>NC_137147.1:8378230-8912596 GCF_951394435.1 Stenella coeruleoalba | reverse complement strand
ACACTCCCACCCAGCAGCCCACACATTACACTTCTCCCCGAGCCCACACGCAGGACACAACGGTGTTCACATCCTTCGAGCTTTTTCTTTCTGAAGTTACGGATGGGGGTGGGGGGATGGGGCGACCGCGAGCAGGGAGCCGCCTGGGGGTAGCGGTGACCAGGCTCAGCTCTGGCCTTGGCCATCTCTTGCTGTGTGGCTGTGGGTAAGTTGCTTCCCCTCTCTGGGCCGCTGCCTGCTCGCTGTGAAGTGGGAGAGTGGGAGAGGAGATGTTCAAAGGCCCTGGCCACAGCGCTGACCTTCTTGGGCTGGACCAATGCAACCCAGTGGGCATCTGGGCTCAGCTGCCTGGGCCTGAGGTCTTGGTTCACACAGCCCCTGATTTTCCAGTAAAGCGATCGCCTGTGGAGAACGGCTTTGTGGCTTGGTTTCTAAATATCTGGAGAAAAGTGTGCTTTCTGAGTCAGTGCTGAGAGCCCTTCTCGGTGACGCTGTTTTCCTGCCCTGTGGATGTCCAGCTCTTTCTAGTTACGGGGACGCCGGGGTCCCTGCGCTGAGAGCTGTGCTGAGGCTGGACTTGCGCTGGAAAGGACGGGTCCGTGTGCTCCAGAGAGCAGGGGGCAGCGGCACGTGCTGGGGGTCTGGACCCTCTTGGGTCTTCGGTTTCCCCTCTGTTTAAAGGTCTTTCTTGGTCTATAACACTGTGATTTCAAAGGCCTGAGGAATCCCTTCTTGGTCTCCTATGCATAGCTGAACAGACAAAAGCAATTTGTAAAGAGTGGGAACTAAGCATTTTTTAAAAAGGAAAATTTTGTGTTGATTTAGGGAAAATATGATCCAGTTATGAAGCGCTTAGGAACCATTCCAGAATTCCTCGGGGAGGAAGGGATGTATTTCCAGCCTCAGGTCCCAGGTGGTTCATGGGCCCGACTGCCAAGCCCCTGCAGAGGGGGCCTGGTGGGGCGCCTGGCCCCTGGGTCCCTTGGGGGCACATGTGTGGGACACAGGACCCACCTCTCTCCAAAGTCCCTTCTGGGAGGAGGAGGGAGAGCCCTTCAGACAGGCTGAGCTCCACGGCGGACCTCCACTCTCTACCTTGGACCCTTGATCTCTGGACCCTGGCGTGGCAGATGCTCCCCTCTGTCCCTTCAGCCTGAGTCATAGATGATGAAAAACCCAGCTTAAGAGCAACAGAGGTAACACATCTTCCCTGGCACTGTCAGGTGGGTGCTACACACAGAGTGTGCTCATCATTCTGCGTGGAAAGCTTAACAATAAGCTTCCTCTCCTTCATTTTCTCCCTGAACAGAGCAGAGAACACGTGGCATGATCTAACCATTCCCTGAAGACGCACTGTCCTGACCATGAACCTTCATCACTGGTCTGGGCTGTTTGGGCTCCTTGAGGTCCCCATTCTGCTGTGCTTTCTTTTTCTTTCTTTTTTTTTTTTTTTTTTGCGGTACGCGGGCCTCTCACTGCTGTGGCCTCTCCCGTTGCAGAGCACAGGCTCCGGACACGCAGGCTCAGTGGCTATGGCTCACGCTCTGCGGCATGTGGGATCTTCCCGGACCGGGGCACGAACCCGCGTCCCCTGCATCGGCAGGCGGACTCCCAACCACCGCGCCACCAGGGAAGCCCTCTGCTGTGCTTTCTTAGTTCTGGGTCTGCTCTTCGGAGTTCTTCTTTTCCTCCCTTAATTTCACTCTATCACTTGCCACTTTTCATTGCTGCCATTGAGCCTGCCTGGGATCGGCACCCTTTCTGCTTCTAATCCACAGCATCTAATCTGCTGTCATTCTAAAACATAGACAAGCATGGTTGTTCTCACTGTACCTAGAGTTAAGAGTCACTGGGCTCTGAATGAGGGCCAGGGTTGTTCTTCTATGCTGACAGCTCAGAGTCCTCTTCATGAACATCTGGGGGTAGGGCTTGGCTTCTGGATAGGAGGTGGTCATAAAAGCGACCTGTTATTGTTCCTGCTCTCCAGGGCTGACTGCAGACCAAGGCCAAAATGCCACAAGATCCCACTGGACAAAAACACTGCTGGGAATTTTCCCAAAGACAAATAGAGGTCATATATGAAATCATACATACTGAGCATTTACATAGAGAGCATATAAAAATGCTATGCATTATTCCCTAGTCCCACACAGAACATGTTTAGTATAAATAGACGAAGACAACACTGTATAAAAAGTACTTTTGCTCTGGGAACATCAATACAGTATTTACATGGATGCAGCCCGGCAGGCTCTGGCCTGCCCCTGTTTCCAGTTTCCCCAGCATCTTCTGGAGGAGGCTGGGGCACATGGAAGTTTGGAGAAGAAAGTCCCCGGAGCGCCGCCAGGGGGCTAGGTGGGCGGGGGGCCGTCGTAGCGGAGCGTGAGCGTGAAGGAGCGGGCAAAGTTGTTGGCCAGCGTGCAGCTGCGGTCCGCCTCCCTGACGGGAAGCAGGAAGAGCAGCAGCAGGAAGAGCAGCAGCAGCAGCTGCAGGGGGAGCGCCACGCAGCACACCTTCCGGCAGAGGGAGCCGAGCCCTCGCCACCGCTGGGTCTGCAGAACCAAAGCAGGAGATGTGAGTGGGCTCCGGATGAGCGTGGGCTCGGGAAGGGAGGGCTGGGATGACCCAGGAGCAGCAGTGGCTCTGGGCGGACTCTCCAACCGCATGGGCCTCTGTTTTCCCATCTGTGAAGTGGGACTAATGTCAGTTCTACCGGAAACAAAGATCTCTAGTTTTCTCAAACCACTCAGAAAGGAAGAGGATAAAAAAGTTACAGGCTTTGTCCATGATTACATAAATCTTTGCCAGGTTATAAGAGTCCCGGGTGTGAATCTTAAGAAGGTCACTCAATCTCGCTAAACTTCAGATTTCCATCTATAAATAGGGGGAATCATGGCACCTACCTGACAGAGTTGTTGTGAGGATTCAATGAGACAGAGCCTGGCAGAGTTGGTACTCAAAGCTGCTGCCATTATTATTACGCATCACTACTACGATCACCATCTTTGGTGCATGTGTTTGGCCCATGCGGTGAAGCTACCATCTGTGGGATTATGACTAAAGACCTCTAAGTCAGAATCCCGCACAGGCAGAACCATACAGCAGCACTGCAGGGCCCCAGTTGGCCAGTTCCCTTCTGTCCCCGCCACGTGCCCCAGTGTGGAGCCCCCCTCTTCCCAGGAAACAGGGGTGCTGGTGGAAAGGGTGCTGCGCCCTCACCCATTACAAGACACATGACAAGACACATTCATGGGGAATGTAAACCGTTTGAAGATGACCTACTTCTGGGTCAGCGTTTCATAAGTAGCAGATCAGCTCCCTTACTGCAACCTACTGAACATCAGCCCTTGACACAGGGTTTGAAAAAATAACAATAAAAGAAAACAAAAACTATCACCATCTAAATCACGGTCACCACCGTCACCACCATAATCTCAATTTCTTCATCTCCTCCTCTTCCTCTTTCTTCTTCGTTTCCTCCCTCTCCTTGTTCATCATCAACACCCTCAATATCACCTGAATGCCAATCTCACAAGTCCAAACGTCTAATGGGTTTCTTTGCTGCGACGTCCATGAAAGCAGCCACAGGACATTTCCTAAATTCTAGAGGGACTGGCTGGGTTGCAACTTCACGGGAGTGCAGAGCCAAGAGCTGGCCACCCCGTAAAGCGGAGGCCCCACACTCAAGATACAGCACGGTGCAGGGCAGGGGCCCAGTTCTCAGGAGCTTGGCCGACTGGGCTCCAGTGAAGACTCTGTCACACACTAGCTATGTCAATACCTTCTCTAAGCCTCAGTTTCCTTCTCTGCAAAATGGAGATAAAACACCTACCCCCATTCTCCAGGTTGTGGTGAGGACTCAAAGCAAAGTACATTTATACACCAATTAAAAAGTATATATGCTCTTGGGACTTCCCTGGTGTTCCAGTGGGTAAGACTCCACGCTCCCAAGGCAGGGGGCCTGGGTTTGATCCCTGGTCCGGGAACTAGATTCCGCATGCGTGCCGCAACTAAGAAGTCCACATGCCACATCTAAGAGTCCACATGCCACAACTAAGAAGCCCGCATGCCGCGACGAAGATCCCGCGTGCCGCAACTAAGAGCTGGTACAGCCAAAATAAATAAATAAATTTTAAAAAAAGTATATACGCTCTTATTACTAGTTCTATTATTATTTTATTATTTTTTTTTTTTACTAGTACTATTATTATAGAATATACCTACTGGCTCCCTGAAGAACCAAAGGTTCACTTTCCAGGGTACCAAGTCAAGTGATGATAATGATAGTGATAATGATGCTGGGGAGGATGGGCATGATGATAGTGATGCTGATGGTGGCGGGGATGACGCTGAGAGGAACTACGCAGGTGTTTCTGCGAGGTTCTGACCTGAGCACTTCTCTCTCTCTACCTCTCATACCTGAGTCATCTCACCCACTCTCCTGCCCCAACTATCTCCTCCAGCTTGATAACACTTGACCCTATGCCTCCAACTTCAGGTGTTCTCACTCCAAAGGCCCTAGACACTGATTTTGTAGAAATAGACTTCTTATAACCCACACAGTGGAGAAGCACTGCTGGCTGCATTTATCTCAGCAGTGACTTCAGGAGAGAGAGAGAGAGAGAGAGAGAGAGAGAGAGAGAGAGTGTGTGTGTGTGTGTGTGTGAGAGAGATAAGTCAAAATAGCTGAACGATGTCCACAGAGGAGACAGGATCTTCCCACAGCTGCCAGGCTGGGTCAGACCTGGCTGCCACGTGCTCTTACCCACCTACTCGACTCGTGTAGCAATGCCTCAGTCTCTGGGGGCTCTAACTTGACTCTTTGACACTTCATGTTGACTTTGCCCGATTCCAAATCTCTGACCCACCCAGGAGAGGGAAAGAGGGCGAGGCAACATGTAGGCCCCCCCGCTAGCCTGGGTTCACACCACAACTGAAAACCTGTGATTAGTGGTCTCCCAAGTGGAGATCTGTGTCTAAGGGTCCTGTTTGCTTCTCCTTTCTCAGAGCTAACACTTTGCTTATTTAAGTCAGGAGCTGTGCCTTGGCCACGATCCGCTGGAGAAAACAACTCTGAAGGTCCAAAGCATGTTTGCATTTACAAGTGTTGACAAGGGGTGATCTTTTTCAAGGAGTCCTGCTGCCTGCCCCATGTCTATTCACACAGAGCTCACGTCTTCGTTTTGAGGGACCTGAATTCTAAAATGCCCTTTAAAATAGAAGACACACTTTAATATGATTCTCAAATGCTTAGAAAACAAATGTGTGCACGCACACACACACACACACAAATAGGCATGAACTACTGTCTAAGAAGCCAACAAAGAAATTGACAATCTCAGCTCTTCCCAGATCTGGGAGCTTCTCTGTGCCTCAGTTTCCCCATAGAAAGTACTACGTGTGTCCTGCCCTGTTAGAGCTATCCAAAGAGAGAAGGGGCTTCCTCGGGAAGTGATAAGCTCCCCATTCCTTAGGGTGTGGAAGCAGAGCGTTGATAGCACATGGTGGTGGGGAGGAAACGGGTGATGCTGTGGAGGGTGATGAAATGCTTGAGTCCTCCAATATCTCCCACGAACCTGAGACTCTGCAGTTTTGAGGAGTTCAGGCAAGATGAGTTTATCACAGTAAATGTGATTTAATCTTCTGCCATTGAAGAAAAAGGATGTGGGGGAAAGAAAAGGCTTGGAGTCCTGGGTCTAACCCTGGCCCTGTCACTTCCCAGCTGTGTGACCTAGGACAGGTCATTCAGCCTCTCTGAGCCTCAGTGCCTCCATCTGTCAAGGCAAAGGGAGACTGACACCTGCCTGCCAGAGTCATAATGATAAATAGAGCAATGTAGCTTACGCTCAACATGCAAATGATGAGCCAACATGCCAATGGTCCTTGGCAAATACTCATTCCTTTACTCCTCCAACTGCCCAGGGCAGATGGGCAGCTTCTACTAGACCCCTAAGCTTCCCCCTGCACCCGGGGTGCCAAGAATCGGACACTATCAACCTCCTCAGCCCCATCAGAAAGGAAGACACTGCTCTCCCCAAACGCCATCTCTTGGCCCCTTAAAGGCCCTCAGATCCTCCTGCCACAGGGCCTTTGCACAGGTTATCCCTTCTGCTGGAAGACCCATTTCCCCCCTTTCTCCAATGCACCTGGTTAGCTCCTACCGATCATTCTAATCTCAACTTGTGAGTCGCTTCCTCAGGGGAACCTTCCCTGCCTCTAAACCAAAAAAAGGCCCATTCCACGTTCTCACGGCACCAATGCCTTTCCTCTGGGTTACCACTTAAAGTCTGTGTTCCCCTTGGCTCCTTGGAGGCAGGGTCTACAGTAGTTTGGTTCATCGCTGTATCCTCAGCAATGTGCAGTAAATACCTACTGAATGAACGAAACAATGAATAAGAGGCTCTTTCCCTTCCTGTGCATCTGGCCATCTGCTCCTCCCTCGGTGCCTGTGGTGTGACCACACAGACACTCACTGACCTGTCAGTGAACTGTCCACGCTGTCCTGATGGCTCCCCCAGAGCATCTGGGCTCCACACGTGAATGAACAACACTGAGCACACCCCAGCCCCGCGCTCAGCTCGTCTCCTCACTCACGGGCTTCCTGAGCTCCTGCCCAGCTCTGGGAGGTACCCTGTACCCATTTCTCAGAGGAAGAAACTGAGTCCGCAGGAAATAACCAGCCCAAGGTCACACGGACAGGCTCAGATTGCCAGCATGGCTCCACAGCCAGGCTCTTCCCACCATCCCATGCGGCATTTCTCATAAGCAGCAGCAGCAACAATGACAAAAGTCCCCCTGGGCCTCTGTTGAAGCTGGTCCCACCCTGACCCAGGGCCCTGGGTATGGGAGTCCCACGGCAACACCACTCGGGCTTGCAGGGTCTTTCCCAGGATCTAGATCGGTCTCATTCTCCAGCACAAAGACGCTTCCAGGCCAGCGCCAAGAGCTCAAGGTGATGGGCAGGGGCCAGCTTTTCTCTGGCTATTCAAGATGGACCGGCACCAATGCCCCTCACTAGACTCTCACTTGGCAATGAGTTCAGTCCCTGAAGCTCCCTCTGACAGACGCCAAGCCACATGCTGGCTGGCTTGCTCCCACTGGCATTCCTCGAGAACCCCCAGCAGGGAGCTGCGTCTCCTTGACTGGTACAGGGAGTCTCAGGACATCACAGATCTTGGGCTGGGTCCTGCCCACAGCACCTTGGATATCTTCGTCACCAAGTTCTTGGTGCCCAAACTCACTCCCCAGGATGCTCAGAGGCGGCGGAGAGCTCCCACCCAGGCACAGGAGGGCAGAGGCTGGGGTGGGGTGGGGTTAACGTTATCTCCTACTGGGCCAGCCCTGCATGCGATGGTCAGGCAACAGAACTGTGTTTTTCCAGCCCCCTGGCTTGGTTTGGGGGAGGATGAAGATGAGACGGTCTGAGCTGGCTTTTTGGAGGTGGTTTGGTGATTGATGGGAAGAACCTCTGGATGAAATGATCAGACTGAGGAGTGACCTTATTATTACTCAAGAGAGGACAGAGCCCCATTCAGCAGCAGATGTATGGACACAAGGCCCCCTTCCCTTTCCTTCCTTCCCTTATCTTTCCTCATCTGAGATCCATCCATGACCAGGCTCTTTTGAGTCTAGGACAGAACCCAGGTCAGGGAGGGTCTAGGGTGACCCAGAGGCATCCAGCTTGGGAGACTGGGTAGTGAGGATGCTTTGCTGATATGGGGAACGGGGTTTGGCTGGACACAGGGAATACGGTGAGGTCAGCTTTAGACACGCTGAGTCGAGGAGTCTCCCGGGTAAACATCCCACATCTAGCTTGGGCCTTGGCACTGAAGCTAGAAGGAGACCCAGACCAGAGGTGGACCAGAGAGAGAGAGAGGCCTAGAGTTGGGGAACAAAGCCACGGCAGGAAGGAACTGCTGCGGAGAGAGTGAGTCGTGAGAGGGAAAGAGGCCCCAGAGAACCCGGTAGATGTGACCATGTAAGAAAGAGGCGCTGTATTTCTAGGGTCTCTGAGCAGTTAGTTCTTATTAATTATAAAAGAAATGAGAGCAGTTTCACAGGCGAGAAACTTGGCAGTCATCACCTTCATCACGTGATCAGAATCAGCATCACCAATATGGGGGTGTGTCAATATCACATGTCCCCAATAAGACGCACTGAGAACACAGCATCACTTCTGGGATATGCTTTCCAGAAATGCAGAGCAGGGAAACACGGGGGAAACCCAAAGTGAGGGACATTCTACAGAATATCTGGCCTGTACTCAAGAAGGTCAAGGTCAAGAAAAACTGAGGACTGGTCCCAGCTTAGAGGAGACTAAAGAGGTGGGATGACTGAATGTAACGTGTGATCCTAGGTTGGATCCTGGACTGCGGAAAAGGCTATAAAAGACTGTAAATGGTACATGCCTACAGTGGAATGTTATTCTGTGTAAAAGGAAATGAAGTATCAGCCACAAAAAGGCATGGAGGAAACTCAAGTGCACGTTGCTAAGTGAAAGAAGGAAGAAAATCAGTGGTTGCTGGGGCTCTGGGGGAGGGGAGAGGGATAAAGAGGAAGAGCTGGGAGAAGGTTGAGGCAGTGACACCATTCTGTGCGACACTGCAACGTCATCAGACATTTGTCAAAGCCCATAGAATGTGCAACACAAAAGGTGAACCCTAACATTAACTATGAACTCCGGTTAATAGTGATGATTTTTTAAAACCATAGCTATTGAATGAATAATAAAGTGAACTAACAAATGAAGAGAAAAAAAAGCATAGATATTGTGAGAGAAAGTTATTGCCTCACGTGGAAAACTCACTAAGAGATTTAGTGAGTTCTGAGATTTGGTCTTACAATATTTCTTCTGCTCTACCACGCTGAATGTAAGGTGCAGCACTATTTTACACACCGCTAAGAAAGAAAGAGACCCAACAACCAAGATGGAGCGTCTGATTGGAGATCCCACCTAATGCCGGGGCCACACGGGGCTATGCGTTCAGGGTCAGGGGGAACCGAGGGTTAATCGCGCCCCACCGAAAGGGGAAGCAAGGAAATCCCAGGTGGCACTGCGTGCGGGCAGGAAATAAAGTCTACCCTGAGAATTTGAACCTCAGTCCAGAGCTCCCAGAGGTGGGTCATCTAAATTGACACAATCAGTGTGGTCCAATGGAAAACAAAACTCAACCTCCAAGGAGAGATTTTAATTTAAAGAAATCTCAGGTGGAAAGTGTCCCAGGTGGCAGAAAAAAGTAAGCCCCAGTCTTCGCTGGAAAAACTAGATTGTAATAGGACACCCCATTCCCGAGAGGTGAAAATGTGAATAATTATGAGTCTAAAACCTGTGAATAAAATGCCACTCTCGAGCCTCTCACCATCTGGACCCGTCACCCAGAGGCCACAGCATGGGACGCCCGGGAGGAATCTGCTCTCCATGCCTGCACACGGGCATGTGGCCCCGCCTAGTGCACGCCGGCAAAGGCAAGCATTGGCAAATCTGCTCCTCAACTAACAGGCTGTCTCAGGTAGGACCCCTTCCCTGTACCAGCGCAGGAATTCAGTCGACTCACAGCCCAACAGCAGCTCGAAAAGCAGTGACATTTCATGTGTCTGATTGCTTCAAGCAGACGTATCCGGTGGCACTGAGCTGGCCAGTGTGTAGGCAGCTGCAAATTTAATAAATCTTAATTATTCTGTTTATATAAACAAGCAGGCTGAAGCCACTGACGTAGTTGGAGCTTTCAGTGGCTTGGTGTGTGGAGAGAAAAAAAAGTGTGGAGAGCCAACTGCTCATAAATAATCAGCTTTGGGGCAGGGTTTTCTTTTTTTTCCCCCCCTTCCCTTTGGACTAAAACTAATATATGGAATGTTTTTAAGTTGGCAAGATTACAACCTCGGAAAACAGCACCTATTTTCTACCTGTCAGACCTGCGTGTGTATGTGCGGAGCCCCACGCACGCATGTGCGCACCCCTCCCAGCCAAACAACACCAGAGCCGCACCAGCGGGAGGAGCCCCCCCCACTGCTCCCCCCAGAAGCGGCACTATCCCTCTGCCATCGGGAAGGGAAGCAGAGGCAGTGACTGCAGACCCTCCTCGGTCCTCATTTACGTGGCAATTAAGAATCTGCTGGTTTACGATAAGAACTATTAGTTCAGCGGACCCGCATTTTATTCCTTGGAAAACCCTGGTTAAGTGACTCGCCAACGGTCACACACACTGATGGTGGATCCTGGACTCAGATCCAGAGCGTACAGCAGCGGTTCTCAAAGTCTGGTCCCCGGGCCAGCAGCAACAGCGTCATCTGGGAGCTCGATGGACATGCAGATCCTAGGCACCCCCCCCAGACCTAATGCATCAGAAACTCTGGATGTGGGACCCAGAAATCTGTGCTGAAACAAGCTCGTATAAAGGAACCCCAGATGGCCTCTGCAGATCGGCTTCCCAGTTGCTTGCTTCTTCACGGGGGGCTGAGACCCATGAGCTCAAAAGCCAGCCAGCACCGAACTCAAACTTTCACACATCCATTTGTTTCTAAATGAAGCCTGAATAAGAAGACTTTTTTTAGCCATTTAGAGTCTGCCTGCTTTGCATATCCCACGAAACTGTGCCCAACATGGGACAGTCATAGATAAGATCAACCCTGTAGCTGTAAAGACCTCAAGCCCCTGCTGTCCTTGGGCGGTCCCTGGCCAGAGACTCGACATCGTGCGGGCAACACCGGCTGTGGGTGTGAGCCTCTCTCCCGAACCCCTCCACCCAGCACTCCCCGAGCAGGCCTTTGCTCTGGTGAGCTATCCCCAGTACCTGAAACAGTGCTTGGTACAAAGTCAGTGCTCAGTACATATCTGTGAAATGAACGAATGAGGAGCCGGTCAATGAACCTAGGGTGGTGAACATTCCCCATGAACCGGTTTCAGGCTGCCAGGGACCTGAGTCTGCGCTGCAGGGCTGGTGTCAGCCAGCCAAGCGCCCCCCTACTCAAAAACACCACAGGACCCAGACATGGCTGCCCCTGGACTCTGGCCTGGAGCCACATAGATGGGACTCCCAACCAGAGTGGCTTGAAGAGCAGGAGTTGGAGACAGCCTGGACGCCGGGCCCTGAGCCCCCCTGTGCCACCAGGAGTCACGGGCTGGGCTGTGTGCGCCACCCTGCCTTCCTGCCCTCTGTTCTTCTAAATCAGGGGGGAAAACCAGGGCTTCCGGTCTCCTCTAAAGAACGAACAACAGTTCACATGATCTTCAAAATTCGTTCATGAAGTAAATAAAGTCGGCACTGATGGTTCCATTTTACAGATGGGGAAAGTAAGCCCCAAGAGTCAAAGCAACTTGCCCGAGGCCGCAAAGCTGGTGGACGCCAGGCCCAGAGCGCAGCATTGGTCTTGTGACTGCCCCAGCCAGTCCCGGGGACACCTGCCGTCCCACAGATGGAGCCATGAACACCAGCTGGAGACCAAGAAGTCAGGTGGACAGAGCGTCTGGGAACACAGACTGCGGGGCCCGAGAGGTCTCGTGGCCCCGGGGCTCTTTGGAGTAGAGCGGGCTGCAGGCTCACGTCATGAGCCAACGCTTGTCAGGACAACAAGCGTGCTCTCAGAAAAGGTGGCGCTGGGGACACCAATTTACACGGGACTTTTCCAGAAGTGGGGAGAGTCTCCAGCCCCCAGGGATGCTTTCTCCAAGGCACAGAGCGGATGGTTACGTGTGGGCTTAGGAGGCAGAGGCCAGAGGGCACTCAGGAGCCGTGCGCCCTGACTGGACATGTCACTCCGATCTTGCCTTCCCTTGTTTGCCTCATGCTTAACATGGCGGTAGCGATGCCTGCTGGGTGTCTAGGGGACAGTTGAGTGAAACGCCCTCACCGCGATTTGGCACAGAACCTGGCACACACTGGATGGTCAACACGTGGCATGTAGAGTAATAATTCTAATTCCTCATTATTACCATGATTACTGCTGTTACTGTTGTTGCTTTGGCCTGCAAGCCCCGTGGGAGGGGCTCTGAGTGCTTCACCCCTTCCTCTTTTGTCCCCCCCGGATGCCCGTCTACTACTCAGGTGGCCGCGAGGTCCAGTGACCCGGAGTGGTCCAGGTTTCCTGGGACCGTCCCAGTTTACGACTGCTGTCACAGCAGTGTCCTTGCTCACTCCTCCCGTGTCCTGTCACAGCTGAGAACACTGTGCATCCCTGACAGCAAGGACCCCCGGGGGCCCAGCACTGTGCAGCCCAGAGCCGATTCCCCAGAAACGTCCCTCAGACCTCATGGAACCTTCCAGAAAGCCCAGGGGTCCTGCCCCAGCATCACAGGCCCAGCAACCCTCCAAACGCCCTGCCCTCTAGCTGTGTGGAGCAGATGGCAGACACCATACCTTTTGGAATCCAGTCGGCTCCCCTGGAGAATTCTGCGTCTGTTATTTTAGGTAAGGAGAGGAAAAGGGAAAAAAAAAAAAAACGAAGTTAAGTGAGTGAAACTTAAATCCCAGCAGAGCCTGTAATGGAATATTCATTTTGTCAGGGGAGTGTTTCTTTAAAACTTGTGGTCATCTGGACAGGCTGAACCAGCAGGTGATTCAATTTAATGAGCTTTTTAACGCGCATGGGGCCCAGGTGGGGATCCTGTCTGGGAAGCCCTGGGCCAAGGCCACGGGCATGCTGACCTGGCTGGGGCTGGGGTGACACCTAGTGGCCGACATGGCTGTTTCAGGGCCAGAAAAGCTGCAGCCCCAAAGCTTGGAGTCTGGGGTCTGAGGGCCTAAAGGGCCCCAGGAGGCCACCCACCCTGTCCTTGGATTAACCTCCGTGCCTCAGTTTCCCTATCAGTTCTCAGGGACTAATAACGGTGCCGTAATGAGGACATAGCATTTAATAAAGACTGTTATGAGTTTAGCTATTGTTATTGTTTTGTGTGAGACCTGGGGGCGCCTAGGGGGAGGGTGCTTCCTCAATGTCACAAGCAGGTTAGTGGAGGAGGGGGCCTAGATCGCAGGTCCCACTCCAGCGTTCCCTCTGTCATGCCTCCAACACCAGGGTGCGTTTAGTGCTGGCTTTGCCCCTTCCTAGCCATGTGGACTTGGGTGAGTTTTTTAACTCTCAGAGTCTCAGCCCCACTCTGGAGGCTGGAGCTGCCAATTACTCCGGCAGAGGGCTGCTGTAAGCACGGAATGGGACGATGCACGTCACGGTTTCAGGTTGGTAAGTAGCAAAGCTGTCGTTATTGGAGCTCCAGCCTCCATGGGTGGCAGGAGGGCCAAATGACACATCGCAAGTCACGCGCCTAGGACCCATGAGTCTCCGTCTCCTCTCTCTGGGTGGTCCCCTCAGCCTGGTCTGTGGAGGCATGGGGCAGAGCGGATGCGGGCCCAGCTGTGTCTCCCCAGGGCCTGGGACCTGTGCATCCTCAGCACGTACACGCAGGTGGCCGGAGTCCTTTAGTTTGGACTTGTAGAGCATCCACCGGTAGCGCAGATCCTCCAGCTTATCTGAGGACCCCCTCGCTGGCCTGAGACGAAGGAGGTTTTCAAAGAGATGCTGACCTTCTGGTACCCGAGCCTCCAGCTCCTAGAGGGAGAAAGACAGGGTCACGTGTGCCTTCCAAATGGCCGAGGAGGTCCCACCTGGTTGGTCCGGAGGAGCCATTCAGATTTCACTTAAGAGGCAGCCCACAGAATAAGGCCCTGCGTGATAAACTCGGGAGGTTGAACGCTACACTGAAATGTTTTCACTGGGGGAAGACAAGGTCGTATTTAGGATTCTGAACGGTCACTCCGGCTACAGAATGAGCCATTACTGAGATGCGGACCCAACAGGAAGGAGGGAGGCCAGCTTGGAGGCTATTGTCATAGTCAAGGTCAAACATGATAAATGCCTAGATTAAGACAGTGGTAGTGAGGAAACAAACGACAAAAACCCAGGGGGTGGAATCAAGCAGGGTTTGGCGACTAATTCGATGTGGGAGAAGGAGAAAGATTTGTGGTAGATGGATTAATCCTCCAGCCCCCTGCCACATCCACGCCTTTTGCAACATGACTTTGCAACATTTCCCATCAAGAGGTGGAGTCTATTTTCTCTCCCCTTGAATCTGAACAGGCCTCGTGACTTTCTTTGTCCAACAGAATGCAGGGGAAACGATGATGTGCCAGTTTCTAGCCTAGGCCTGAAAAGGCCCTGCATGCCCCCACTTGCTCTCTCAGACCCTGCCTCTGTTCTGGGAAGCCCAGGCTGCCCTGCAGGAGGATAAGAGATGAGTGGTGCATCTCGTGCTCATCTCGAATAGCCCACCGAGCTCCAGAGGACAGCCACCCTGCTGGTCTACAAATATGGGCACCCAGCCAAGATCAGAAGCGATGCCCGCTGACCTCAGTCAGTCTGAACTGCCAAACTTCAGAATCATGAATTAAATAAACAGTTGTTCTCTTAAGCTACAAACTGTTGGAATGGCTTGTTCCATAGCAAGAGTTAACCGATAAAAGAATTGTGATGAGTGGTGATATTTTCCAAGTTGGGGACTACAGCAGTAGGCTGAATGAAGAGACGAACGAATGGATGGTTCTTCTAAAATATTGGAAGCAAAAAAGTTTTCTTCTTCTTTTTTTTTTTTTTTTTTACAAATTTATCTATGTATTTTTTGCCTGCGTTGGGTCTTCATTGCTGCACGCGGGTTTCTCATTGCGGTGGCTTCTCTTGTTGCGGATCACGGGCTCTAGGCGCGTGGGCTTCAATAGTTGTGGCTTGTGGGCTCTAGAGCGCAGGCTCAGTAGTTGTGGCACACAGGCTTAGTTGTTCCGCAGCCTGGGATCGAACCCTTGTCCCCTGCATTGGCAGGCAGATTCTTTACTGCGCTACCAGGGAAGCCCTGAGGCAAAAAAGTTTTAAAAACTATTATTTATACACAAGCCAGAACAGCTCAAGGGCTATGTATGTGCTCCTGTTTTTAGAACTCCCTGGCGACAAGCACATCTCTGGGGGCAAATCCTTCGGAAACAGGGCCTTTCCTTGGGAACAAACCTGCAGTTTTGTTTCTCTGGTCCTCAGGTCCTTGGCGGTGGCAGTTCTCATGGCGATGATTCTAACCAACTTGGAATTATCCACCTGCAACCAGTGCTCAAAGCTCCTCAGGAGCTGGGAGAAATCTTCACAGCTGTCTTTCTCCTCCTGAAGCACATTTGTCTGCGGGAAGGCACAGCACAACCAACACATCAGCGTTTTTGAAAACAGTCCACTAGCCACATGTCCTGGGGATTCCATCTGAGCAGAGGGGTGGGGCCAAGGATGCCCAAACGGTGATAAGAGACACCTAGGGGTGGGGGGGGGGCGGGGATGAGGAATGCATCTCCACTCAATGTGGCCATGTTTAGGGGCCAAGGACATTCCTCACCGTCACCTCCCTGGTCTCCTGGAGACAGCCAGCATCATCCCTTACCAGAATGTCTATAACAGTGGTCACCTTCTGCCACTTTTGTCCCCCCCAGGCTATGCGGCCAGAGTGATCTATCTAAAATGCAAGGCCACTCAGCTGAGCCTCACTTATACACTTTAGTGGCCTCTCACACTCCTTGATGTGGCCTGAGAGCCTCAGATTCCGGCTCTGCCTGGCTCTGCAGACCGTGCCACCTGCCCCATCCTCTGAGCTCTCGGCCCCTGGCGCCGGTGCCCTCTCCCTCGGTCTTTGCACACATGGCCTCCTCCGCGTGGGATGCACCCCCTCCACTCCTCTCCTCGACTCCCACTCGGCCGTGAGGATCCCCCGACATTTCCCTTCTCCCAGGAGGGCGTCGCTACCCCAGGTCACATCACTCTGCAACAGGCTGCCATAGCGCCTGGCCCCTCTGCCTCCGAGAAACGCATGTTCCGTAAACCCTTATTCTATTGCCTTGTGGTTCCCACTTCCTTGCTCCTCAAAATGTGCTCCGAGGCCCAGGAGCCTAAGCATCTCCTGGCAGCTTGTAGAAATGCAGAGTGACGGGCCCCAGCCCAGACCTGCTGAATCAGAATCTGCCTTTTAACACGATCTGGCGGCCCATGACAATCTGAAAAGCTCTGTGCTGGCTTCTACGTTCTCTGAGGGTTGGAAGTGTCTCTGTTTTATTGACAGCTGTGTCCCAGCTCCAAGCACAGTCCTCAGAACATAGTAACAGTCAGAAGTGCTTTCTGGATGGGGAAATGAAAGAATGAATGGGAAAACGACTGAATGGACGTGTTGTCTTTGAAGAAAAAGGAATGGGTTTCTTTCCAATGTGGTTTCGTTTTTTAAAGCCACTCAAGGGAAGGGACGGATGATACTATGTAGGTAGGTTAGTTCTTTTGACAAAATACAGTTTAGGGCACAAAAAATACCCATCTTGTGTGCTTTCCGTTTGCATCTGGGGTCAGCAGGAAGCTTCCAACCCCGACACTCCTCCCTGCAAAGGCAGTAGCCGGGGTTTCTGAGGGTGAGGGCCTGTCTGCCCGAGGGATGCCTGGGACCTTCCCTAGTGGGGACCCCTGGGTCTGGGGTCTCAGAGTTCCTCTGTCCAGTGGCACAGGCAGCTCTTGTGCCACTACCGGACAGGCTCACCTGAGATGGGACATGGTCCAGTCCTGAGCGGAGCATGTGGCCCCAGGCAGGGAAGGGACTTTGCTGGAGACAGCTTCCCACCATCAATTGACTCGGGATCTGGTCCCTCCCCGGAAGCCCCACTAGACGGACTCACCTGACGGTGGTGTCGGAAAATAAGATCCATGGGGGTGATGAGAAACCCAGTCTTTGGGATGTTGTTGGTGAAAATCAGTTTCTTCCCCGAATCCACTTCCATCCTCTGCAGCTGCCGGTTTCTGATGAGGCTGAGAAGACAAACCAGCCCAGTCAACGTGGTGATGGGATGGGGACTCCCCGGGTCACAGGAGAAGGAACAGAATCAGGGCACCAGGCAGTGGGGGCCGACTTCTGGTCTTCCCAAGCCCACGCCTGTCCTTCGGGTTTGTCAGAACCTCCCCAGGCCACCTGCATCTCCAGTTTCCTGCTAGAGACTCACGTTACTGTCATCAAGGTGCATATACCCATCGATGCAGGTGAGGCCCAAGCCAGGAGGGGCTGGAGGCTAATTCCCGAGCTGAGGCGTTTCCTCGCTCTTAGTGCCTCTACTTAGAATTGCCTGGAGATGCCTGGAGGCAGCTGGGCCACGCCTGGCACCCAGACCCCAGCCTTCTGTTCTAGGAGCGCGGCTGAGCTCTCCCTGGCTGGGAAGGGGGCTGTCCAAGACCAGGCGCAGAGTCGGGAGCCCTCTCACCTCAGCAGGCTTCCCCTCAGCAGCCTCAGGGCCCCCCAAGACTCCACCAACTCCTGAAGCTCCTTCTGGACCACAGCAGCCCCCTCCGGAGAAGACTTCTCCATCACCAGCCGGCCGCGTGCTTCAATCAGGGGCAGCTGGGCCTCCTTCGCGGGGAATTCGTCCAGCAGCTTCTGAAGGACACACACACACACATACACACAGAGTAAGGTAATGGGGAGGGGGGAGGGTCTCTGCTCCCCAAACCTGCTTTTTTGGGATGCAGGGGACAGAATCTCTCTGTGGGGAGAGGCCTCTTACCTCGACATCGACCTCTCGGGACTGGGCATCCCATGGGCCCGTGTCCACGCGGTGGGCCTCCAGCTTCTGCGTGAGCATGGAGATCCACTGTCGCAGCTCCAAAACCTCGTGGCTGAAGGTGCAATGTTCCCGCACGCTCTGCCGGCACGTGTCCACAAGGTCCTGCAGCACAGCCCCGGGGGACCCAGGCTGAGACCTCACCCTGCAGGACCCTCAGCCCTGCCGGAGCCCCAGGGGAGGATGGCCCCCAGGGCTCCCCATCCAGCCAAGATCATGAGCGGTTGGTCTTCTCTTCTGCACAGCGCAAGGAATTTACCCCAGAAAGACCAACTCTGGTTTAAAGTGCTTATAAGCCTGTCCTACTTTTATGGAAAGTACCAGGTCTGGGTGAGGGTGCGGGCAATGGGAGCTCACGTCCGTCACGGGTTTGGGCGTAAACTGGTACAACCACTTGGGAAGACCGTAGGTCTGTATCTACTGAAACCCAACACAGGCACCCCTATGACCCAACCGTTTCATTCCTGCGTGTAACCCATCAGATGTGAACGTATCTTCACCAAAAGGCACGTGTGTGCTGTTACTGGTGAGAGCCCCAGACTGGAAACTCCCCAAGTGCCTGTCAGTGGTAGATGGATAACTGCATTGAGGTACATTCACAGGAGGGAATAGGTCACCTCCGCCGCAGCCGGCACGAACAATCTACACAACAATCTAGTGTAACGTTACGGATGGATTTACAGCCATCGTGTGGAGACCTAGAAGCCAGAAACAAAATGAAATACGCTGTCTTCATTTGAAGTAACGTATAAAATCAGGCAAACCCAATCAATGCCGTGCCAAGTCGAAGGTCAGGGTTACTTGCAGGGGTCAGGCAGCAACTGGAGGGGGCACGAGGACAGGTATTGTTCTGTGCTGTGATCTGGGTGCTGGTAACGCAGATTTTTTTTGTTTTTACAAATGCATTAAGCTGCATAATTAGATGTTCACTTTTCTGTATATGATTTACTTTGATAAAAAGTGTTTCAAATGGTCTTGCTTTGTTTCCCCTCCCGTGAGTCAATCATGGCTCAGCTCTCTGGGACCTTGTTCATCTCTGTCTCCACAAAAGGTGGGTGCTGTATCCAGCAGAGTAACCATTCTCTGTCCTCCTGGTCACGCAGCCTGAGACCCTCGAAGCCCCTCCCTCTCAGCCCACCACAGGCCAGTCAGACCCCAGGGTCTGTGGTCCCCTCTCTTGCTGTGATTCTCAGTTTAGGTCCTTGTGATTCTTTGCTGGGCCACCGTAGGGCCTGCCTTCCTGCATTCCAGACACTGGCTGACACCACTGGCTGCCACTAGAAGCTGGGGACTTCCCTGCACTGTCACTACTACCGTCTCCTCCTGTCCCCTGTGCACCAACATCAGACGCAATGCCTTACGCAATGGGGTATGTGCCCCCCCGGGGGACAGGAAGATCTCCTGGGCTACGGGGGAAGGACTTACTAGAACTTACTAGACTTAAAAAGCACCGAGCACCAAAATAATAAAAGAAGGGCAATACTTCTTTGAAGAAGCATTTAAACAATAAAGAAGTATGAGAGAAATGGAATATCACCACTTTGCAAGCCTTGCGATGCTCAGCTAATACTTCTTCTAATTATTATAACAATCCATTAGCTCATCGTTTGGATGTAGGCGTGAAAGCTGATGTCTGCTGCTTCTGTGGGCTCTGCGGGCCCCTGAAGAGCAAGCACAGTGATTCCTACCTATTTCTCTACTTTCCCGGCCCCAACCTTGAGACCACACGCTTTTAATTTATTAAATGGAATTAAATGCATTCATCCAGACCTTATGCCTCGATTAAGACCAACAATGCAGAGCTAACCCACACCTCGCGAGGTCTTCTCATGTCCTACTGACGTCCACAGAGACGAAAAAGCTGTTTATCGTGACCCGAGCTTAGAGTCTTACTCCAGCACTCTCATCACTAGAGGCATTTGTAGCTGTTGCGTAGAGCGAGTGCAGTCTGACCACCTCCGATGTCTTTGGTGTAGCCTTCTTGGAGTACCTACTTCATCAAAAGGCATTATTTTATTTTATTTTATTTTTCTAAAAGGTTATTTTATGACACAGGCTTTTTTTTCTCTTTTAATGTATTTATTTATTTTTGGCTGCGTTGGGTCTTCGTTGCTGCACGCAGGCTTTCTCTAGTTGCAGCGAGCGGGGGCTACTCTTTGTTGCGGTGCGCGGGCTTCTCACTGCGGTGGCTTCTCTTATCGTGGAGCACGGGCTCTAGGCGCATGGGCTTCAGTGGTTGCAGCACGTGGGCTCAGTAGTTGTGGCTCGCGGGCTCTAGAGCGCAGGCTCAGTAGTTGTGGTGCAGGGGCTTAGTTGCTCTGCGGAATGTGGGATCTTCCCGGACCAGGGCTCAAATCCGTGTCCCCTGCATTGGCAGGTGGATTCTTAACCACTGCGCCACCAGTGGTTTATTTAAAAATAAATTTTATCTATTTTATAAATTGAAGTATAGTTGATATACAACGTTTCAGGTGTACAGCAAAGTGATTCAGTTATATGTACATATATATGTGTGTATATATATATATATATATATTCTTTTTCAGATTCTTTTCCATTATAGGTTATTATAAGGCATTATTTTATTATAATTACTCTCCTTTTATTTCTCTTTTTCATAATAGAAAAAGCGTTATATTAAATTTTAAAATTGTGCAGGTAACTCTGTGATTCAGGGTTGCAAAGAAGATGTCAGGAATATTTGTTATTAACATAGGGCATGCAGGGTCCGGAAGGGTGGAGAACCCTGCCTTAGACTAGCGTTCTTGAGCTGTGGCTGCCTGACAGCTGGCTTTGCACGCCGGGGGCACTTGTTACAAACGCAGACCCAGGACGCCATTTAAATCGGTGTCAGGGTGGGGCTGGAGCCTGCATTTCAACTTGTCCTCAGGCCAGTTTTGAAGGAGCCATCCCACTACCCACACCTACTGGCCGTCCCACCACCAAAGGGGCATCGATCCTGCGTGGACCCCAGCAAGATCCAGGTGGCCACTAGAGGGCACTGCATACGGGGCTTACGGCCACCAGGACCCACCTTTCAACCTGGCGTTACCGCCACAAACGTGACGGGGACTGCTGCGTGTGTGCAGCCTGGTCCGTGCTTTGGCTTCCCGGCACATGTGGAATGGTATGCTTAACTTGTTGCTGACTCCGTTGTTCATCTACCCACCAGAACTTAAACCCAGGAGAGCAGGGGCCTTGGCTGTCCTGCTCGCGCTGCCTCAATCCTTAGAGCCCAGGACACTGCCTGGCATACAGGAGGTGCTCAGTAATTGAGGTGCTCCTGAATGAATGAGGAAGGGAAGAAAGGAAGGGAGAAAGAAAAAGAAGGGTTGGAAGGAACAAAGGAAGAAAAGAGGGAGGAGGTCCCCAGGAGTGTCAGATGTCTCTGTCACAGCACAGACCCTCTGCTGGCCCCTTACCTCCAGAGACCTGTGCAGGGTCTGGTGGTCAGAGGAGAGCTGGTCCATTCTGTGCTGGTGGTGGGAGTTCCCCTGGACGAGAGGCCTCATGGCCTCCATCTGCACCCCCAGGTCCAGCCCCTCCTCCTGTAGCCCCTGCAGGAGAGGAAGGAATGAGTGGAGCGCGCTTTCCGCTTCTCCTTGTGGAAGCTGATCAGGGCGGGGGCTCCGAGTGGGAGAGACTGGGAGGGTCCCGGGACCGTGGGACTCCCCCTCTCCATCCGCTGCACCATATGGCTGTCTGATGGGCCCATTCTCAGGACTGGTGAGAATTTTAAAAATGAGATGAAAACATTCTGAGACACCATGAAAATAAACTGCTAAAGACCAGAAGGCATCTCTGGGGGACAAACTCACGTCTGGACTCAGACTTGATGACCACTTCTTAATATGAAAAATCACATCTCAGCTTTAGTTTTAAAGCCCCAAATGCATCATTTTTAATACCTTCCAAAGAACATTCCCAGTTATGTATGAGCTGTGCCTGGGTTTTAAAAAGATAATTGTTGTTTCACGTGCATTTTAAAAACCGGCAAGCTCCTCACGTAGCCAACAATTATTCATGATCAGCCTACGTACAGTCCAGTGTGTTTTCAAACATTTATTCTTAATCCCCAAATCATTTATTTAACTGAAGGCCTCTGGACTCATTAGGAACACTTAGTGAGGCAACTTTAAAAGTAAATATTCACGTTAGACTTTGGAACCATGGAGTAAGCAAAAGGACAGCCTATCATTTTGTTAGGCTCAAGAATCAGCCATTTGGAGGTGCTAAAGGCCTTGCTGAGGCCAGGAACCATCAGGTATATCAGCAGAGATTCATCTGAGATGAAAGGTCAGTTCTCAAGGGAGGGTCTAAATATCGGGCTGGCCGCTGCTTTGCTGGTTACTGTTACTGCAGGGGGCTGCTTCTAGGCACAGCTGAGTATCTGAGTAGAGGTGACTCAGGCCCGACAGACCTCTTACCTGCAACCTCGAGAGCTGGGCCTGTTTCCCAGGAAGGTCCCGCTGAAGCCCATTCTCAGCACGGACCCTGATTTGGAGGTCTGAGAGCCTTCTCTGCAGGGGATCAAAAGCATCTCCGAAATCTTTGTGTTGAGCGAGTGAGCTCTGCGGAGACAGAACAGGCAGCACACAAATCAGCTTTCTTCTCAGGCTCCCAGTGGTACAACCTGACACTCACAGACTAGCTGCTCTATCTCCAGCCTTCTCCTGGCTGGCTCGTACTCACTCAGGCGCCACCCCCTCCAGGAAGCCTTCCTGGAGCCCTTGAGGTGTTTGACTCCCCTCCTTGAGGACCGTAGTGCCCTCACCTAACAGTTGTTCTGCCTCTAGAACAGGGGCTGGCAAACTACATCTCCTACCACACACCCCAAGTCCCAGCAGGGGCCTGTGTTTGTAAATAAAGTTTTATTGGAACACAGCCACACCCATTCATTTACAGCTGCTTTCATGCTACAGCGGCAGAGTTGAGAAGCTGCAACAGAGACCACTTGCCCTGCGAACCCTCAAATGTTTGCTAAATGTTTGCTCCGTGGATTAGATCAGGCCAGGGATGTAATGCTCTTAGCAGGTGCCAGGCCCCTGGTCAGTGCCCCAGAGACCATCTCTTTCATCATCATCATTATTAGACGCTCAGCAAACATTTGTTACCTAAAAGAAACTGGCCACAACATCCCATGTTATGTCTGTGATTTCGTGTGGCCGTTTAAAAGTGTCCCTAATAATACTAGCTCCCAGCTCTCCAGCGGTTTAAAGTTTACAAGTGTTTTTCTCTGCATTTTCTTATCTGACAGTCCCCAGCTCTTTGCAGAAAACAGTTTGACTTGATCAGTGAAGAAGGGAATTTGGGGGCAGAGGTGGGAGGCCGACAGGTGAGAAGGATCGCGCCATAATCCTACCCAGATGATAGATGAGGGGCCTGAGGTCGTGGGGGACAAAGCGATATGTCCAGGGCCACGTGGTGGCCAGTGGCAGAGCTGGGGTCAGGATGCAGGGCTGCCCTTCCTGGAGGGCTGGGTCGACGGCTGAGGGCCGCCAGTGGGGCTCACCTGCAGTTTGCTCTTTCTCTGCAGAAGCCGGTTGTGCAGTAAGTCTCTGTCCCTCACGGAAGTTGCCACCTGCTCCAGCAGGGCCGTGGCTCTCTCCTGGCCAAAGATGCCGCCCAGCAGGTCTTTCTTCAGCTGCAGCATCGTCAGCTCCTCCTTCAGGCGGGAGCTTTCCGCCAGGGCCGCCTAGGGGAGACAGGGCCTCCGTGAGCCGCAGGGCAGGATGAGGCTGGAGATGGGGCCAGGAGCGCACCTGTTCTGGCTGTGCCTGCCCAGGAGGCTGGGCCTTGGTGCTGGTTTCCAAGGAAGCAGCAAACGTAAGGAGAAACGGGCTGGCAGGAGGGCGGTAGGAGGCCCTGAATGTCAGGGTCAATCTGATTCCTCTCTCACCTCCACATCCATCTTATTACCAAAGCCTGAGCAAGAATTCTACCTCCTACGTGTTCTGGAAATCCGTCCCCTCTCCATCCCCCACCACTGACTGTGCTCACCTGAACCCCAGAAGCTCCTGACCGCCTGCTGCCTCCCAGCTGCCCCCCAAAATTGACCGTCCATACTGCAGCCGAACCCCAAACTAACCAGTCTGATCCTCTACTCAGTGATCCTCTATCACCGACAGCAGTGGGCCATCCCCCAGTTGGTGTATGGGACATTTCGAAGGGGCTAAGGGCCTATGGGATCATGATTAGAGGAAATTCTGGAAGGCTTCCCAGAGGAAGTGGCACCTGAGTGAAGTCGTGATGTGTGGGAGCTCACCGGGCAGAAGGGGAGGAAAAGGGGACTCAGCAGCCCTGTGTAATGGGCAGCTGGCTCCTAAGCAGGCAGCCTGAACTCTGCACAGCCCAGGCCCCACCTCCTCCAGGAAGCCTCCCCTGACCACATTCCCAGCCTACATGCACTCTTCCTGCCCCCAAAGCCTTGTTCCTCGCTTCAGGCTCCTGCTGATCAACAGCTGTTGGGGACAAATACCTCTTGCTTCTCTAACTGAGGGCACAGGGGCCCTGGAGGCCAGGGGTTTGGTCTTCAGCTGGCCAGAGTCCTTCCATTTGATATCTGATGATGTTACAGAGATGCTGAGCTGGGCACGGGGCTGGGAGAGGGAGAACTAAGACCCCAGCCCAGGTGTGTGGTTTGCAATTAGCTACACAGAGGTCAAGCTTCTAGCTGTAGGGAGTCACCTTCACCCCCTTTTCACCAGACTCAGACACAATATCATGAGGGTTAAGAATTCAGGCTGGGGAGTTGCAATCATGAGTTTGGATTCCATACTAACTGGGAGAACTTGGGCAATTCCAAGCCTCGGTTTCCTCATCGGTAAATTAGGGGTAGTCGTACCCTAGCTCACGGGGCTGCCGTGAGGCTTAAATGCCTAGGAAGCATTTAACATACTGCAGGACCCAGAGTGAACACACCATAAAAGACAGATCTTCTCAGCCATTATTATTTAACCAACTGTTACGTGTTGAATTGTGTCCTTCAAAAAAGATATGGTGGGAAAAAAAAAAAGAAGACTCATGGGGAGAAGATGGCCATGTGACGACAGACACGGAGATCAGAGTGACGGACCTACAAGCCAGTGAACACCAGCGACTGCCAGCAAATACCAGGAGCTGGAAGAGGTAAAGGAGGATTCTCCCCTAGAGCCACTGGGAAGAGCAAGGCCCTCCTGACACCTTGACTTTGGACTTCCAGCTTCCAGAACTTTGAGAGAATGAACTTCTGTTGTTTGAAGTCACCAGTTTTGGGTGCTTTCTTGCAGCAGCCCCAGGGAACGAATACACCAGCCACGCCCAGGTTTTGGCTGGAGCTTTGCAGATGCACAGGCTGCTCTGAGGCTAGATGCAGGAGCTGAGTCAAGACAAGAGAGAGCTGGCAGCTCGAGCCCTGGCCTGTGAAATCCATCCCGCCCAGGTGGGCCGGTGGGAGTGATGAAAGACATACTTCCAGCCAGCAAACAGCGTCCAAACGTGAATAAACCAAAGTCCTGGCCCCAAGTGTTCCAACCCACTGCTCCGCGAAATTCCCGCACTGGGAGTCCTGGGTCATACTCGAGAAAGACGGGACCTCTCTCCTGCTTCAAGGAGGTCCCGGTTTGCTTTCTGCCTTAGTGGGAAGGACAGGATGAAATATAGTTGTGATGCAGGTCAAAGCCAGCCCTGTCACTTAACGGCTGTGTCACATCGAGCAAGTGGCTTCCCCTCTGGGACATTTGTTTTTCTCAACAGTCAAATGATAATAAGTGTTCTGAATGCCTCGCAAACCTATTTTCAGGAGCCAGAGTGAAGACATGGATAAGAACATTAGACAAGAGTCTAGAACCCACCATGCTGCCCCCAGCTCTGCTCTCTTGAGCAGCCTGACCTTGAACAAGCTCCCTAACTTCTCCCTGGCCCCAGTCCCTCATCAGTAAAATGAGGAGAATGGTAGAAATGGAAACAAAACTCCATGTACATAGATAATCAACATGTGCTAATGATGGCAATGAAAACTGGAAAGAACCTAAACAATCGAAGTGCAGAAACTTTAAAAAAAAAAATGACATGGAATATTCTGCAGCCATTTCAAGTGACGGCTTTACTGACCCATTTTAAAGGCCACTGAGGAGAAGTTCGTATGTGTCAACTGAAAGTATCTGAATATACAACCACACAGCATGAGCTCAAATACACAGTGAGGATGCACACTTGCAGTGGTGGCACCCACCTTGGGGCCACGAAGGCAGACGTGGTTTAGAGCTGGAAAGAGCTTGGGTCCTGGAAGATACTGCTGAGCTATCAAGCCAGCTCTGGGACGACCTGAAAGTCTCCGTGTTTGTTTGTTTGTTTAATTATTTAATTTTTTTGGCCGCGTTGGGTCTTCGTTGCTGCTCGCGGGCTTTCTCTAGTTGAGGTGAGCGGGGGCTACTCTTCGTTGCGGTGCACGGGTTTCTCATTGCGGTGGCCTCTCTTGTTGCAGAGCACGGGCTCTAGGCGCGTGGGCTCAGTAGTTGTGGCTCGCGGGCTCTAGAGCGCAGGCTCAGTAGTTGTGGCGCACGGGCTTAGTTGCTCTGTGGCATGTGGGATCTTCCCGGAGCGGGGCTCGAACCCGTGTCCCCTGCATTGGCAGGCAGATTCTTAACCGCTGTGCCACCAGGGAAGTCCCGTCTCTGTGTTTTAAGCCACCACTGACCAGGTTTCCTGTCACTTGTCACATGCATCCCAACTGACACACAATAAAGGTAATGGCCTGACACCCTGTTTCTCAGCACTGCTCAGGCTTCCACCTGAGGCCTGCCTGCAGCAGGGTCCTAAAGAGAAAGGCTGAGCACAGATCCGTGCAGTCCTGGAGCCACACCAGGCACCAGGCTTCACCTCCTTCCCAAGAACTGACGGTGACTTTTGTCGCTGATAACTACAAGTGTTGACATTTCCTGTGCACTTAGAACTCACCAGACAGGGTACAGTGGGCTCCACCCAGACATCTGGAGGACCCAGAGACACGCCTGTCCCTGCGGGGGCGCCTGAAATGCTATGCTTGGCTGGTGGCCTCCCCCAGCTGCACCCATCAGCCCTCCCGACAGAGCCATGCGGACCTCAATCTGCGGCAGGAAGGTGTGGATGGAGGGCGGGTCCGGCAGGCTGGCGGTGACGTCCACGATCCTCTGGGCCAGAGCCCTCCACAGCTGCAGCTCCTGCAGGGGCCGCTGGAAATGCCGCCACAGGTCCACGCCCGCGGCATTACGTAGCCTGCTGCTCTTGGCTTTCATGCTGTGAGCACCGTGGAGGGGGAACCGAGAGAGGAGAGAGCGGGTCAGTATAGGAGCAAGGCCGCTGCCCAGAACCCAGAGCGCCCGGCTTGTGCTGCTTCCAGGGTGGGCACTCTCCTCTTCTACGGACTACTGGGCTGTCCACGGGACCCTGAGGCCTACGCTGTCCAGACAAAAGGGCACCGGAGGTAAGCCAGTCCTCGAATAGACTTGCATCCCAGCTTCTGGACCAGGGAAAGAGTCAAGCCTGGAAGAGGAATTATGGAGCCCCCAGGCTGGTACCGCCTGCCCCCAGGCACCTCGAGGAAGCAAAACAGAATACTTTCTTGAGTAGGATGCCATTACTTGAGGCCCAAATAATTTCTACAAATAATTTTTCCAATATGCTGTCCATTGTATATAGCACAGGGAACTATATTCCATAACTTGTAATAATCTATAATGGAAAAGAATCTGAAAAAGAAACGATATATATGTATAACCGCATCACTTTGCTATACACCTGAAACGAACAAAACGCTGTAAATCAACTACATTTCCAAAAAAATACGTATATATATATGTACAGATATAATGTCTAGCACCCAGTCATAGATAACCAGCACCTGCCCCCTCCACGAGAGCAACGAAGGGGAGGGAGACCTCGGCCACCCTCTCCCACGGCCCGCTATGCACAGGAGGTTCAGTCTCACCACCACCTCAGCGTCTTGTGGAGGATCCAGGCCCTTGTTCTGCGCGTACACATGTAGGGCCTGTGCACACCGTGGGGCGAGAGTCACCTGGCAAGGCAGGAGGTCCCTGAGTTCCTTCTCGAGGAAAACCCCTGCATCAGAGGCAGGAGGATGAGAAGTGCTACGGGGGGGGGACAGCTGGGCTGTGTTCCAAACACCTCTGAGCCTCACGCAGTAAAAACAGGTAGCGATTCTGAATTTACACTGTGCCCAGCTCCACACAGGGTGGATATTTGAACTGCTGGTCTTTGCTGGGCTAAGAAGCTGGACCTAGCCGCGCCCGAACCCATGGGCGGACACGGAGGTAGCGGCTGGTCTGAAGTCAGGTCCAGCGCTTACATCAGCACGGCCGTCAGCAAGTGGGGCACAATGCTGGCCTAGTGAAAAGCCCTCCCCTTTGGCCATTACATAGGGGACCCATCCCCCGTGCGAAGCTGCATAAGGAGACTTGATGGAAATAAGTGAGGAGGCCACATAGCACAGAGAAAAGCAAAGTTCAGGCCTCTTTCTGGGAGCAGAATGGAAAATACTTCGAAAAGGGGTCAGTACCTGAGCCCAGTGAGACCCTATAATGGCCAGTCGTTGATAAGAACAAGAACTATTTGTTATCAGGCAGCAAGAGGTGCAAGCGCCTCTGCAGCTGGCGTCAGACGGGCAGAGGCCCTGAGCAAAGCCCCCTCTGCAGCTGGCGTCAGACGGGCAGAGGCCCTGAGCAAAGCCCCCTCTGCAGCTGGCGTCAGATGGGCAGAGGCCCTGAGCAAAGCCCCCTCTGCAGCTGGCGTCAGATGGGCAGAGGCCCTGAGCAAAGCCCCCTCTGCAGCTGGCGTCAGACGGGCAGAGGCCCTGAGCAAAGCCCCCTCTGCAGCTGGCGTCAGATGGGCAGAGGCCCTGAGCATGAGGTCCAGGACCACCCGTGGCCCGCCCGGTACCTCTGGTGCTCCTGGATGGCAGAGACCACGCTGCCCGCGAGGGGCTGTGGGTCCTCGGGGAACACGATGAGCTCCTTCAGCCGGGCCTGCAGACGGTCCACCCGAGGCTCCTCTGCGGCCAGCGCCGCCCGTGTGGCCTGCAGCAACAGACAACACCCGACGGGACAGGTGAGCTTCCGAGATGGGATGGCGGTGTGTGTGCACCGGGGTGAGCATATCCTGTGGAAGTGGGCCAGCCTGGGGGAAAACGGTCCCCCAGGGGAGGGACAGGGGCCCCGAGAGCTCAGCCCCTGCTCTCCCGCTCCGTGACCCCAAACACATTTGCTCTTTTTTTTTTCTTTGCGGTACGTGGGCGTCTCACTGTTGTGGCCTCTCCCGTTGCGGAGCACAGGCTCCGGACATGCAGGCTCAGCCGCTCCGCGGCATGTGGGATCTTCCCGGACCGGCGCACGAACCCGTGTCCCCTGCATCGGCAGGCAGACTCTCAACCACTGCGCCACCAGGGAATCCCCTTGTTTGCTCTTGATGAGCAGGTTTTTCTCTTTATCATCACCTACCTCACAGCCTTGCCATCGACTAACACCTAATCATACAAATAACTAATACTTAGGGAACAGTGATGACGTGCTGAGTGCCCTGTGGTCCCATTCATTGAAGCCTCGCCATGGTCCTAGACAGTAATTCTCTGTGTCCCCGTTTTACACACAAGGAAACTCTGGCCAAGAGTTTTCTGACAGTTGCAGAGCTGGGCAACGGTGGACCTGACATTGGAGCCGGGCCCTCTGGCCCTTAACCTGCCCCTTCAGCACTGAAGGAAACAATGACCTGAAGACGCTCTGTGAATCCACTTATTGTCGGCAAGAGGACATTTCCACCCAGCAGCCCGACCACTCCACTCAGCCACGTTCAGGCACTTCGGATGCGGCCTCTTCCTGCTATCCTGGGAAATGTGAAGTTTGATCCTGACCTTGACTCTGGCTGGTCCCATGCTCAGTAGGAGGCAGGGTGGGGGAGTGGAAAGCGCACGGGCTCTGGCAGGACACAGGCTGGCCTGAAAACCCACCTCCAGCCCTTCCCAGCTGCGCAGCCTTGGATCGGTCTTGGTCCCTCGGGGGTAAAACGGGGCCACCCCCGCTTGACAAGGCACCGGGTACAGGGCGGGAGCATTTCTCACTACATAAACGCTAGTTTAAGAACAGAGATCTTCGAACAAGTTCTGAAATTCCCCTTCACTGATTTCCGGTTAGTCATATCTTGGTCATAATTGACACTTGAACCGGGTGGGACAGGCAGCACCTGTAGGGATGTGGTCTGCCTCCTGCTTCGGGAAAGGCTTCCTGAAACATAGCCGGGCATGGCCAGGTGGCGGCTGTCGGGACACGGGAGTGTTGGCAGGGCTTTCCAGGCCTTACCCTCCCCAAACTCCATCCCTGCCAGTTTGCTTGCTTTGACCTTGGCCCTCACCTAGAACTCCTGCTAAGAGCCATATGTTCCCTGAGTCCCGATGCTATTGGCAGGTGCTGTTCTAAGCACTTTTGTTTTCACAGGTTCATAAGGAATGTGGAAGGCAGGTCTTATTATCATCACGTCCCTGTCACATTTAACTGAGATTAAACGACTTCTCCCCGGGAATTCCCTGGCGGTCCAGTGGTTAGGACTCCGCGCTTTCACCAACGAGGGCCGGGGTTCAATCCGTGGTTGGGGGAACTAGGATCCTGCAAGCTGAGCGGTGTGGCCAAAAAAAAAAAGATTCTTCCAAAGCCAGCCAGTCGGCAAGGAGAGGAACGAAGACTCGAACCCGGGCAGTCTGATCCGAAAGTCCCCGCCGTGCACCACCGCACCACACCACCCCTACCCTGTGCCAAGGCAGACAATCCTACAAGGGAAACAACTCCCTTTGTAGAAAGTTGATCACTGCAGTGAACCTGGTCTCCTACAAGGCTGAGTGATGTTAAAGAGCACAGATGCTTCGTTTCTACCTACACACAAATATTTCTGCATATGAGCAAACGTTAGAAAGAAGAGGGGAAGAAACAGAACAATCTGGAGTGGAGGTAGGGCCTGGGGGCTTTCCTTTTAGATCTTTCCCCTAATGGAATTGACAAGCTAGCTCTTTGAGTTAATATAGTAAATAAAGGACTGCAGAAGGGTGTTAATCCTTATTTGAAAAATCTCTCTGTCCTCACGTCAAACCTCTCGTGAGTGGGCACATGGGTGGGGAAGTGGGAGGGGGCTCCGAATGGACACCGTGTCTGGGTTGGAGTGCCCCCACCCTCCCCAGGATGGGCATCATCTGCTGGGCCTCCTAAGAGCCCTGGTTACGTTTGTTCCTCATCTTCTCTACACTGAGAGCCTTGCCTCTGACCTCACACTCCCTGCTCTGTGCTCGGGAAGTGCTCACCACATCCTACCATCAGGCAAGCGAATGGCAAACTTGGAGCCGGTCCACCTCTTATTTACCCACCAACTCATCATGTGAGGCTGGGGATGTCGTGGGGGCGGGGGAAATCTCTCCAGGCCTCAGTTTCCTCATCCAGAAAACAGGTACAAACAACCAATTTGTCTACTGTGCTCGGGGCACTGAGATTATCAAAAATCCAGGAAGACCAGAGCCAGCGTGCTTGAGACTTAGCGTGATCCTCCCGCTGCACAGAGGATGCCCCGAGGCACACACGGCACCCGGACTGGGCCGCGGCTTTGCCAAACACTGCTTACCGAGTAGAGTCTCCAGCGGGCCACCAGCTCGTCCTGGGTCCCTGCTTTGGCCGCGGGTTCCAGGTCCTCCTCCGCCAGCCTCTGAAGGCCCTTCCTGAACTCTGCCAGCTCGGCCTCCAGCTGCCTCCTCTGCTGCTCGTAGGCTTCCCTGGACCAGAGCAGGCCCCGCAGCCGCCCCTCCTCCCCCTCCCAGAGTGCACGCAGCTTCTCCAGAACATTCCGCATCTCCTCCAGTTCTCTGGTGATCTTCTCTGCACCCAGAGGGGAGCTGCTCTGGATGACGCCCCCGGCCTGCTCCTCCAGCCTCCGCAAAGACTCCTCGCCCCTGGGAAAGTCGCTGGCGATGTCCTAAAGCAGGGAGGCGGTGGGAAAGAAACCCGAGGGGAAAAAGAAAACACGTGCTGCGTTTCCCAGGACCTCTGGGAGCGTCATGCCCAGCGGTAATTCCTATTCCCAGGCTAGACCCAAGGCACCTTTCCAAGGGGTGGACTGTCTGCCTTTGTAACATGCAGGATGTGATTCCGTTACCATGTCATTTACAAGCCATGTGATTAAGTGAAGGGGAAAGTCTCTGTTGGGTACTTCTCTGTCCTTAACACTCTCTGACATTTGTTAATCTTGCTTTTTTAACAGAGACGGAGGCAGCCTCAGGCTCGAAGCCTTCAGCTGGCAAAAGTACGGAGCAAATAGAACCTAACGGCGCCATTTGGCCTCATTACATCTATTTGTGTGGCTATCTACCAATTCTGAATGAGTATTGGTATTCCATTTATGACAATGATATAAAATTTCTTTTTAAATCAGTGTTCATTGCCTTCTAATATTAAAAAAAAATTTTTGGTAAACACTTTTGTCTGTTTTATTTAAAATACCTCCAAAATATTTTTTTCACTTTTTTAGTGAAGTGCAACTTACGCGGAGTACAGTACAGACTGTCCTTGACTTAAAATGGTTCGACTTATGATTTTTTTTACGACGGTATGAGAGCAATATGCATCCAGTAGAAACTGTACTTTGCATTTTGAATTTTGATCTTTTCCCAGACTAGTGATATGCAGCACGATGCTCCCTCGCGATGCTGGGCAGCGGCAGTGAGTGTAAACCAACATAGTTTTCACTTTCACTATGGCATTCAATAAATTACATGAGGTATTCAACACTTTATTATAAAACAGCCTTTGCGCTAGATGATTTTAGGCTAATGGAAGATGATCTGAGCACGCTTAAGGTGGGCTGGACTAAGCTATGATGTTTGGTAGGTTAGGTGTTTTAAATGCACTTTCGACTTACGATATTTTCAACTTACGATGGGTTTATTGGGACGTAGCCCTACTGTAAGTTGAGAAAATCTATATATAGATCTTAAGTGTTACTGTTCAAAGAGTTCTGAGAAATATATATGCCCATGCAGTCCACACTGTTATCAAAATATAGCATTTCTAACATCCCAGAAGATTCTAGAACTTCATCTATTTGAAATCATAGAATATGTTATTTTTTGAAACTGGCTTCTTTCACTCAGCATAATGTTTTTTAGATTCTTCTATGCTGTCAGGTATATCAGAACTTCATTCCTTTTCATTGACTAATATGTCTTTGTACATATATTCTATTCTATGACGTGTTTATCCAATACTCTGCAGATAAAAATCTGAGTTGTTTTCAGTTTAGGGCTGTTATGCATAAGGTTGCTGTGAACATTCTTTTACAGATACCCACACTTTTCAAAAGTTCAATGTAGGGCTTCCCTGGTGGCGCAGTGGTTGAGAGTCCGCCTGCTGATGCAGGGGACGTGGGTTCGTGCTCCGGTCTGGGAGGATCCCACGTGCCGCGGAGCGGCTGGGCCCGTGAGCCATGGCCACTGAGCCTGCGCGTCCGGAGCCTGTGCTCCGCAACGGGAGAGGCCACAGCAGTGTATATCACTTTGCTTTTACAAAAGACCTACAGTAGTACCTGTTTTCGCTACCTGAAAGAAATCCAAAGAGGATTTTAGCTTTTGCGAGAAAAGGTAATGACTTCTCCGCTTGTTTCCTGTTTGTTTGTTTTTCTTTTTAATTTTGTGGCCGTGCTGCGCGGCATGTGGGATCTTAGTTCCCCAACCAGGGATCGAACCCGCCCCCCCTGCAGAGGCAGCACAGAGCCTTAACCACTGGACCGCCAGGGAAGTCCCACTTCTCTGCTACACACCATTTCGGCTCAAGAACAGTTCCATAGGAACACGACTTTCAGATAGTGGGGAAACTGCACACGTCATACAAGATATTTTGTGGCCACTGTTCATTGGCTTTTTCAAAAGAGAGTCAATTTAAATACAAATATTAAATAAACGGTATAGGTGCTGTAGAGCTGTGTCAAAAATTATAAAGTGGTCCTTGAATTATTGAAGATAATCTACCCACTCACTTTACAGAGGGAGTCGGAAGCTCGTTCAGGATCACAGCAAGTCAGGAAGCCCAGAGTGGACCCAGCTTCTCCTGCAGGTTAGATGCTTACGCCAGGGTTCTTACCTTCACATACTGACATGTGAGGTCAGATAACGCTTTGCTGTCGGGGGCTGTCCTGTGCACTGTAGGATGTCTAGCAGCATCTCTGGCCTCCATCCACTAGATGCCAGGAGCACCTCCACCCCCAGTTGTGACAACCAAAAATGTCTCCAGACGTGGACAATGTCCACCATTTGAGCCCAGCTGCTCTAGACCATGTTGCTGTGGCCTTGGGTTTCCAAATGCCCTGCTGGCTCAGAGACTTCCATAAAGCAGCCGAGGCCCCAAGCATGGGATCTACACCACATCCCATGCTTCTCCTCTTGTGGTGTCTGTGTACAGGGATGTTTGTATCTCTTGGGACCTCCCAGCCCCATCCTATTAAATAAACTCTAACAGAGACCCGCCAGCCATGAGCGCTCCCTCCCCACTCTGGCTCCCAGTCCCATCTTATTAAATAAACTCTAACAGAGACCCGCCAGCCATGAGCGCTCCCTCCCCACTCTGGCTCCCAGTCCCATCTTATTAAATAAACTCTAACAGAGACCCGCCAGCCATGAGCGCTCCCTCCCCACTCTCGCAGAGCCTTGCCGGGGGTTGGTTACCTGCAGCGCCGAGAGACGGTCCTTGGTGCTCAGCCGGCACTTGCGCCCCATGCAGCCGTGCACCCGCTCCACCACCGCCTTCAGCCACAGCTGGAACTCGTCCACGCTCAGCTGGAAATGTTCATGCTCCTGGGTCACCTGCTCCAGCAGGTCCACTCTGTTCTGTGGGAGGGGAGGAGAGTCACCGGCCGTAAAGGTCCCCAGCCCAGGCTGCCCCTCGCCTGGCCTCCCAGGCCTGAATCTGTGTGTGTGTGTGTGTGTGTGTGTGTGTGTGTGTGTGTAGGGAGCGTGGGACACAACTGACCCTCAGCCCTTTCGCTGGACACAAAGATCCCGGACATTCTTCTCTACCTCATCAGCAATCAGTCAAGAAATTCTTGGCTTTAGAGACCAAAACATGCCAGCACTGGGCTTGTCAACCACACAGTGGGCTTTTCTTCCTGCCACGTCCTAGGAATGGCACTCAAGATGGGGCCGTGGTAACAACTACATAACGCTACCATTTGAGCACTTACCAAGGTGCCGGCGCTGCCCTAAGAACTTTGTGTACAAGATCGTCTCACTGAATGCTCCTGACGGCCCCCATAATGTGGTACCATTATTATCCCAGTCTGATAGATGGGGAAACCAAGGCACGGAAAGTGAAATGACTTGCCCAAGGTCACCTGGCTAGGAAAGCACCAAGATTCCAACCTGCGAGGCAAGGCTGGGCCAACGCATCTCTGCTCCATTGTGACTATGTCCATGGGGTACGAGAGTAAACAGCAGGCTGCCCCCCATTTCCCCCGAGTGTGGTGATTTGCCTGCATGTGTTGGAATTGCCTCTATTTTCAGACACTCCCACTGAAGCTCTAACCACACAGGGGCAAGATGGTGTCCTAAGGGTGGGTGACATTTGGGGAGATAACAGTGTCCTGCTATAAGACCTACTGTGTGCCTAGAGATTCTGATTTTCAAAACACACCCCTGATTACAGCACCATCTCTTTAAACGCCTCCACTGCTCCCCACTGCCCCCAGGCCCAGGTCCAAGCATTGTAGCCTGGTGGTCAAGGGCAGGACCCCACGATGCGGCTCTGCAGACCAGCGGTCAAGACCCTGGGCTTGGGAGCCCACTGCCTGGGGCTTGACCCTGGCCCCCCTCGAGCTTGTAATTAACCCCTCCATATGGTGTGGTTGATAACAGTAACTGCCTCATGAGGGTGGCATTAACTGAGTCAGGGCTCGCACAACCCCAGAACAGCACCGGGCAGCGAGTAAGAGCTTGAGAACTCTGAGCCATTGTTTATTGTCACCTGTGTCCCTCTGCTCGTCACACCCAACCAAGTGAGAGGTGCCCACGTGGCAATGCTAATCTCCAGGCCCCACCTGCTCTGAGGCTTTGCCCACTGCCCCAGGCTGTGGCTCTCCCCCAGCCTTGTCTACCGAATTGTCATCTGGTGGGGACCAAGCGCTCCCTAAGGACACGGGGGTTGATTTCATCTCCCTGGTCCCGCTCAGGGCAGGCTCTGAGACTAAGTGCTTCCTGAGTGGCCAGATGTAACTAAGTGTGGGGTGTGTGCCGGGGGAGGGATCTCTCCAAGGAGAGCCAAGAAAAAGGAACCAGGGGACCTTCGTTTAATAAGCACCTACTATGTACCTGGAAATAGACCGGCATTATCGTATTTAATATCTTCACAAGGATCCCAAACTGTCCCATTATGCGAGTATCCAAATGGGTGTCGGGAGGTAACGTAACTCTTGCAGACAAGATTTAAACGCCAAGTTCAGACTCCAGAATCACTGCTCAGGCCCAGCGGGTGGCAGAGTCTCTCTTTCTCGCAGACGGGAGATATTCTGGGCTTTGCCTGCCGTGTGGTTTCCGCTGCAACTTCTCCACCACTTGTGTGCTACTTACATTGTAGCACCCAAGTTGCAGCCACAGGCAGACACATAAAGAATGGCTGTATTCCAACCAAATGAATCATGGGCACTGACATTTGAATTTCCTATCATTTTCACATGTCATGAAATAGTCTGCTTTTAATTTTCCCCCAACCACTGAAAAATATAAAAACTATTTTTGGTTTACAGGTCATAAAAAAGTCAGCAATTGGGCTGGATTGAACCTACGGGCAGTGGTTTGCTGACCTCAGCTCTCAGCCATGGAGTCAGGCCACGTTCAGGAAGGTCCTGACCTTCTGCGAGGCTAAGCCAACCATTCTCAACTGGGAAGGGTAGACGGACACGTGGATTTGAAAAACCCCCCTGGCTATGTGTGTGTGCCTTCCCCTCCCGTGGAGAAGCCCCTCACCAAACCTAGAAACACCAATTCATTGAAACCTTTGCAACACCCATGGCAAGTAGGGGAAAATATCCCCATTTCAGAGACGGGGAAACCAAGGCACAAGATCAAGTCCTTCAGTGAAGAACTGAGAATCCTCTCACTATGGGAGGGAGGCTCAGCGCTTGACAGATGGGAAACACGGGGCTGCCTGAATTCAGAAAGTGGACCAAGGTTCCCCTGCTGCTCCCCGTCCCCCGCAGGGTTATTTGCATCCACCAGAATCCTCCCCGAGCTTCCTCCATCCACGAGAAGATTCATTTACGAAACAAAGTGGGTCAAGAATACTAAGCAGAGAATAGGGGCTGGGCCCCTGGTTGACACTGATGGTGATAAAGGTTGCAGTGCAGCAAACTCTCCAATAAAAGTGCCGGCTGGCGGCTCTGTGTGTGTGAAGAATGAGGTGCTGGCACTGGGGGAGATCCAGAGTAAATAAGAGCCTCTGTGACGGTGAGCAGGCGGCTAGGAGAGGAACGCGGCCGAGCAGGGCAGGCATCCAGCCGCGCTCTGTGCCAGGCGTAAAGAGATCACAGAACGCAATTCAGCCACGGGCGGGCAGGGCACGTCGGAGGAATGTGGGTGACAAATGGGAGAGGGTTCCACCTCCTCTCGTTACACCAAACAATCAAACCATCTGTGTGGGCAGAGTTGTCAGGAATGTCAAAACCCAACCAATTAACAAGGGCGGGAGTGGATTTGTGCCTCTGCAAAGGGCTGCAGGAAGGGCTCTGATTCCTGGCCGAGATGCCAAACAAACCCAGCCACAGAGGGAAGCAGGGAGGAGGAGGGTGCTACTATCTGCCTGGCCCTTCAGAAAACAATCATTGGATTAAAAACCATCAGGCAAAGTAAACAAGCAGGCCCCGCCCACGGGCAACCAGCCTGCTTTGTCTATTCTCGGCTTTCAGTGGCTTTCTGCTGGCTGTGCCACTGCTAATTCCCGGGCTTGGCCACTTTCCCTGATCAAGAATCTCCCTTCAGGGGGTGGTCACGAAGGATACAGTCCAGAGGTGACCCCCGCCGTGCTTCTGTGGTCCTGTCCCTATTAACACCAGAGGCCTTGCTAAATTAACACATTGGAAGTCAAAACTGGATTTTTAGAGGCAAAAGTAGTGGCTTGTTAACCAGCGCAAGAAATAATGAAATGGGCTCTCCTCGGTGAACGTTGAGATATTAATACATACGGTATCTCCTATGGCCTGAGACGCATCCTCCCCAAATTCACACCATGAAGCCCTAGCCCTCAATGTGATGGTGTTTGGGGGCAGGGCCTTTGGGAGGTGATTAGGGTTATATGAGGTCATGAGGGTGGGGCCCTCAGGATGGGATGAGTGCCCCTATAAGAACAGACACCAGAGAGCTTGCTGACCCTCCTCTCCAGCGTGTGAAGACACAGCAAGAAGGTTACCATCTTCAAGCCAAGAAGAGGCCCCTCACCAGGAACCAAATCTGCTGACACCTAGAGTTCGAGCTTCCCAGCCTCCAGAACTGTGAGAAACAAATTCCTGTTTTTTAAGCCACCAAGTCTATGGTATTCTGTTCTGTCCACCCGAGCAGACTAAGACTATATCCCAGGGACGCTTCCCACCCTTTGAATAGGCCTGGGCCTCTAGGGGTCCCTGCGTGGCTCTCCTGCTCTCACTGAGGTGGGAGGATTTCAGTTGCCTGCCTCAGGGTGGCTTTCTCGTCTGACTTTAGTGCAAGGTGAGACCTTCAATCAAATGTCCAGAGCAGGTGACCAGGAGGCATCCGGGCTACCAAGAACCTCTGAGGGCTACTGGACATGCAGTGTCCCTCGCCCTGCTTAGGGTGGAGCCAGAGTGTCTTCCTTTCGTCTGGAGCTGGAAGGCCCAGTATGGGGTATGCCCCGGGAGGCTGACGCTGGGGAAGCTATATCCTATTTTACTGAAGAGGACCCTTGCTAAGGGTGATATAACAGTTTGCCCCTCTCAGTAGCTCCTGTCTTCTGAAGGTCATGGCATCATCTGGAAGCTATGACTGTTCTCACCAACAAAATGCACATGCACGTGACAGTTTGAGTATAACTTCAGAGAGGCTCTGTAGGGGCCTGCCCTGGCCTCTCCCTCATACCGCCTTTCAATCTTCTACTGCCGGCTCTGGGAGAGACAAGAAACAGCTCCCCATTCACCACCCCTACCCCCAACCCCATCCCGAGAGCTAACCGGGCTCCCTGTGAGTTAGAACACAGCTCCCAAACCTCTGGCAGCCAGGAGCAGAAAACCAAGGGTCTGTGAGCTTCAGCCAACAGCTCAAAAGGCCAAACTGAACGGCCTTCTCTCATAGAGTCCAGTCACCCTGCACACCCCCCAGTTTCCACACTGAGGTCAAAATTCACCAGCCTGTCTGGCAACTCGGAGGGCTTCTGCCAGGGCGGCAGCTTCCCCCCACCCCTTCATCATAGGCAGAGCCCCCAGGCTCCTGCCCCCAGGATGCTGCCAGCTGGGCTCCGCCTCGGGAAAACCCTTGGAAACAACCTGCTCCCTCATCCAGGGGCTCGAAACCTCCCATGTACCACTGCGTCCACTTTCTGAGCTGGACCCGCAGGAGCTCTGGCGGCCCCTGATCTCCCCTGATGGACACAGGTGCAGCGACTCACCCAGGACCCGGGGCAACCACCAAAGGAGGACCCCACATAGGGAGTCGCCTAGGACTTCCGGTTCTTTCTGATGGGCCGGGGTATCTGACCCTTAGATTATTATTATTTTTTTAATTGAAGTATAGTTGATTTACAATGTTGTGTTAATTTCTTCTGTATACAGCAGAGTGATTCAGTCATATAGATATATACATTCTTTTTCGTATTCTTTTCCATTGAGGTTTATCTCAGGATACTGAATATAGTTCCCTGTGCTATATTGTAGGACCTTGTTGTTTATCTGTAGATTATTTTTTAAGTCAAAATTTAAAAAAAGGGCCCAGTCACACCTTCTCTACTTACCACATAAGAAGGTTGGGAGACTCAAATGAGGTCAAAGACATGAAGGGACTAGGAAAAGATAGCATTCGCCAATAAGAGTTGTGATTTCTATGAATTTTTGGATCCAGTGAGGGGAGGGTTCCCTGGAGGGACGATGAGAATCTCTGAGGTGATCATTTCTTAGAACTGGTGCTCACCGGTGCCCCAGGCATGCCCCTTCCACACACATGCGTGTACACATACACACACACACACAAAACCACTTTCTATTTCCTGCACGAGGCGCTCTCTGCTGATTGGCACAAGCACCTGTTTCTTGTAAAGTCTCAGCAGCAAGGAGGCCATGGGCCAGGCACCTCCCCTGCCTGAGCCCGTGGGGCAGACCTGGAGAGAGAATTGCTGTTAAGCAGGCTCTAGACACTTGGATGCCGTGAGGGAGGACCAGCTGGCTACAGCTCTGAGAGCCAAGCTCCACCCCACCTGCCTGTCCTCTGAGCCTCCCAGCTGCAGGGGCAGGGTTCTCATTCATTCAATGAAGGGCTCAGAGCACCTGATACGTGGCAGACACCATTGTTGTCGCTATTTCTTCTCACTGCTACCGAGAGCACAAGTCATCCTTTATTCTGGGAAAATGCCTGCCAATTTCAAAGAGCTCACATGCAAACTCATTCAGTCCTACACCCTGGCTCCAGGTAGGGTGAGCACCCTGAGGCCACACAGCTGGGAAGCAGCAGAGCCTGGCTGGAACCCAGGTCCCTTTCCAAGCATTCTGGGGCCAGCGTCCTATTCCTACTCAAGGTTTCTCAGATCTCTGCTTATTATAGAACCATTTCCCATAACTTGAAGGACCCAGGAGACTTCCACCTCCAGCAACATGGGAGAGCTGAATACCCTTCCACCGTAGCCAGCCAGAAATGCTGGATAAAATGTAACAAGCATCATTTAAATGCAGAACCACGCACACACCGCACACACCAAGGTAAGAGATATCCCGTGGACCAGATGCAAAGATGCTATGGAAACCAGGATGCTAAACCCACATATGTGCTTGACGTCTTCTTGGGTTTAATGCTCAGGCTGGAGGAGGAGGTAAGACTCTGGGCCCAGGGGGGCAGAGACCACGGCAAAAAGGCAGAATACTCAGGGGACCCCCCCCTCTGTCAAAGGGTGAACTAGAGAAAAAAACCTTCCCACCAGCGCAATACAAGACAGAAGCATATGTGTTTCAGCCTGGGGTCTGGCTGAAAAGACAAATGAAAAGATAGTCACCTTTCAGAGTATGGAGCCAGGAGCCTCTTGCATCATTTTGGCTTAGGGTTCAAGTGCAGAGAACCCACTTGATATAATACAAAACCAAATAAAATTTCTTGAAACAAAATTGAACTTAATAACTCAATGGACTGTTTAAACCAAGGCAAGAATGAGGTGAGAGACGGGGACAAAGAATGGGCAGAGGAATTGGGGGAAGGACAAAAGAGAGCAGAGGAGGAAAGCAAAGGAGAAGGACTAAAGGGCAGGAGGAGGGAGGGAAGGAAGGAAAGAGGGAGGGAGAGGGGAGGGGAGCTGGGTGGAAGTGAACCTCAAAGTCCATCAGTCAGTCAGTCAACATACACTTACTACGTACCCACATGTGTATTAAGCATGAGCAACGCTGGCCATACAGATAGTAGATAATGTGTCAATGGGTGGATGGATGGTGGAGGGGTGGGTGAATGGGTAGGTGGAAGATTGACAGGTAGGTAGTTATATAATGCTTGGGTGAGTGGATAAGGGATGGGTGACAAGTAGATAGTGAGTAGGTAAGTGGGTGAAGGGGTAAACGGTGGGTAGTAGATAGTGGAGAGATGGATGAGGACATGGGTATGTGAAGTGTACATAGGTGGGTTGATGAGTAGGTGAATGAATAGATGGGTGGGTGATTAAGTGGCTGGAGAGAGGAATAGGAGATCTAGTTAGGTTAGTGGAGAGGTAGATGGGTGAGTGAGTAAACAGATGGACAGGAGGGTGGGGAGATGGATGGGTGGATGGGTAGGTAAGTGGATGGAGGGGTGAGTGGGTAGATAGTAAATAAGGGATTTAGTAGTTAGTTTAGAGGGGAGGTAGATGGGTGAGTGGGTAGACAGCTGGATAGGAGGGTGGGGAGATGGGTGGGTGGTGGTGGGTGGATAGTAGATGGTGGGTAGATGGATGGATGGATAGATGGTGAGGGAGCAAACGAGTGGCTGGACGGGTAGATGGGAGCAGGTGACGGATGAAGGGTGAAGACAGCCCGCTGCCCGCACCCACCTGGGCTTTGGTCTTCACCGCGTCGTACTCGGCTTTCAGCTTCTTCTGCGCGGCTTCGTCCACGCTGGGGTCCCCGATCCTGTTGAACAGGGAGGCCGCCTCCTCCAGCAGCCGGTCCAGGAGCGTGGCCTGATTGTCCACGTTCTGAAGCAGCACCTGGGCGTGGCTCAGCTGCCAGCGCTTCTCCTTCAGGCCCAGCTGCAGCTCCACGGGGGGCTCGAGCACCACCGTCATCTTCTGGAACCAGCGGTAGAACTCATCCCGGGCCAGCAGGTACTCGCTCCAGTGCAGCCACACCCACTCAATACGGCTGTAGGCAGAGGCCACGGCCATGAGCATCCCCCCACCAGGCTCATGGGCGGGGAGGCCGTGCCGCTGCCCCCTCCCCAGTACTGGGGGGCTGTGGGAGGGGGCACAAGGACACCCTCTCAGGCCTCACCCCAGTCCTGATAGACAAGACCCTCCCGTCTGGGAGACAAGCTCCATGGGGCTAATGATCAGGGTGGCTCAGATTCCAGACCTGCTCTGAGAACCCCCAGCCTGCTGATGCCCTGAGCCACCAGGACCCCCAATTCCTATTAGTGATGCACGACGATGCCCACAGTTGTTTCTCTCTGGTGTTGGGACTCCACACACAGTCACCCTGGCTCTTACCACATGGGTGCCCACTAGCAGTCACGAGAAGACTGCCACGGGGAGTGTGTCTCTTAATTTGCGGAGTACAATAGGATCTGTGGGCTCATCACCGCTCAGCGGGGACAGAGGGCTGGGGCCTGTGCACGGGTCCCAGGCGTGCCATGAACTCGCTGCATTACCCCGCCTCTGCACCCGCCTCAGTTTCCCCATCTGTAACGTGGAGATGGCCCTATCGGTCCAGCCAACATCAAGCTATTCGCTTGGAATTCCAAGTGAAAGAGTTTGAAAAGCAGAAAACACTGAGTGAAGTCCCCCCGGTCCACTCAACATTCTGGTTTCATAAAGACGGAGAAGATGCTGGCAGCTCCTGCCCACTGAGGACCTCCTGTGTGCCAAGCGCTGTGCCTGGCTCTCGACATTTGCTATCCCCCGCCATCCTCCTAAAAACCTTCAAGAAACACTTGACTATACCCATTGTCCAGATGAGGCGCCTGAGGCTCAGGGGTCAAGTAACTTTCCCAAGGCCACACAGCAAGTAACCAGCAGAGCAAGAGGCGATCCCAGGTCAGGCAAAGCCCCCGCCCCTGACCTGGCTCCCTGGTACAAGCAGAGAATCTGGGCTAAAGCGCTAGCAAGGCAACAGGCCTTCTTACCCCCCGGGGCCATTTGGCCTTTCTGCTGGAGGATGCGCATGCGGCAAGTCTACCAAGAATTAATTGTTGGCAAAACACGATGGGCTCCCACTGTCTATTATCCTCATTAAAAAGAGGCAGGCAGGGTTGACTGACATCCCAAGAGAGCATCCTGTTCCCACTAATCCCAGGACCGAAGAAATGTCCCTTGGGCAGCGGCCCCAGGCCAGCGTGGTGGTGGGCACGGAGGGTCGGCAGCAGCCGCAGACAAAGGCCTGGAAAGGTACCCAGCCATCCTACCTGTGACAGTGGGTCATGTAGGTGACCGTCTCCTCCCACTGCGCTTTGACGTCCCTCAGCCGGGTCAGGATCTCGGGCTTCTGGTCCTCATGGCAGCATGCCAGGAGGGCTTCGGCCGCCCGCAGCACCATGTCCACCTTCACGCGGCCCTCTGGCTCTAGCTGGCATATTTTCTGTTGTGGACACAAAGCCAGTTCCCAGGAGTTAGACAACACGCCAACAGGCAGAGCCTTGGGAAGACAGTGGCAAGACATGGAAAGAGGCAGGACTTTGAGACCAGAGGAGCTGGGGTTCGGATCGCAGCCCCTGCCCCTCCTCCTGTGACCTTGGGCAGGCTGCTAAGGGCTCTGGGGTGGGAGCGAGCGGCGATGGAGATTAATCAGCACAGAACCGCCCAGAGCTGTCTCATGATAGGAGTGCCCTCCCTTCCCCGGTGGGCCTGTTTCCAGCTGTGTGAACCCAGAAAAGTTTCATTACTTCCCTGGCCTTGGTTTTCTTGTCTGTAAAGTGGGTGTATAGTAGTACTCAGCTCTCAGATTTTTTTTTTTTCCAGAATTAACTGAGAAAATGCATGTAAAGTACATGTCCCAGTGTGTGGCACCATGAGAATCTGCCTCTCAGGCCCACTGCAGGGAGTGGGCTTGGCCCAGGTCCCCAGCCGAGGCTCGGAATTATCTCTGAGTTTGCCATTGGCACCAAGGCCTCGCTCCCTCAGCTGTTCCCACCAGTGACCAAACAGGAACACGAAGGCAGGCCCGTTACCACAGGACACTGGGCTCCTCTGAGGGGTGACTGATTCGGGACACCCCACGGCCTTGCCAAATTCCCTGAGAACCACCCGGCAGCCCAAGATTCTCCCTGCTCTCCCGGACTCAGGGTCGGACCTGCATTGGACTGGCCGTGTCCCTCCCAGCCACCCCGGGTTCCCGTCCCATTTTCTCTCACAGATGGTTCCCTATTAAACGTCTTGCATATCTAACCTCACCTTGGCCTTGGCTTCTTGGAGGACCAAGGCTGATACGCAACGCCTGGCAAATAGTAGGTTATCTGGTAACATTAGCTGTTGTCATTATTCACTGTTATTATTCTAGTTCTTTGGCAACTAAACCTTGGTCTCTGCAGTCAAAATAAGATTAGACTCCAATTCCAGGGCTCGTCTCCACTACCTGTGTGACCTTTGTCATGGTACTTAAACTCTCCAGGCCTATGAAATGGGGGAAGATAATGGTTAACGCCACCCAAGGTTACAGTGACATTGCGAGATACACTAGCACATGGCCTGGCCCACACTGCATCTCCCATCACTCCAAAATTGTTCACCGTTACCGCTACCTTTTGCTTACCTTCTGATTTTATTTACTGACAGCACAGCGTTTGCCTAAAGCTCCAGCTATTCCCCAGCCTGTCTCCCTAAGGCTGGCAGTCAGTTTTCTTAGACTGATGGCCCAGTGGGCTGGCCGTCTGAGCCTTCGCTGTGGGTGGGGTCGGGGAGGGGCTCCTGCCGTGTCCAGGGCTGCCCCACTGACAACTCTGTGGTCCCAGGCAGGTCACTGCGTCACTCAGAGATGATGATAACAATCTCTGCTTTGTCTACCTCATAGGATTATAATATTACTTTTCAAAAACACTATTAATTAGAACATAGATATGTTAGTGGACTTTATAAACCACTGAGCGGTTATGCAGACCCTCCCCCAACATGTGCAAACGGGCAATGGTCCCAGTCCTTTTTTGTTACCTCGTATGACAGTGGTTAACGATGATGATGACATCGATGATAGTACAGAGCAGCGGTCCCCAAGCTCTTGGGCACCAGGGACCGGTTTCGTGGAAGACAGTTTTTCCACGGGTGGTGGCAGGGTGGGAGGTGCTTCAGGTCGTCATGTGGGCAACGGGGAGAAGCAGAAGAAGCTTCGCTCGTGTGCCTGCTATGCAGCCAGTTTCCTGACAGGCCACGGACGGGTACCGGTCCCCGGCCCAGGGCTTGGGGAACCCTGGTAGAGAGGGACTTCCCTGCCTATGCGTGTTATCAAAGAGTGAGGTTAGAGAACCTCCTTACGAGGGCTGTCTCTGTGCTCTGAGTGGGGTGTAGAGAGGTAGCGTGAGGAGCAGGGAGGTTCCCCCAGAGAGGAAAAGAGCGTTGGTTTGGGGCTCAGGGCTGGGCCCAGCAGCAGGATTTGCCGGACCGTAGCAGGCAACAGGGACAGCAGGCGCCCAGCAGGGACCCCAAGTCCCGCTCAGCAGTGGGCAGCAAAGTGGCGGACAAAGGCACCACAGTGACGAGTGTGGACCAAAGACCCAGGGCCACCGTGGAATGTTCTGGGCTGAGTAAGATTACCCACCCCCTGAACAGAACATTTCACACCTCTCAGAAGAAGGGGTCCCCCAGCATGGCTGAGGATGAATTTCTTGCCATCCAGTGAGATTTAATTTGATTAGAACTAATAATAATAGGGCTTCCCTGGTGGCGCAGTGGTTGGGAGTCCGCCTGCCGATGCAGGGGACGCGGGTTCGTGGCCCGGTCTGGGAAGATCCCACATGCTGCGGAGCAGCTGGGCCCATGAGCCATGGCCGCTGAGCCTGCGCGTCCGGAGCCTGTGCTCCGCAGCGGGAGAGGCCATGATAGTGAGAGGCCCGCATACCGCAAAAAAAAAAAAAAAAAAAGAAAGAAAGAAAGAATAATAATTCAGGATCTGATGTCTCTGACACCCAGAGTTGTGGCGTAGACCCCATGCCCAATCCCCAAGCTGGCAAGATGGGCACCAGGGTGATTCCAGTTTTACCAGTGGGGGCACCGGGGACCCACAGAAACCTTAGCTTTGCAGAACAATTCTCTGCAGCAGTTAGCGAGGCCTCCTCTACAGGGGCTGCCCAACTTAACCTCAGTCGGAATCCAGCTCCGTGAATGAAGGGAGACAGCAGCTTGGGGAAGAAACGAAATTCAGTCTCTCTCTGCCACACTCACAAGGAACCAGCCAAGCCTGGGAAGTCCCTGTGAGGACAAGGGCCCCTTCCCAAAGTCCAGGGTCCTGACGGTGTGACCTCCTCTAGGCCTCTGGACCTTTGCCCTCCTGATTCCTGGCCAGGGAAGCACAGGCTGGACCAGGGGAACATGGGAGATGGGGGGACCCACCGCTCTTTGCAGGGGAGTGAGCCTGTTGCTTCCCTGCAAAGAGAGAAGAGCTGGCCCGTCCCAAAGGCCGGCAGAACATGAGCCCCACCTGGCCTGAAGCAGAAACCCCTGCCCCCAAACCAAAACACTGACCAGAGGTATGTCTGCTGTGGGACCAGAGGCGTGTCTGCTGTGGGACCAGAGGCGTGTCTGCTGTGGGACCAGAGGCATGTCTGCTGTGGGACCAGAGGCTAGAGCTGAGCTGGCAAAGCCAACCTTCGAGAAGCAGATTCCACCCTCCTTCTCTGCCCTGATGATTCCACTCTTTGGCTCGTGCGTGGTTCTCCTACAGCCCCACCCCAGAAGGACACAGTCCAGGAGTGCTTGGCAAGGGACACGAGCCAGCTGGGAAGGGGGTCATTGAACCGTAGCCACAAAGCAATTCTGATTCGAGGGAGCCAGTGAGGGCAAAAGTCAGGCGGGGTTTGGGCGGAGGGAAAACCTCAGCAGGGAGGAGAAGCAGTTCAGGAAGGCTGGAGGAATGTGGTGAGTCAGGGCTTTCCCTCAACGCAGTCACGGCCAGATGGGCGCTGTCCTGGGTAATATGCTGAGTACTGTGCTGAGTGCTCTGCTGGGCACCGAGCTGAGTACTGTGTTGGGTACTGTGCTGAGTACTGTGCTGGGTACTAGAGTCCAGGAGGAAAACAAACATGGCCCGATGCTTGCAGGCTGTAAGGGGGTCTGCAGACAAGGGCACAGATGACTGTGAAAGAGCCATGAGAGACCCCAAACTTGGAGCTCTGAGGAGGGATGTGGGCAAACCAAGAAGGCCTCATGAGGAGGTGGCGGTGGCACCAGGCCTCAGCGCTGAGCAGATATTTGAGCCAGCAAAGCTGGGAAAACACGACGTGTTCAGGGCATCCGGCTTTTGGAAGCCAAGTCCTAGGAAATGTGGCACGTCTCTGACCATAAAGAGGCTAGGAAACCAGTAAGGAAACAGCCTGGCCTAGACGCCAAGCGCAGAGCCGAGGAGGGCAAAGAGACAAGATGCTGCGACCTGGGAGACCAGCCGCTGTGGGCACCGGCGTGGGCTGGGAGAGTCCACAGGCTGGTGTCCCTGCATCGAAACCACGAGAAACAACCTTCTCCACTGGCTCTGCCAGCGTGCCCTGCACCTTGCCAAGTGCGCCAGTAAGTCACTGGCCTCAATCTTCCCACCCTCCTGCAAGGTGGCAACTAGCACTTTCCCCAGGAGTGAAGCTCAGAAGGCACTGGAAATTCTCCCCAGGTGCCACAGCCGGAGCGGGGATTCGAACCCAGGCCTGCAGGCCCCAGACCCCAGCTCTCCCCCTCCCCCAGGCTCCTCCCTCCCCTCCCCCTGGACCCCCATCCTGGCTAACTCCTCATTCAAGCCTCAGCAGTGAAGTCACTTGTCCCCAGAGGCCTTCTCTCAGTGACGGTCCCTGCCGGGGGTTCTTCCTGCACTTCACAGCTGGGAAAATGAGGTGGCAGGAGGGCATGGGACCCGCTCCTGGTCACACAGCTACTAAGCTTCAGAGTTGGATCAGAACTCGTATCCTGGTCACTCCAGCCAACAGGCGCTTGGGACGTGCGTCACTGAGCTGGTGGAGGGATCGCATGGGAGACCCCAGCCCCAGGAGAGGTCCCACGGGCCAGCAGGTGGAGAAGGCTCTAGCTGCTCCCTTTCACCAGAGGACAAGGGTGAAATGTTTTCTTATTGCAAAACTGGTTTTGAAACATCAAAGCACACAGAAAACAAGCGGGTCTGAGCCCCGTAGGAGAGCACGGTGGTGGGGCACCCAGGACACGGCTCCCTTGACCTAGGCTCCAGGCCAAATCCCTGAGGGCTCACCTGATGGAAGTGCTCCCTCGGCTTCCAGAACCCGGTCACCTTGGCCTTGCCAACAGCTCCTCCTAAGGGCCGCCCTTGCCTTTGCCTAACGAAGCCAGACCCACCACCAGGGGGTAATGAGCTGTCAGCAAATGGTGCAAGGTCCAAAGGATTAGCGCGCTAAGACAGCCAGTGCTGTGCAGGGCTGCCAGGAGCTGGGGCTGGGGCTGGCGGAAGGGGTTAGGAAAGACACATGGGCGAGGGGACGTTTCATTTCACATGCACACCCACACCCGAACGAAAGGGCGTTCCAACTAGAGGCAACAGCACACACAAAGGTTTGGTGATAGGAAATCTAGGAGGTTTTCTGCCAGCGGGAGAGGATGTGTGCCTGGGAGGTCGGCTGGAGGGGGAAGCTGAGGCTGGAGAAGAGGGTTGTGGCAGATAGGTAGTGGAGGACGTTTGATGCCAGGTGAAGCTGGGTTTTCTCTCGCAGGCAATGGGGAGCCATAGAAGGTTTCAGAGGAGGAGAATAACTTCACGAGACCCATGTTAGGGATGCACCTCGTACATACTTGTGCGGCTGCAGGGTTAGGTGCGTGCCTGTCCCCGTGATGCCGTGAACCCGAGTGTAGGGTGCGCCTCACCCCTTCCACCGCCCCAGGACCCCACACGGGGACGGTCAGTGATGCTCTGGACTCAGCCCTGGGTTCAAGCCCTAACAAGATCCATTCCTTCCATTCTGGCCCATCTCTGTGTCTAGGGATCCATTTCACTATTGAAAAGTGGGGACAATACACCACGATCACAGGGCTTTGGGGAAACTAGACATGAAAGCTGATAGTACAGGCTTGAGCACACAATAGTTGCTGAATGAATGTCAGCTCCCTTCTCTCAGTGACCGGGCAGAGTCATCTTTTGATAACGAATATTGGTGACAATAATAATGACGATGATGACAGAGGCCAAGACTGACAAGAGAAGGGGCTTTGGCTGTCAGCTCCTCTCCTCACCAGGCTTGCCCCTGACCTTCCAAATCTCCAACCCATCACCCGCTCTGTTACAGAGGAGGGGTCCTCCTTGGCTCCCTGTTCCAGGCTCTGGAACCACTGACCCCTCCCCACCTCTCTGGCCCTGACCCCTGCTTCTCCCTGATGGTTGATGCTGTCCCAACACCAACATCGGGGGTGTCCCACATGTGCCCCCAGCTGTGCCCACCTCCAGTGATTTTCCTATTCTGTTCGCTCTGCCTGGAGCCCCTTCCCTCCCCTCCCCCTGGATCCCCGAGTCTGGCTAACTCCTCATTCAAGCCTCAGCAGTAAAGACCCTTGTCCCCAGAGGCCTCTCTTGACCTTCTAGACTGGGGGACGTGACCTCCTCGGGGCTCCCCGTGTACGCTGGGTTCTCCACTCACTTCACCGTCCAGTTGAGAAGCCTCTGACCGGGCCACTCAAGAATGGTCACCCCTCCTTTCTGCCGTGACGGTCCCCTGGGCAGGGCTCTCACCAGCTGCATCAAGTATCTGTTCATGGTTGCTATAAAAGGACAAGTGGTCCAGGGTGGTGCGTGCTAGGATGGTGCCACACCAAGAGGGAGGCCGAGCAGGGATGGGGGGGCCTTTCCCCCTGGGACAAGCGGGAGTCTCTGTGCCTACCTGGGAGGAGTTCCCTGAGGGCAGGGACCAGGCACCATCACCTGGCATCCCAAGGGTTCGAGGCCTGGCACAGGGGAGGCTGACGGAAATCGTGACTCAAAGTGGAGGGTCTCAGATCCTCTGGGGTCCGACCAATGAAGGACTGGGAAGGACTAATCTGAGGGCAACTGGGATGACAGGAACTGCCAGAAGACACTGGAGGGGACTGGGGGTGGGGGAGGGGGAATAGAGAGGGTGCCACTGTCACTGTCAACTCAGGTCATTTGCATCCAGCCTCACAGGTAGCACAGGGCTTTCTCTATGTTAACATCCATCAGCAACAAACGCCTCCTCAAGGCAGCTTCTGACCCACCCTCTCGAAGTCAGCATCCTGACACAATGAGCTTCACCCATTCTAGAAGGGAAGTGGAGAGAGGTCCAGCGGGGTCACAGGGCCAGCAGGAAGCAGAGCTGGGATTTGAACCCAGGACTTCCAGACTCCAAAGCCTGTCCTCTCTCTAGTCCAGTGAGCTGTTCTACTAAACAGAATGCCTGAGAAACCACAACACCCTGCACCCTGACGCTGGCAGAAGCACACGATGCTGTAGGGAAGCAGAAAGCAAATTTGAAAAGGATTCAGAAGACCAGAATTCCAGGGTGGAGTGTCCTCCCCAGAGGCCTTTGCAACTTGAACAAGTCACCAGACCGCTCCAAGACCCAGTTTCCCCACTTTTAAAATGCAAACCCTGGGTCCTTCTTCATACTGTGTGGTGACACTTAAGCCGTTGGCCCTGAAAAGGTGATATCGATTCTTAATTTTAACTGTCCACTTCCAAAAAGAGCATTAGATATTTTCAATAAAATGTGCAAAATCAATAAGACAGCTGAAAAAAAAAAAGGAGAAAGAAAGAAAAGACAAGATACAGGGACGTGGGTGTGGGGTCAGCTCTGTTTCTAGCCTGTTGGGGGGTCAGTTTGTGCAGGAAGAGGTAAGCCTCCCCTTAAATAAAGCAACCATTGTTAGGTGATAAATTAGAATTGTGGCATATCCCAATGGATATGACCTGAGAGACGTTAAGTCAACTCCTTTACTTACAGATGGGAAACTGAGGCCCAGAGAGGGACAGGGATGTGGCCGAGGTCACACAGCACTTTAGATCAGCGTGGAGACTGCAACCCAGGTCTCTGACTCTTAGTCTAGAGTTCTTCCCCCGGCCCCTGGCCCAGAGCAGATGCCCTCAGGTGGGGGGCGCCACAGTGCTGGGCCAGGCACTGGGCATCGGCACTTCCGGTCAGGGTAGCACTGAGCCTCTGCCTTGTGCCAGGTCAGGGTACAGCTGGACTATAAGAGCCAAGGGAGGGGCCTCAGCTGCAGAGAAGCAGAGAAGGGGCAGGAAGCAGGGCCTGGGCCACCTGGGGGTGGAGACCATCCCGCCGCACGGTGCCCCCTTCCAGGATGGGAGAGTCAGACCCTTACAATGAAAGTGTGATCCTAGGACCCCCAGCAAAGGTGTCACCGAGAGCACGTCAGAAATGTCACATCTCGGGTCCACCCCCAGCTCCTGGATCACAATCTGCACTTAAAGCCCAGGAGATTCAAAGACATCAGATTTTGAGAAACACCCGTCTAGTCCGCTCTGCTACGCAACAGCTGGGAAACCTGAGGCCTGAGAGGGAGGGACCGGGCCAAGGCCACAGGGTTATCAAGGCCGTGGTCTCTGCATACCTCGGTCTCCCGCAGCCTGGCCTCCAGGGCTGCGCGGGGCCCCTGGGTGTTGTCATTGATCTGCAGCCGCTCCTGCACAGCCTTCATCCACTCCTGGGCGTCCCCCATGCTCCTGGCGAAGCCCTCCTGCGGTTGCTGAGTCATGGCACCTGCAGGGGCTGAAGACAGGACCACACGAGGTCAGGCACACAGGTGAGGAGGGCCGGGGGAAGGCGAGCTGTGGAGAGGCCCCAGCCAGCTGATGGCGGCGAGGGTCGGGGAGCCTGACCCTGGGAATGGGGCTCGCCCTCCACCCCCGGCACCTCCTGATGCTCCAGCTTCGGTGCCAACAGCCAGAGGCGATCGTGTTTGTCAGAGAGCCAAAGGACTGGAAATGGGCCGAGAAGGGAAACAGGTCTGGCCTCTCGGGGGGCTGGGCAGGGAGAGCGGGCCCAGGGTGCCCGGTTGGCAAAGACTCCCTTTGTCTCAGATTCCCTGCTCCCCTCTGACGCTAGCTTGGCACTCAGGGCCAACTGTCTCCTGTCTTTTTGGCTGGAAACCCCTCCAAAAGTGGATCCTAAAACACACACAGGCTGAGATGTCTGTGACAGACACTGAATCTTGATCTGAATGGATCAAAAAGCCTCAACCTAAGAAACACAGTTTTTGGGCATTGGCCAGGCTGACGCCAGCCCCTGAATCTCACCTGAAATTCATATCTCAGGTTGGGGATGGCCCAGTGAGCCAGGTGTCTCGTGGCTACTTCTCCACCAAACCTGGGTCCCTGGCAGATGCTCCTAAGTGTTTCCACTGAGCTACGCACCACCTACCTCTCGGCAGCCACCGACAATCAACTGACCTAGCATCTGAGCTCAGACCCACTGCCTTCGGGGATGCCCGCTTCCTGGCATAGGTCTCCCAGCTAAACCAACCGCTTTGCTATCCCGTCCCCTCCTCTCTTTCCCTTACCTTCTAGCTGCGGATACAAGGTCTCAGATTTTCTCATGTAACTTTCTTAAAATCCCATTAAGCCCAGGAAAAACTCTTCTGTATTTCAGTTCTAGTTGTCTGCTTACGGCAACTATAACCGACTTTGGATTAAAGTTATTTATATCTGCATCTTAGGTGAAAGGATTGTGTCTAGTTTATCCTCCAGTCTCCCACAATGCCTAGCACAGGGTAAACCCTCTGCTGATGCTGAAATAGCCCAGCGTTGGCATAAAGCGTCATGCACCCAAAACCAACCACAGCATTTGTTAAAAAGGCAAAACAAAACAAAACTAGGAACAACCCAAATGCCCAACAATAGGAAATTAGTTAAGGAAAGTATCACACACTTGCACTTCAGAATATTATGCAGCCCGGGCTTCCCTGGTGGCGCAGTGGTTGAGAGTCCGCCTGCCAATGCAGGGGACACGGGTTCGTGCCCCGGTCCAGGAAGATCCCACATGCCGCGGAGCGGCTGGGCCCGTGAGCCATGGCCGCTGAGCCTGCACGTCCGGAGCCTGTGCTCCGCGGCGGGAGAGGCCACGACAGTGAGAGGCCAGCGTATCGCAAAAAAAAAAAAAAAAGAATATTATGCAGCCAATAAAAAGTAGGATTGAAATGAATTTGTGATGGAGAATACTTGGGCTCTAATGATAATATCAAAAAATGCAACAAAATTTATACTTAGTAGCCCCAGTTCTACAGCTAATAAAAACAAAACAAAACAACCACAAAAAAAAACATGCTCCTAGAAAAAGGCTGGGAAATCTCGCCATTACGATGCCCATGTAGGGACTTCCCTGGCGGTCCAGTGGTTAGGACTCTGCACTTCCATTGCAGGGGGCATGGGTTTGATCCCTGGTCATGGAACTAAGATCCCGCAAGCCACGTGAAGTGGTCCAAACAAACAAACAAAAGCCAATGCCCATGTGATGAAGCGGAGAGAGGGGTGTGGGCAAGTGGCTGAAAGCATCCCACATGACCTCGGGCCTCTCTTTTCCTGGCACGGTGTCTTCGGAGGCCACGTGGCTAAGGACCATTGTCTGGTTGGTGGAATCACAGTTGGAAGTTTTTCTCTTTCCCTATTTTTCCTCTTAGGCACTTTGTGAATTTTCCAGAAAGGGCAACCGTTACTTTAAAATAAAAAAAACCAAATAATGTCTTAACATTGGCTGGATTGTCTGTTGGCCCTTTTTTCTCAATCGTCAGTTGGTTGTACAACAGGCGTTGACTGGGAATGTGGGCATCCCGCCCTTCACCTCTACCCCTGCGCTGGCAGCTCTGCGATCAGATTGCACGATGCACGCTGGGAGAGGGGAAGGACGCCACCAGCGAGGGGAAGGGAGTGGGTGACCCAGGGTGGGCTTCCCTCTGGGACCTCGGTCCTCAGAGCTCAGTCTCCCAATTTTCTTCCGGAGATGTTTTGATGTTTTTCTAACAACTTAATACGTTCCCTGCAGCCACTCCCTGCCTTTGAACGCTTCGTTTGAAAAGCACGTTAGAATGCGCAGGCATTTAAATTGGTTCATTGTGGCTTTAATCTCTCGTCTAGTGTGTGACTTGATTGGCTTCCAAAAGCTCAGCTTTTATTTTTTACAAAGCGATGAATGGGAGGAGCCGAAACTAGCTCCCAGGGTTTCGGATGACAGGATGCGGAGGGGGGTGGATGCTCTAAACACCCAGAGGCAGCGAGGTTTGGAGAACCCTTCTTGCAGTTGGAAATGCCCAGGGCCTGGGAGGTGTGATGGTTTGAAGACCCCAAGGTACTCAAATGGAACACTAGGGGTCCGGCAGGGTGGGGCGGGACTCGGGTGGACCTCAGACCCACGGATCAGCCTCAGATGGGGGCTTCTAACCTTGGATGGGGGACCACTAACTGTCAGCTTGGTGAAGCTGCCGGCAGAGTTCAAGAGACCAGGGCCTCTTGGCCTGTGCTACCAAACCACTTCATTCCAGGTCAGTGAAACACACAGGAATTAAACACGCACTTCTAGCTAAGCCAGATGCTACAACCACAGAAGCGAATAAGTGGGCACCACCTCTGCCTCAAGAAGCTTCCAGGGGGCTTCCCTGGTGGCGCAGTGGTTGAGAGTCCGCCTGCCGATGCAGGGGACACAGGTTCGTGCCCCGGTCTAGGAAGATCCCACATGCTGCGGAGCGGCTGGGCCCGTGAGCCATGACCGCTGAGCCTGCGCGTCCGGATCCTGTGCTCCGCAACGGGAGAGGCCACAACAGTGAGAGGCCCGCGTATCGCAAAAAAAAAAAAAAAAAAAGAAGAAGCTTCCAGAAGAGAAGCTGCACATTGAACGCCTGTGTGGGCTGCAGGTGGATGAACTGCAAACCAGGGTGGGGGATGTGAGGGGAGGGGGATGGACTTCTACTGTGGACCCCTTCTTGGAATAAAGTCTTTAAATGCCGAGAATAAACTGCAAGAATTACAAAGGAAACCAATCATATTAAAACATAGTTATCAAAATATCAAAAATCGAATTTATCACACACACACCCCCCACACACCACACACTACCTTACTAACACATTAAATCACAAGATCTAATGACAATGGGTCTAATAACTACTGGAATTTTGAAATACTGATGGGCATAAAATACACTTCAAGAAATCTACAATGACTGCAGTGCAACATAAAAATATATGTGACGAAGTTACAGCCACTGCTGATAACAGAGTAGGCTTTGATTTTGTTTTGCCTCCTGCATAACTGAAGAAATTGCCATTAGTTAGAGGTCAGTAGCAATTCTATCCATAGCCCCCTGTCAGTCCATGGACCTGGGTTAGAATCCACAACTGATGGAAAGGAGAGCCTGCTTCCTTACACAAGTTTAAAAGTTTAAAGTTAAAAAGCAAATGAGCAGCTCAAGAAAAGCCCACTCACAATTGGTTTATGGACCAGGAAGACATCCCTCCTTCGCATCCCTCACCAGGAACATCATGGATTTCCCTCCGTTTCCTCAATCGACTGCAACAGCTTCCGGCCCTCTTCCCATCCCTTCTCCGGGCGGGAACCAGAGGGGTTTCCTAAAACACAAACCCAGCTGACCATTGCCCTGTTTAAAAGATACGTTGCAGCGGTCTTCCGACCGACCCCCAAGCCCTGAGCGTGACCCTGTTTCCAGCCTTGCTTCCTGCCATGCCTCCTCACAGCCAACCCCAGGGCAGATGTGCAGTTCTTAGTGCCTCTCTGACACAGCCAAGACAATGACCTCTGTTCCCTCTTCTAGAAGCGAGCCCCCTCCCCCAAGCATTGCTGTCCGGCGTGGAACCCCAGAGCATCGTGACCACCAACTATATTTTCTGGGCAGGCCACCTCCTCTCCTGCTGCCTTTCCACCTCTGCACCCCAGTGCTGGAGCGTCAAGTTACCAGCCCTTCATTAATGTTGACTGAAAGGACAAATAAGCCAAGGAGATGACCCACAGTACTGGGCTGAGCAGGGTGGGGAGCCTTCCACAATGTGGCGGGGAAGGTAGGAGAAGGAGCCCTGGGCGTGGAACCTGCACATTTGCCCTGAGCACGCCTCTGCCTCTCTGGGCCTCAGTTTCCCCATGTGCACACTGTGAGTGTTGAACAGAGGGTCTCTGAGGGTCTTTGAGGTTGTGGGTTGGAAGGGTCCATATTACTGAGCTCTCTGTGAGCCACGCCAGCTGGGGCCTACGCATCAGCCTCTGCCCTCAGACTGTCAGCCTGGTCTGGGCCCTGGTGACCTTCTCTCCCCACGGACCCCCCTCCTTAGCCAGTTCAGAGCACCCCTTCCAGCATCGTGGCCCCTCTAAGGCAGGCCGAGGTGAGTAGCCTCCCAGGGCCACGTGGAAACTCCGAAGGAGGTGGTCCTGGGGACCTTTTATACAGTGGTGGGCACACTTTTTTTGTAAAGGGTCAGGTAGTGACTATCTTCATACTTTATCTATATACTTATAGTATATACTCTGCAGGTCATATACAGTCTCTGTTGCATATACTTCTTTGATTTTACAGCCCTTAAAAAATGTAAAACCCATTTCCCATTCACTGCACCAAAACAGACGACTAGCCCAATGTGGCCTATGGGCCACAGTTTGCCAACTTCAGCTGTAGATGCCCCAAGGCTGTAACCAGCAGCTGCAGGGAGCCACAGCGGCCAGCAGGCAAAGTGAGCGGCTAAGTGACCCACAGGCATGTGTCCTGGGATTGGACAGATGTTGAGGCCAGAAGGACTTATAATTGGTCCTGGTGGTCTTGGGCCCGCTATTCACGAGCCGTGTGACATCTGGCCAGTCAGTTAACTTCTCTGAGTCCCCATCTCCTCAGCTGGAAATGGGGTTTAGTCCGCTTGGGATGCTATAATAAAATATCACAGACCAGGTGGCTTACAAACAGCAGAAATTTACTTTTCACAGTTCTGGAGGCTGGAAGTCTGAGATCAGGGAGCCAGCACAGTCACGGGAGACCTGGCTGCAGACTTCTCATTGTATCTTCACGTGGAAGAAGGGGTTAGGGAGCTCTGTGGGGTCTCTTTTATAAGGGCACTAATCCCATTCATGAGGGCTCCACCCTCATGTTAGAACAGGATTAGAATCACCTCCCAGATGCCCTAACTCCTGACACCATCACATTGGGGGTCAGGATTCCAACAGGTGAATTCTGAGGGGACATAAATATGCAGACCATGGCATGGGGACAACACCTAGATTTGGTTAATGAAAAAACCTCCTACCCAGCACCTGGAACACATTCCATACTTGGAAGCAGTTCTGTTTTTACCCCAAATTCCTCCGGGGTCAGGTGGAGGGCTTTCCTTCTTTAGAAACCTGCATCCAGACGGAGGCTCTCACACCATCCCAAAGGTGGGTGTGGGGTAGGAATGGGGGTTACTAGCCATAGACTAATGCATCTGTGCATCTTAACAGCTGCTGGGTGCTCAGGGTTCAGAGACGAACCAGGTAAGGCTCGGGCCCATGGGGCTCCGTGTCCAGTGAGGGGGCCAAAGTGAGCTTTGAGAGAGGGGAGTGCAAGCTGAGTGGGAGGTGCTGCAAGGATGCTGGGGAGGCTCTCGACACACTGGGGGATGGGGAGGCTGGAGCTCGAGGATGCGGGGAGGCAATGAAGGAAGCAAGGGTCAGATCAGAGCCCCAGAGCCACGTCCAGGAGGCTGGGCTGGTCCCTGGGGGCAATCGGGAGCCAACATGGGTTCAGGTGGGAGTGACGACACTGATTGAGGTTCAGGCGAGTCACCCTGGCTGGGGTGGGCGCAGAAGGGAAGCCCTGGCCAAGGGGGTGGGGGGAGGGGGTCAGCGCAGACACGGGCAGCTGCATGAGGCCAAGGACCAGGCGGGAAGGCTGCAGGAGCGAGCATGGCAGGCACGCCTCTCTGGGAGGGAGGGGGGAATTCTCATCGTCCATGAGTTTGTCCTTCTTGGATTGGTTGAGTGGACACAGGATTTAAAAAAAATGGAACTATGCATTTTCCAAACATTTTGGCAAACAAAAAAAAACAAAAAAAACGTGCTCAGGCATTTTTTAAAAAGCTGTTTCCATTTCCAAGTCCCTTCTTGGGTAGCAGCCCTGGGGTGCTGCTGCAGGCAGCAAGGGAGTGGGGCTCCAGATGCACCTCTGGGCTGTCCCTGAGGAACCACAGACAGGATGCAGGCCCTTTCTAGTTCAGGCCGGCGCTGGTCTGCTGGAGGAGATGGTTAGAAAGGAAGCAGCCTTGGTTTTCAGCGTCCCGTGTGGTTATCACAAATGACAGCCAGAAGAGAAATGATCTTTTTCCTTGATGACAGACAAGCCAGGGCAGGGCAGATGACAGAGCAGAGGAGCAGACTCAAGAAAGAGCATGTGTTCCAATGCAACCCGGGTGAAAAGGCACCAGCCTGGGAGACTGACGCGTCCACCGGAGGTGACCGGGGACACAGCTCTCCCAGAAATGGACTGTGAGGCTGTACTTCAGGGGAGGCCAAGAAGGTTCCAGAATCTGAGCTCCAGGCCTGAGCCATCGAGTCAAAAGGGGAGAGCTCAGTTAGAGTCACAAGGAGGCCTCAGGGTGAATGCGCAGGCAGAAGTGCCATAAAGCAGTGTGCGGTTGGATGGAGCGGGGGTGGGGGGGGGGGGACGACGTGATGCAGACTTGGAAAAAAAAAGCCAACCAGGGAAGAGAAAAGGGTGCTGACATTTCCACCATGAAAGGCCTACGTCCGTGCTAAGCACTTGTCTACAAGTCATCCATTTGGTCCCTGAGGGTGGGTCACACAGGAGGGAGCAGAGGTAGGGCAGCAGGGCATCCTCTCAGGCGGAGAGCTTCTGCTGATTGGCAGAGGGACCTCAGAAGAACTTCCTCCCCCCCCCCACCGACCAGCACCTTCCTCTTAGAATATTGGGGGCCTCATCGGGCACCTGCTCAGAACCAGTGCTCAGTGGGCAGGGCTGCCGTCACCTTCCGCAATCGCAGACAAGAACACTGAGGCTGGAGTGTCCAGGGCACAGGGCCATCAGGGCAGCACTGAGATTTGAACTTTGTTCTGTCAGATTCCAAAGCCCAAAGACCGTGAGTCTGGTTGGACAGGGTTCAACCAGGCAGAGTGAATCCACTCTGAGTCCAGCTGTGAACCAGAGGGACCCAGCTCCATGGGGGTGAAGGAGCTGAGAAGCCGCCAGGAGACAAAAGGGAACCCAGAGATCGGCTACTTCCACACCTTGGCTGGAGGGGGCAAAGGAGGAGGTGATGTTACCAGACCCGGGCTGGGAGCCTCTAAGCGGCAGGAACTGGAGCCCCAAGGGAGGCATCACCCCAGCCAGGGCGGAAAGGCTGCTGTGGGCGAAATCCCTGGGCCAGCACAGGGGAACCTGAGCGATGCAGCCCGCAGGGGTCAACCCTCCTGTGACCCAGGGGACGGGAAGGAAGGTCTCCCAGCCCCGGCCTGCGAAGGCTGCCCATCTGTAGATGGAGAAGGACACCAGCTCCCTTTGCCCTGATTCCGGGCTGCCTGAGCAATGGGCCAAGCTGCAACTTGGTCTGCGGGGGACCAGCCTTGCAGGACAAAGGACAAGTTACTGGCACTGACACTGACCATTTGCCGGGTTGACCTTGAGGGGGAGTCCACGGGAAATAAATCAGGGCTCAGAACCCTGTGTCCTGGGGGCGGCGGGATTAGAGCCCTCCGTCCTCTCCCTTCCCCTTCCTGGGCCTGGGAAGCTGAGGCTGCAGGATGGAGGGCCCTCTCCTTGGCTCTGTGGTGCCAGTGGTGAGGGTCAGACACCCCATAAGGACCAGGTTGGGACAGCTCCCCGCTCCAGCCCCTCCAACACCATAACGGCAAAGTAAAACATTCTCTGGGAATGTGCAGACACTCTAATACTGCGTGCCATTCAATGATCTAGACACTCCAAGAATCCTGCTTAAGACATAACCAAACCCCATTAGGGAATGCCCCTAAAACACGACACCGAATCCCTCCCAAGCACAGAGAGGGGCAAAGTCAGGTTCAAAGAGTGACTATTATGTGGCTGACATTATTAGTACCATTTTATAAGGACGGAAACTGAGACTGAGAAAAGCAAACAGCCGGCCAGAAAGTGGTGGATCCAGGATTAACAATAATAATTCTAACAGCCCACATGCATCTTGCATTCTGTACGTGCCTGACTTACAGATATTAACTCATTTATCCTACAAAGACTAATGAGACACTTATCCCTATTTTATGGCTGAGAAAACTGAGGACCAATGATACTACGAACACTGCTCAAAAGTCAGATGGATGGTGAGTAACGGGGACAGGACTGGAACACAGGATGGCCTGAGTCCAGAGCCTTTGCTCTTAAACACCACGGTGCTACCCGGCTTCCACGCCCCCGCCTGTACCCCCCAGAACCCACTGAGAGCCATCCACGCCTCCTGTGGGTCGTCTTCTATGAGCATCCGAGCTCCAGGAAGGTGACCGCAGGGTGTAAACCTGGGGCTCCGCTCGAGAATCTAGAATTGGATTTAATAAACTGAGGCCCCGGCTGCCGGGCCGCCTCAGTCCTACGGCGTTCAGCCACCCTGGCCCTCTGCCAACCCAGCTGCCCCCTGGCATTTTGCTCTAGAACTCAGAACCTTCAGGATCCAGAACCAAGCAAACCCCAGCTCCCACGGCAGGCCCTATAGGCAAGTGCGCTTGCCCCTCCAACCTGGCCAGGGGCCCACACACACAGACGGACACAGCGCCCCGGCACGGGGCACACTCCCTTTCCCGCGACACGCTCGCCTTTCCTGTGACTCACTCCTGCACTGCCACACACAGTTTCCACCCTTACTCATTCCCATGCTCTCCCGTACACAGATGGGATTTCAGGAACCACGCAGCTGGTTTTAATCCCAAATCCTATTCCAAGTGAATTCTGGGAACTCTTTTTTGTTTACTTATTGCAGATAATGTTACGGAGAAGCCACAGCTCAGAGCATCGTTCAGAGCGCCAGGATGGTCCTGGGCCATGCTCTCTTATCTGGCATTCACAGAAGGTGATTTAGAGAGCAAAGTGTGTAAGAAGCAGGGACCGGCACCCTCCGCAGCATCTTAATTGGTCATTGGACCAGGAACTCTCACACCATCTTATTTAATCTTACAACAGCCCTCCCAGGTTGCTGAATCTGGAGTTGGGAACAATTACTGGGCTTTATCCCGTCAGAGATAACCACAGGCTTGCGGGGATTAAGGGACTGAACCAAAGTCACACAAACTACAGGGCACCACAACCCACCCTCTGTCCATGGGCTTGTCAATGTTCATACAAGAAACCCCGCTTAGTAACAGGGTTCTGGGGTCCACTTTACAATTCTAGCCACAAAGGGGACTGCTTTCAAGACAAGCGCTCTGAGAGGGATTCTCAAATCAGCTTTGCCATCACTGACAAATGGTATTTGGTGGTGAAAGCCCACTGTGCTCTGGCCCACCTCCTTTCCCAGATAGCTGACTATAAAACAGCATTTCCAGTCACTCTGAAATTAACTAAACCCAAGCTCTCCGTCAAAAGGCACAGCGTGGAGGACGCTAGGATTTCTACCCGGGAAACGCTGGCCTTGCAAAGCACAGTCAAATATGGATGTCTGGGAGAGGGAGAGAATGCAAAGTGCAACTATAAAAGAATGGGGTACCGAAGGCCCGACCTCCCAAAGAGGACAGGGGCATCCCTTGGGCAAGGCAAGTGGCTCCAAGATGCGGGGCCTCGGCTCCTTGGGCCAGGTGTGATTGGCTCAGGCTGCCGGGAGGGCAGCCAATTAGAGGGCGCGAAGCGGAGGACTCCCTGAGGCGGTTCTGAGAAGCATCCTACCAGTAGCCCTGGTCGCGTAGTCCCAGCCGGCTGCTGGGAGTGTGGCTAGGGGCGATCAGAGGCCGGGGAGGCAGGGACTGGCCATCAGTCGCGGGTCAGAGAGCAGCAGTGAGCAAGGCATCACACTAGTCCAGGACTGGGTGGGACACCGAGTGCTGCGGACCGCAGGCGTGAGTCTGGGCAGACCAATTAACGCTGCCCAGCCTACCGCTGATTCGGAAACGGGAGCTCTAGTCGGTTTTGGTTTTTCACACTGTGGGTCGTGGCCCAACCCCATGCCTTGGCAGTGAAAGCGCCAGCCAAGTACCCTGTAGATGAAATCTCCAAGGTCTCGTCCCACCAGCGAGGGTTCCATTTGCCGTGTGGCAAGGCCCATCCCAGGTCCTGCTGAAGAAGATCTGGCCAAGGGGGTGGAGCTTCCAGGATGCAAGTTGGCCCCTTGTCCCTGCGCCTTCCCTCCCCTCCCTTCCCCAGCGGCCCAAGGCAGCGTCTTCCGTGACAGCATGGCAGTGACAGATGTCCTCACACCTCCTCCCCAGGCCTCTCTCTTATTGGCCCTGGGAATCAGGGGCCCATGCCAGGCCCCCAGCGCCTCATACCTTCTCCTCAGGTGGGAATCTTCCCTGCAGAGGGGTGATTCCAACAGTCACCCCTGAACCCACCAGACCTGCTTTACCTTCCTGAACATCTCCCATGGAACCAGTGTCCCCCCCTGGACTGTCTGCACCACAGCCCAAGGGAGCGGGTTCAACCACAATGACTACACACACCTCCTGTGGCCCTCAAACCTGAATTACACATGAACAGACATAAATGTCCTTTGACAGATGAATGGATAAAGAAGATGTGGTACATCTATCTATATGTATATCTAGATATGCAATGGAATATTACTCAGCCATGAAAAAGAATGAAATCATGCCATTTGCAGCAACATGGATGGACCTAGAGATTATCATACTAAGTGATGTCAGACAGAAAAAGACAAATATCATATGATATCACTTATATGTGGAATCTTAAATATAACACAAATGAACCTATCTATGAAACAAAAACAGACTCACAGACATAGAGAACAGACTTGTGGTTGCCAAGGAAGGGAGGGTGGCCAAGGGAGTTTGGGGTTAGCAGATGCAAACTATTATATATAGAATGGATAAACAACAAGGCCCTACTGTATAGCACAGGGAACCATATTCTATACCCTGAGATAAACCATGATGGAAAAGAATATTAAAAAATGTATGTATAGGGCTTCCCTGGTGGTGCAGTGGTTGAGAGTCCGCCTGCCGATGCAGGGGACACAGGTTCGTGCCGCGGTCCGGGAAGATCTCACATGCCATGGAGCGGCTGGGCCCGTGACCCATGGCCGCTGAGCCTGCGCGTCCGGAGCCTGTGCTCTGCAACGGAAGCGGCCACAACAGTGAGAGGCCCAAATACCGCAAAAAAAAAAAAAAAAAAAAAAAAGTACATATATAACTGAATCACTTTGCTGTACAGCAGAAACTAACCCAACACTGTAAATCCACTATACTTCAATTAAAGAAAATATAGTTGTGAAAAGAAAAAAAGAAAAAGAAAAGAAAATTATGGCTGCACAATAATATACTTTCAGAACCACTCTTATCAAGACTTCAGAAACGAGCGCTTTCTACTAGATGAAAACGTCTTTGTATTCAAAAGCATTGCATCAAGATATAGGATTTTTATTTTTTTGTTTGTCTTTATTAGATAAAAATTTCAAAACTTCTCATAGAACTCATGGTCTTGGGGCTCCCCTGGAGGTCCAGTGGTTAAGACTCCGCACTTCCATTGCAAGGGGCACGGGTTCGATCCCTCGTCCAGGAACTAGGATCCCACATGCCGCTTGGTGCAGCCAAAAAAAAAAACCTCATGGTCTCCAGAGAAATCCTCCTCATACCCCAATTTGAGATACCCTGGCCTGGAGGATGAAGGGGACTCCTCAGGGACCCTCAAGGATGAGGCTCCTACCTAACCTACAGCCCTGACTCACCAGGGTGCCCCTGGTCCCTGCACGCCCGCTGTACCACACTGCTGAAGTTTCTAGAAGCTTAGAATCTTGAGTGCTGCCTCCCTAGCTTAGTTCTGCCTGGTGAGCCTCCCCTACCCCAATACACACCTCCTTCTAGCAGACTCTTCCCTGTTCTTTCAAGATTCAGTTCACTCACAGGGGAAACCCTTCCAGCTTCCTTCCCCCCATAGTTACAGCTCCTCCCTTCCTTGGGTGCCCACGGGACCCTGTGCATGTTACCACTTACGATCCGTTTACTAAACACTCTGAATTTTCCCATGTTCTCCATCCAACAACCCCAGGAGGAAGGTACTACTATCAGTTACATCCCACAGTGAGAAATCTGGAGTTTAGGGAGGCAAGGTGAGTAGCCACGAATCCAAGACGGAACCCAGAAGACTGACCTCACACTTCATGCTTTGCTGTTCATATCTGTTGACACAAACAAGTTCTCTGAAGGAGGGCAGGGTCAGATTCATCTTACTGATTAACTGGAGATGGGGTGGACTTTGTTTTTAACAGGTTTATTTGGGGGTAAAATTGATAAACAATAAACACATTTCAACTGTAGGGTTTGATAAGTTTTAACATATATACCTACAAAACCATCACCCCAATCAAGATAATGAACACACCCATTACCCCAAAGTTTCCTGATTCCACTTCTAATCCTTCCCTCCTGCCCACACCCTGACCCAGTCAACCGCTGATGTGCTTACTGTCTCTAGAGGTTAGTTTGCATTTTCCGGAGATTCTTACGTAAATGGAATTATATATATACATATATATATATGTATATATATATCTATATATACACATATATATATACACATACATATATATACATATATGTATATATATATGGGGGGCAGGTGATGTGGTCCTGGCTTCTTTCACTCAGCATAATTAGTTTGAGATTCATCCACGTTGTTGCCTGTATCAGTGGTCCATTCCTTTCCATTGCTGCGTAATATTCCATAGCGTGTGGAGACCCGCTGATGGACAGTTTTGGGCTATACAAATAAAGCTGCTCTAAACACTTGTGTGTGGACATACACTTTCATTTCTCTTGCAAAAATACCTAAGAGTGGGACTTCCCTGCTGGCGCAATGGTTAAGAATCTGCCTGACAATTCGGGGGACACTGGTTCGATCCCTGGTCCGGGAAGATCCCACATGTCGCAAAGCAAGTAAACCCGTGAGCCACAACTACTGAGCCTGTGCTCTAGAGGCCGTGCTCCCCAACAAGCGAAGCCACCGCAGTGAGAAGCCCGCGCACCGCAACGAAGAGTATCCGCTGCTCGCCACAACTAGAGAAAGCCCGCGCGCAGCAACGAAGACCCAACGCAGCCAAAAAAAACAGAAAATAAAAAAAAAAAAAAACCCTAGGAGTGGAGTGGCTGGATCAGATGGTAGGTGTATGTTTACATTCACACCATTTTCCAAAGCAGCCACGCCACTTTTCATTCCCACCAGCAGTGGATGAGAGTTCCCGTTCCCACACGGCCCTCTATGGTCAGTCTTTTTAATCTTAGCCCTTTTAACCAGTGGGTAATGAAATCTCATTGTGGTTTTAATTTGCAGTCCCTAACGGCGAACCGTCTGATTGCCTTTTGCGTTTGTACTTTAGGACAAGTTACTAAGCTCCAGCTGCGCTCAGCACTTCCCAGGCTCCTCCTCCTTTAAGGCTACCGTGCTCAGTGCGGGCCCGGTAGGCTGGAGGCTAAGGGAGTGAGGAGGTGAGTGATGGGGAGACAGCCAGCAGGAAGTTGCTCCAATTTCGAGGGCGCTGCCGGCTGACTCCTTGAACCAACAGCCAGGAGTGTGTAAAAACAGATAAATGGAGTCCCTCATGTGTGCGTGGGGCTCTCGGAGCTCCCAAAGAGCAGTGCCATGGGGCCCTTATCCATGCTCCTGCGGGCCCCTGGTTCAGTAGGGACCTGGATGTCTGCTCAACAAGTCGTGCGGCTGCCACGGGGTCTCCCAGCGTCCAGGATGGAAATCAACAACTTCCGAGTCAGTAGTCCAGCACCACTGAACTCAGCCTGCTGTTCTCATTTGAATGTGAACTGCCCATCTTGATCACTGCTACCTTGATCAAGGTACCTGAGACAGACACTGGCACACAGTAGGTGCTCACAAATGTTCATGGGTGGATAGGTAAATCTGGAAAATATAAAGAATAATATTTACCCCCATTGGCATTTAGTAGGTACTTGATAACTGTTAGTTCTGGTCTTTTTATAAATTTAATTAATTGATTAATTGATTAATTTTTGGCCATGCCCCGTGGCTTGCGGGATCTTAGTTCCCCGACCAGGGATTGAACCCAGGTCCCGGCAATGAAGGCGCTGAGTCCTAACCACTGGACCTCCAGGGAACTCCCTGGTCTTTTTTATTAAAAGGAATATGTGTGAAGCCAGAAGGAGCATCTTACCAGCCCTATTTGGTCCTCAATACACACAAGCTGCAGGTTCAGGGAACCTTGAGAAAGGCAGGGATGGGGGAAGGGTGGACATCAGCACAGACTCTGTTAACCCCCAAATCAGAGTCTTCCTTCAGGCCATGGGTTGGGGGCAGAGCAGGCCCCAAAATGGAGTTAGGGAGCATGGGGTCCAGCGCAGGCTCTGCCACTAACCAGCTCCAAACACCAGTCTCTTTGGTCAAATGAGAGCAAGAATTTCTGCCTGACCTCCTCCTCTCTGAGATGCGGGAGCTTTAAACGGGAAGATTGTTTTGAAGGGAAGGGGCACATCCGATTCACCTCCGGGCTTTTTTTTTTTTTAAACAGAATACCTGTTAGGAAGGGACGAATACACTGGCGAGAAGCTCTGCTCTATTCAAAGGCACAGAACTGTAATGATCCTTAGGCAACCTATAGGCTAATTGTACCATGTCACCATGTCACACCGTGTAATAGCCACGGGCTATAGTAACCAACTGTGTAGCGGGCCTAACGCTGGGGTCAGTGCTACACCGTTCCAAGCTACAATTCCAACCTGCAATAACCAGAGACCTTAATAAGAGCTGGCTCCTTGTGCCAGGCCGTGTTCCTAGAGCACCTTATAGTGCTTTAGAAACAAATAGGCTACCGGGTAGGTGCTAATATAAAACCCCATATTAGAAGATAAGGAAGCAAAGCACAGAGATGTTAAATGACTTTCCCCAAAGCGTGCAAAGCAGGGATTGAAACTCGGGCAGCTTGGCTCCAGAGCCTTTTCCTTAACCACAGCGCCTTGCCCGGAGACAAGAGGTCAGTAGTCGCCTGGTCAGTGCATTAGGGCTGGTTAAATGCGAGTTAAGAAGGAGCTGCTGCTGGACGGCACGTGGAAGAGCTGTGAACTATACTACACTGCTCACCTGACCATTCTTCAGATACTGCCCAGAGCAAGCGCTCACATTTGGGCCAGGCCTGTGGCCCTACCAGCAAAGCCGAGTTTTGCCACCTGCCCCCCTCCCCCTGCCCCTGCAGCCCTTGGGACACAGTGCCAACCAGAACACGCCACTCAGCTCCACGACTGTTGTTGACGTGTCTGTCTTCCCATGAGACTGTTGCTCTCAAGGGCAGAGGCTGTGTCTCATCTGCTCTGTATACCCAGGCCTGGAGCACAGCCAGCCTGGAGGAGGATGGCGGTGTTGCTTACTAAGTGAGCACAACACTAATATTCTTGGAAAAGCAGGGCTGGCTCCCATGGGGCCAGGCCAGGGTAGGGAGTTCCTGAAACTGCCCACAGGTTTCAGACTGGCTCCAGATCTCAGGCTGCAGGGCTAGGCCTCATGGGACACCCCCAGGAGCCAGTGAAAAGTACTGCGGAAACCTCCCTACATTTCCGCCTGTAACAATTGGACCAGGACTTCCCCAGCGGTCCAGTGGTTAAGACTCCATGCTTCCACTGCAGGGGCTCGGGTTTGATCCCTGGTCAGGGAACTAAGATCCCACATGCCGTGCAACTCGGACAAAAACAGACAAACAAACAACAACAAAAACAATTGGACCACCTCTCGGGAATCTTCTTATCTAGCTGTGCCATTTTACAGATGGGGAGACTGAGGCTTAGAGAAGGCGAGAGACCCACCCAAGATCTTGCAGCAGCTCAGTGGCAGAGCTATGGCCAGGACTCATCTTGGTATAAAAACATCTCTGCCTCTGAAGGAAAGCATTGCATTTCTTCAAAATAACCCACGGATAAGAAACAATCAACTCTCATATTTATAGACAACTAATTTTCAACAAGCGTGCCAAGACAATTTAATGGGAAAAGAATAGTCTTTTTAACAAATGGTGCTGGGACAACTGGATATCCACGTGCAAAAGAATGAACTTGGACCACTACTCCACACTATATACAAAAATTAACTCAAAATAGATCAAAGGCCAAATTGTAAGAGCCAAAACTATAAAACTCATTGAAGAAAACGTAGGTGCAAATGTTCCTGACCTTGGATTAGGCACTGATTTCTTAGATGTGTCACCAAAAGCACAAGCAACAAAAGAAAAAAAAAAAAGATAAACTGGACTTTATCAAAATTAAAAACGTTTGTGTTTCAAAGGACACCATCGAGAAAGTGAAACAACAAGCCACAGAATGGAAGAAAATTTTGCAAATCATTTACCCACTAAGGGACTTTTATCTAGAAAGACAAAAACCCAATTATAAAATTGGCAAAAGATCTGAATAGACATTTCTTCAAAGACGACGTACATACGAATAGCCAATAAGCGCATGAAAAGACGCTCAACGTCATTAGCCATCAGGGAAATGCAAATTAAAACCAAAAGGAGATGCCACTTCCCATACATAAGGATGGCTATAATCAGAACAACAGACAATAACAAAGTATCGGTGAAGATGTGGAGAAAGGGGAACGCTCTTATGCTGCTGGTGAGAATATAAAAAGTATAGCCACTTTGAAAAGCAGCCTGGCAGTTCCTCAAATGATTAAACACAGAGTTACCACATGATCCAGCGATTCCACTCCTAGGTATATTCCAAGAGAAATGAAAACATATGTCCACACAAAAACTTATACACAAATGTTCATGAGAGCCGAAAAAGTGGAAACAACCCAAATGTCTGTCAACGTATGAACGGATAAATAAAATATGTTACATCCATACCATGGACTATTACTCAGCAATGAAAAGGAATGAAGTAGTGATGCGGTTACAACATGTAAGAACCTTGAAAACATGATGCTAAGTGAAAGAAGCCAATCACAAAGGGCCACATAGCGTATGGTTCCACTTACACGAAATGTGTAAAACAGGCGGGTCTGTAGAGACAGAAGGGAAATGGGTGGCGCCCAGGGCTGGGGTGGGTGCATGGGTGGACCGGGGATTGTGCAGGTTCGGGTGGGGTAGTAAAAATGCTCTAAAAATGACTGGGGTGATGTTTTTATAACTCTGTGAATATACAAAAAGGCATGGAATTGTACACTTTAAATGCACCCATTTAAATGGTATACTGTGAATTATATCTCAATAAAACTTTTTCTGTAAAAGAAACAATCAAAATCTCCAAACTAAGAGGGCCCCTCAAACAGACCTAATTTAAGCACCCATTCCTGTGAGAAACAGACCCACCCCCGTGAGAAGTTACTCAATTCAATTGACAGCATTTGCTGAGTTAACACTAAAAATATTTTTTATACTTGAGAGGCAGGTCTTTTTTTTTTTTTTTAGACAAAATAATTTAAATGTTCTTAAATATTAAGAACATAAAATATCCAAAAACTATGACAATATTTCTGTTTTACATTATGGACAATTACAGAGAGAGAGATCAGAGACATAGATTTATGTTAACATTAAGAGTGACAAAAAGAATTCAAGACACAAAAATGACAGGGGAGAGCCAGTGAGAGGCAGGTCTTAATACTCATTCCCATTTTACAGACGAGGGCACTGAGATGGAGCAGTTTCGTGCTCTGCCCAAGGTCCCAGAGCTACTAGTTAGGAGATAAGGGTCAAATCCAAGACCAGTCGGCTTTAACATCCAGATGTACACAGCGGTGAGCCAGGCACAGGCCGCGGGTTATAAGCACGGTCTGCGTGACCGCAGACTCTGAGGCTCTTATATGCTCAAATGGAGCGGCACATGAGAAACTCTCGGAGCCTAGAGAGTGGAGCAATGATGCTGATTAGGGGATCCAGGGAGGGGTTCACAGACGAGGGGACACATTGACTGAGATGGAAGGATGAGCAGGGTCTGGATAAGATGACAAGTGGGAAAGGGTATAACAAGCTGTTGGACCAGCATAAGCAAAAGCTGGGAAAGTGCAACGCCAAGTTCAGGCGGCAGAGTGGGCTTGGGAATTGTTAAAGGAAGCTGTGACGGACAGGCAGGCAGGGGAGTGAGAGGGGTGCACTGACTTCCCTCTGTGGGCACTAGGGAACCAGCGAGGGTCTGTAAGCAAGGGAGTGGCGTGCTCTGATCAGTGACAGACCCACAGGCAGGGAGGGCAGCGCCTGACCAATTGTCTGGAAACAATGTTGCACTGAAAAGGGTCCAGGCAACCTGGAACCTTCAATCACCTGCTAGGAAATGCTTTGTAAAGTGCTGTTTGACCCCAAGGCATTCTTTTTATTGGAAACCTGCTCTTCCACAAAGAAACCAGAGTTCAAGTCCAAGGATCTTTTCTCCACTGCTGACTGAATGTGCAAATATCTGATCAGCTGTGGGGAGCAGCCGTCATTCCTCCCCACGGTGTCTGCCCTTGAAGCTAGTCCCCACGACCCCCTCCCAGCAAAGCCCCCAGCCTCGCACCCCAGCCTCGCACCCCAGCCAACACTGTTTGGTGGGTAACGAGTGTTCTGCCTGCTCCTACCCTGTCCCCACCCCAGGTCATCTGTGACCTTATGATTGCCCTGGGTGAGTGGCAAGGGCATCATGAGTCTTAACTTTCGTATGCCAAAGGAGGCCCCTGTGGGTTGGGGAAAATGTCACCCAAAGTTCCCATGTATGAGGTTACCTGCTGGGTGCCAGGTGCTGGGCAGGTGCGGTGCATCCATTACCACCAACCACCAAGGCAGGGGCGACCGCGTCACCTTACAGATGGGGAAACTGAGGCTCAGAAGGGCCAGCTCTCCTGCCCAGGTCAGACAGCTACTGAGGCGCAGTCAGGGGCAGGCCCGGGTCTGTTGGGCTCCAGCGCCCATGCCGTGCTGCAAGACGGCCAGCAAAAGGAGGAAGTGAGTCAGGAAGGCAGAAGAAGGAGGGTTCCTTTTTGAGTCAGAACAGGATGTCCCATCCCATAGCCGACTGATGCAGAGGCCGGTGGGGGGGGGGGAGGTGAACCCCTGCAGGTCAGACTGACGAGGTGCCCAGGCCAAGTCCTCTGCAGGGAGCGTGCCTGAGATGGGGGACTAGCTGAGAGGCAAGCCCAGTTTGGGCGGGACTGCGATGGGCCCAGTGACGCCAGGCCTCTCAGTGTATGGCTCGAAATGAATCAGGCCAGATGGGGCACCAACCAGGCTGTGGAGGCCCGACCTGGGTTTCCAGGAACTGACGGCCGAGAAAAATCCAGCTCACCCTCACTTCTCTCCCTCTGTGCCTCTCACTCCGTCCAGCCGCCAGGCCAGGTGATGATGAAGGGCGTGCCCTCCAAGGACCCGTGTGAACAGGCAGAGAGAGGGGCCCATCTCATCTTCTAACCCAGAGCCACACCAGGCCCACCTTCCCTCTGTTCCAGAGCTTGGGAGACGCTTTATTCATTTAATGACAGATCTTGTTGCAACGCCTGCTCCGTACCAGATGCTATGGTTGGTGCTGAAGATCAGAGAGGTGAACAGGACCGACCAGATCCTGCACCCTTGGGTCACCTGACAGCTCAGGCTCCCTTCCTTCTGCTGGAAGGTGGACACCGTGTTCAGAGTCTTCTCAACACCCTCCCGCCCCCGCAGTCTCTACAATACGGCATTTCTTGACCTGAGACCTTCTGGTATCCACTAGCTCACCTCACAAGTGTTCCGTGGGTAGCACTCACTAAATTCACTTTTCAAAATGTGTCTGTGACGGCTTCCCTGGTGGCGCAGTGATTAAGAATCCGCCTGCCAATGCAAGGGACACTGGTTCGAGCCCTGGCCCAGGAAGATCCCACATGCCACAGAGCAATTAAGCCCGTGGGCCACAACTGCTGAGCCTGAGCTCTAGAGCACACGAGCCACAACTACTGAGTCCACGTGCCACAACTACTGAAGCCTGCGTGCCTAGAACCCGTGCTCCGCAACAAGAGAAGCCATGACAATCCGCACTGCAACGAAGAGTAGCCCCCGCTCACCGCGACTAGAGAAAGCCCGTGCACGGCAACAAAGACCCAACACAGCCTAAATAAATACATTTATTAAGAAAACACAAAATGTCTCTGTGGACCAGGGGTGTTAACCTGCCCCCCTCCCCGACAATGGGTGAGACCCCCTGGATTAGGCTATGAGGGCTCCCAGAGCCTCCTGACATCTTATGCAGCATCTTGTGTGCAGGCTTATTCTCCTGGCAAGGTCTGCAGGTCTCATCAGCTTCCCGAAGGCCCCCTGACTAGCGCTACACCAGACTCATGGTGTTAATTATCAACGTTTCTCCTTGTAAATGACCCAGAATATTCCCTGGGGTGGATGTCACAAACTCTCCTTAATCATTTCCATTTTGCTGGACAGTTATGTCACATTTTTGTTGTTTTTCTCAGTTCGGCTAGAACATTTGCAAACTTATGACTGAGTTAACATTTGAGCAAGATGTGTACCCCCCTGGCCACAAAGCAGAGTCCTAACCTACTCCAGTATTATCCCGCCCAAGAGGTCTTCTTCTGACCGGGAGAATTCATTTTTCTCTTCGGCATCAGCAGCTGGCCTTCTTTTCAGGGCTGTTTTCCACAAAGAAACAAAGTTTGTGGTCACATGGCTGAAGCTGCCTGGTGTGTAACAAGGAGGACCAGAGACTAACCAAATCTGGGTGATGTTGGGTGGTTAGGCTGGGCTGGGCAGGGTGGGGCTCACTCCCCGTGAGTCACTGCGCTGGACACCCTCCGCCCACCACACACACACACACACACACACACACACACACACAGTCACGGTCACAAAGGCCTACCTCTTCCAGGACACTTCCTAACAGCTGCTAAGCATGTAGACTCCAGAGCCAACTGGCTGAGCAGATTTAGGCCTAACTTTGCTGCTGAAAAACAATGAGGCCTCAGTCAAGTGGATTCAACTCCTCTGACTTCACTTTCTCATCTGTAAAATGGAAGTAATAATAGTATGAACTTCTTATCACTGATCTGATTAAGTGAGTTATACTGGTAAATGGTGCTGGTAACCAGTAGGTGCTGTATAAATGTTTTAGATAAATATTGAGAAAGAAAAGATGCTACTTAACTGTCCAGCAAAAAGAAAATGGTTAAGGAAAGTTGATGACATCCATCCCGTGGAATATCCTGGGCCATTTACACTGAGAAACGTGACGATTAACACCATGGAATAATGCTGTGTCTGAAGAGAAAAAAGAGCAGTTGCACACTATTTACAATAGCCAAGGCATGGAAGCAACCTAGATGTCCATCGACAGATGCATGGATAAAGAAGATGTGGTACACACACACACACACACACACACACACACACACAGAGCGGAATACTACTCAGCCATAAAAAAGAATGAAATAATGCCATCTGCAGCAACATGGATGGACCCAGAGATTATCATACTAAGTGAAGTAAGTCAGACAGAGAAAGACGAACAGCATGTGATATCACTTACATGAGGACTCTAAAATATGACATAAATGAACTTACAAGACAGAAACAGACTCACAGACATAAAAAACAAACTTATGGTTGCCAAAGAGGAAAGGGGGGAGAGGGATAAATTAGGAGTTTGGGATTAGCAGATACAAACTGCTATATATAAAATAGATAATCAACAAGGTCCTACTGTATAGCACAGGGAACTACTATTCACTATCGTGTAATAAACTATAATGGAAAAGAATATGAAAAAGCATAATGAATCACCTGGCTGTACACCTGAAACTAACACAACATTGTAAATCAACTACACTTCAATTAAAACTCTTTGCCCTCTGGACCAATGGTTGAAAAGTTTTTCTGGAGTGGGTCCGACAGTAAATATTTTAGGCTTTGTAAGCCAGATGGTCTCTGTCACAACTATTCAAATCTGTAGTTGTAGCGTGAAAACAGCCATAGGCATTATGTAAATGATGAGCATGGCGGTGTTCCAGTAAAACCTTGTTTACAAAATCATGTGGCATTTGGGCTGTGGGCTGCAGTTTGCCAACTCCTACTGTGCAAATTATACAAAAACTGTGTGAGAAAAGATAAAGATTGAAAGGAACACAGGAAAACGTAGAAGGTTCTCTTAGAGCACTGGAATCATAGGCACATTGTTTAAATGTCAATTTCTTTAAGGTGGTAGTAGTTTTTTAAAAAATTAAAGTACTTTAAGACTGCGTACATTCTAATAACAAGAGATTTCACAGTTCCATTCGACTTTTTAAAATAAGTTAGAATTAGGAAGCTCAGCTTTCACATTATGCTGTATAGAAAACGTAGTCCATGAAGTATGGCCAGCGTGGGACTGAATCTGGCTTCTTTATCTACTAGCTGTGTGACCCCAGGCAAGTTTATTAACCTCTCTGTTCCTCAGTTTCCTTGTTTGTAAAGTGAGGATACCAATGGCACCAGCAAGCATACAAAGGCCCGGCACTGGGCTTCCCTGGTGGCGCAATGGTTAAGAATCCGCCTGCCAATGCAGGGAACACGGGTTCGAGCCCTGGTCCGGGAAGATCCCACATGCTGCAGAGCAGCTAAGCCCGTGCGCCACAACTACTAAGCCCACGTGCCACAACTACTGCAGCCCACGAGCCTAGATCCCATACTCCACAACAAGAGAGAAGCCACCGCAACCAGAGAAAGCCTGCACACTGCAACGAAGACCCAACGCGGCCAAAAATAAATAAATAAATTTAAAACAAAACCAAAAAAACGAACAAAGGCTTGGCGCTGAGCCTGGGGTATAGTTGGCCCTCAATACAAAGACGTGCCTTTCAGACCTACAGGACCCACAGGACCCACACAGGCAGGATCTTGCTGACCCTGGGTCTGTGTCATCACCAGGATCAAAGCAGACTAGAAAACCCAGCACGCTTTACTGCTCACCTAAGAAAAATACCCTCCTATGGTTTTCAGGTTTGGTTTATAAAAGGATACAGAGCAACTTGAACCCCACTTTCATTTAATAAATGGCACCCCAGCTGTGAGAAGAACAGCCAGAAGAAGGCAGGGTTTGTTCCAAATGGGAGTTTTCGGAGCAAGGGAGTTCTCGGGGCTGCCCTGGCCGAACCCCTGGGAAGATCCACGTCCCCACAGGGGCTCAGGCCCAGCGTGCTTCTTCCTGGGGCCTGAGCCCCTGGGCCCTGAGTCTTGAGGAGGCAGAGGGAACAGAGTCCTCTCTTTTTGGCAGAAAGGGGCACTTAGGGTTCAGAGTCAAAGGCCCTTCTGACTTAATCCCTCCAAGGCTCCACAGCCCGTACCTGAGAAAGTCCACAACGTGTCCCAGGACAGTTGAGGTCCTTCTCCATCTATCTACGCAGCCTCACCTCCCACCGATTCCCACCTCCTCTTCCTGAACCAGAGCTCCCTGGGGCTCCCTGTACATAGCATGTGGCTTCCCCCCTCAGTGCTCTTCTTTGCCTGCCCACATTCATTCATCAGTTCTGGCACCACTGCCTCCAGGGAGCCCTCCAGGATTTTTCAGGGTGTACCGGGCTGGGAACTAACACTGTTAAGCATGTACCGGGTGGCAGTCCCCATGTTAGGTGTTTACACACAGCTTATTGAGGTCTCTCACCTCTTGTTAAGTAGGAATGATTGTCTTCTTTATATAAAGAAATCAAAGTGGTTCAGTGACCTGCCCAAGGTCATACAGAAGGTATCCTGCTGCCTTGTTCTCCCCAACAGCCCCTTAGCAGAGCCCAAGAGGTTTAAAACTGTCCGCGCTCTGCTGGAGCTGCAAGGTGGTATCCACTGAGCTATCCAGAAGAGTTCATCCTCCTTATCTCGATGCCGTGCCTGATATCTGGAAGCCTCAGAGCACCACTAAGCCTTCCCCCAGGAGCCTTCACCTCCCAGGAGTCCAAGGTCAATCGGTAACAGGCTGTGCAGATTATAATTAGCACATGCCAGTTCCTTCCCAGGCTTCAAGACGCCAGTTTTACGATGTGTCTGTGTGAAGCCAAGGGCACCGGCCTTGGGGACTGATTAAGTCTTCAGTCTTTGCCCTCTGGGGTGGGGGGCAACATGAGGGGGTCACCAGCAGGGGTGAGTCACATCCTTGCAGACACAGAGGTGCCACCCAAGCCCCTTGGACCTCAGGACCAGGGGTTACCAGTACCCAGGCAGCAGGGAGATGCCACCTGGGGCTCTGGGGAGCAGCGTGTTTCCCGGGCATGGGGCACTTGGCCCTGCCGGACTCCACTCCTCCCTCCCGGAGGGGACTGTGTCCAGGGCTGAGCTCCCCGTCACTCCCAGCAGACAATAGCTTACTGTTGTGTGCAGCGCTTGGAAGCTGACCAAGCGCATCCCCCTCCTTATCCCCCTGATGGGAGGGAGTTTAATCCCTTTCCTCCTGGAGGAATCTGGGCTCCCCAACAATCCCTTAGCAGAGCCCATGGCCCTCCTGCTGCTGCCCAGCAAGGTCACCGCGCAGTTGGGGGAGAGAGGCGGTCAGCATGTGAGCCCCATTCTTTGCACTCCCGCCCTGGGGACCGGGGTCAGACACACGGGGCCTCCCACACCCGGCACAAACAGCACATGACCTCCTAAAATGTGTTTTTCCCCTCCTGTTGCACAATGCTAGCTTTAGCGGATTTTCTTGCAAGGACTGATGGCCTGCAAGATTTGCATGAAAGGCAAGTGTCACCCTCCCCGAGCTGACCGCACTCAACAGTAGGGCCGCCACCACTCAGGGGAAGGTGTGTCCATTCTGCATGTACAGGAGGGGAGCCACACGTGCTGGGCCTGAATCACTTCCCCTCCACGGAACTGCAACCTCCAGCCTGGCAGCAACTGGCCAGGACATGTGACCTTCGGATACGGTCTGTTTACTTATTGCTTGCTTGTGGAAGCTAGATGATTCTAGAACCTTCTAGAATATAAGTTCCATCAGAGCAAAAGTTTTGCCAGTCGTGTCCACTGCTCCCGTCCCTCTGCCTAGAATAGCGCCTGGCATGCGGTAGTCCCTCGGCAAGGAGTTGGTGAGTGAATGAATGAATCGCTGCTCTACAACAAAGCGCCACTCATTTGTTCAAGAAACCTTCACAGGTGCCAAGTGCAGCTGAGAAAATACGAAGCTGGGACCTTCCCTTGAGGAGCTCATCGTGTCGGGGGTGGGAGGGGAAGACGAATGAACAGAGAAGGCCAGTTAGAGTTAAGGTTCAGCTCAGAGCGGACACAGCGTGGTGAGAGACTGCCAAGGGAGGGAAGGGCATGCAGGACGGGGAACAGCATGTGCAAAGTAGCAAAGCACGAATTGGCATCTGAGTAATTTGTCCCCAGCACGGAGGAAATGAAGGCGGAGACCCTCAACCCTCATTCCTTCATCCTACAGCACTTACTACCTGCTCTGTGCTCAGGGACAGGCAGAGGCTGGCCCGAGGATAGGGTGGTTTCTGTCTTCACGCGCTCACAGACTCGGGGGACAGCAGAGCCAGTGATTCTGCGTGCACAGGGGATCTGGGAGCTCAGAGGAGGGGCAATCAAGTCTGAGGGGGCACTGAGGCTCAGGGGGCAGGTGACCCCTCTTACACTGTCCATTGTGACCCAGACTGCCCAGCGCCACGGTCGGGATGGCAAGACTCTGACTAACTAGGGTGACCCAAGTGTCTTGGTTTGCCCAGGGCTTCCCCAGTTTTAGCTCCGAAAGTCCTGTGTCCCAGGAGACCCCTCAGTCTTGGGCAAACTGGGAACAGCTGGTCACACTTACTTCCACCTGCATGTCCCCTCCCAACACCCCTCCCGCCAACCTCTCAGCCACTCACAGGTGAGGGCTGGATTTTTAGCAGCCAGTGTCCAGGGCAGCTTTTCCCCGGGTAACCGAGTGGGAACAGAGGGCACAGCGATGGGTGAGTCTAATGCCTGTGTTCCTCGCTTCTCTGATTAAGTCTTCAGACAAGTGCAGGGGCACAGAAAACACTGGCTCGGCCGCCTTCCCAGGCTGCTGCAGGCTCTCTGGTCCCTTCACTGTTTCCCTTGTCTGAGTTTTGCCTCCCGAGGCCTCCCCTATCCAAGGTCAGGCTTCCTCCCCAGACTTCCTTTGTGTGTTCAGAGTGAGACCCATTGCAGGCGTCCAACACACACGTGCTGGGCTCAAGAAACAGGCAGCTAATGACGACTTTTCCATCTCCCTTATACAGAAGGGAAAACCAAGGCATAAAACTGGTCAGGAATCCACCTCTGCTATTTATTTCCCAAGATCCTGATGATTCCATTATTCAAAACCAGCTGACTTAAATCCCGCCTTCTAGAACCCTCCCTACTAGCCCTGCAGAGACACACACCGTAGACGTTCTCTCCCAGGAGGACTCAGGAAAACTTAAAATCTTGTCCAGATGCCTGTTTCCATGCTGGGGCTTCTAAACCAGAGCTCCATGCAGAGCAACAAAGTTCCCCCTAAAATATTCACAGAAACCCCTCAGCCTGGTGCCTCCCCAAACTGCTAGAGGGCTGTGAGGTCCCCCAAATGATGTTGGTCTCCCCAAGAACCTGAGGCACAGCATGCAGGAGTTATAAGAGCCTGGCTCTAGAGGAAAAGATCGTTAAATTAACCACCTCCACAAGTCCCTAGAGAAAGTAGATTTATTCTCCTGTCTGGCTGTCTGCAAGGGCATCACATAGAGAAAGCTAGGTCTTTCAAGTCACAGTCTTCAAGCTCTACCATTTTTTCCTAGCTTGTGTCCTTGGTCAAGCTCTGTAACTTCTCTGGGCCTCTTTCTCCATAAAGTGCTAAATAAGATCTACTGTGCAGGGTTGCTGGATAAAGGGATAAAGCATCCCTGTACTCTCGAACTCTATGGAAGTGAGAGGAAATAGCTGACCTTCGTGAAGGCTGTGCTATGTGCCAGAAGTGAACTGTCTGGCATTGATTTGATCGGTCCCACTATTACTGCCTCTACAGATGAAAGAACTGAGACTCAGAGAGGCTAAGCCATCTGCCCAAGGCTCCACAGCCAGCCCAGGACCAGTGCTCTCCCTCCGTCTTCACCACTAGACCTAATATTTGTTGATAAGTGAACTAAGTACAGTAACTAATACTAGGTTCTACTTTAACTAACAGACATGAGACTCAGACCTGTTTCAGCGCCCTATTTGTAAGAACTGAAATGAGTAACAGTGACTTACATCTTTAAGGTCCACCCTCCACTGCAGGGAAGGTTTCTAGAGCAGGGGACTGCTACACTGTGGCCCACTGCCTGTTTCTGTACAGCTCTCCAGCTGAGTGATGTTTTCATTTTTAAATGGTTGGAAAAAAATCAAAAGAAGAGTAATATTTCATGACAGGTGAAAATTACATGCAATGCAAATTCCAAGTAGTTTTATCGGAACACAGCCCGCCCGTTCATTTCCAAAGTGTCTACGGCTGCTTTCTAGATACAATGGAAAAACTGAATAATTGCGATGGAGACCAAATGGTCCATGAAGCCAAAAATATTTACCATCTGTCCCTTTACAGAAAAAGTTTGCTGACCTCTGTTCTATCAGCTCAAGGGAAATACCTCACCCCAACCCTACCTATCAGCATAGCATTCTTCCAGGTCTGAGAATCCAGAAGACTCCTTACTACTCCTTTCAGGAAATATAATAGTAGGCAGTCCCTGATATCCAGAATGGGCTGATCAGGCAAAGTTTTCCAAATGCTGAGAGCCGTGTCTTCAGCAGTTTTCCCTCTGGAGCTCCCCTTACTTAGAGACACTCAGGTAGTGTTTGTCACTAAGGTGAGGTCTTCCCAGCACCGTCAGGGACATTGTTGGAGCCACCTACCCATGCCCTTCAAGACGGTACCGGAATCATACCTGGATCCTGGATTGGGTTCCACCCTCCCCAGGGGCTGCCATGGCCTGAATCCCTAGAAGACAGTTCAAAGACAACAGGAACCTCACAATCACTCTGAAAGAAGGCACACAGGCCAGCTCTCCAGTGATAATAGGTAGGGGTCCCGGCACACAAGCAGAAAAAGCTGGCTGGGGTCAGGCAGGGTCTGTTCACCTGAAATTCTCTTTCTGTTTCGCTTCGGGAGAGTTTAAAGGGCAGCTGTGGTGAGCACTCCTTGGCTCCATCAGGAAGCCAGGCTTTGAGGGGCCCTTGGAAGTCATCTAGTTCCATGTTTTTACACACTTTGGCCATTTGTGCATCATCACATCCATGATTTTTTTTTTTTTTTTTGCGGTACGCGGGCATCTCACTGCTGTGGCCTCTCCCGTTGCGGAGCACAGGCTCCGGACGCACAGGCTCAGCGGCCATGACTCGCGGGCCCAGCCGCTCCGCGGCATGTGGGATCCTCCCAGACCGGGGCACGAACCCGCGTCCCCTGCATCGGCAGGCGGACTCTCAACCACTGCGCCACCAGGGAAGCCCACATCCATGATCTGGGCCACATCTGGGGACACCTGCACTATTATTTTTTCTCGTTCGTTTGTAAGAAATTCAACCCGTTGAAACTTAAATTTATTTTAAGAGGAGACCTTTTATTTTTACCTTAAATAGAAAGCCAGGGTGAGGAGCGTTCGCCGTGTATAGAACATCAAAAGGAATAAATGCAATGACTATAAACGCCATTTATTTCTCTCTATCTGGTGGTCAGCACATAAAGAGAGGTGGGCGTGTGTCAGAGAGGTGTCAGACCAGATTAGCTCCACACGGAGACGGTCTCTGCACAAAATCCTGTGCTTCGCAACCATCCCTGTGCACCGAGAACCACCTGGGGAGCTTTGACAAAATACAGATAAGCGGTCCCAGGTCCAGAGACTCACCCTTTAGCCGAAGGCGGCGCCCAGGTGATTATGAGAACACAGGATAATCAGAAGGATTAAAAAGAAAAAGTCTGGGCTTTCCTGGTGGCACAGTGGTTGAGAGTCCGCCTGCCGATGCAGGGGACACAGATTCGTGTCCCGGTCCGGGAGGATCCCACATGCCGTGGAGCGGCTGGGCCTGTGAGCCATGGCCGCTGAGCCTGCGCGTCCGGAGCCTGTGCTCCGCAACGGCAGAGGCCATAACAGTGAGAAGCCCGCGTACCAAAAAAAAAAAAAAGAAAAAGTCCAAAGGAAGATGGAGAGGAAGACAGAAGGGAGTTATGTCACCTGTGCTCTCACTTAGCGCACCGCAGTCATCCTGTCAGTTACTAGTAGCCGCCTGGTCCAAACTCAGAGCTCTGACCTAGTTTAAGCTCCCTGGCTGTATTGAAAAGGACCCCGAGGCCAGACTGGGAGTCAGACAATAGGGCCTGGAGTGGTGACATTGACTTTTTTCCCATAACTAATTCTATGAAAGAACAAAATTGCATTGGCCATTAGGGATGGCTGGGACCTTGGGAAGGAAACGAATGACTGAGGTATGCGGTCTGCACCCTGTATACCCCAATAAGAGTCCTCCAAAGGGGACAGGCTTAGGCTGGGTCGACTCCAGCCCATCACGCCCCCCCTGGACGGGCCTCGGCCAAGAACACCTGAGCCTGGGCTGACTCACCAGCAGCTGCGCTGGACCCAACAAGTCCAGTGCTGGGGCCGAGGTAGGCGGAAGTGCCGAGCTCCCTTCCAAGTGACCCAAATTGTCACCAAAGTCACCTCCCAGCTAGGGAGAGCCTCGGGGGAACGGGGAGCGCTCGGGAAGGCTGGAGAAGGAAGAGACCGGAACTGGACCAAGCACCTGCTTGGAGCTGGGAATGACTCGTAAACCTGGGATCACATCTGCCCCTCACACCAGCTCTGCAGGGAAGGTGTGACCAGACCCCCTGAACCGGCGAGTTATCCAGGCCCGTAGAGCTTATGTGACTTGCCAAGACCCCACTGCAGGTGGCAGAATCAGGGTCTCAGCCCAGGTCTGTCTGACGTCACCATTCCAGGCTGCCGGCTCCACACCTCAGGCCCAGGAGCAGAGAAAAATCAGGCAAAGTAGAAGGTCTAACTGTCCTTTGCATAGGAAGACAGGTGACACCTTGCTCTGCGGGCTACACTAGCGTTTAACAATCCCTTAGCTCCAGGCGGGGTTTTGTGGCTTCCGATACCCGCTCACACATACCAAGCGCGGTGAAGAGTGTAGCACGTGTGCCCCGCAACTTTGCAGAGAAGGGAACTGAGGCCCAAAAGGACAAAATTAAAGGGTCCATCATGGGGCCTCTCCCAGCTGCCTGGGAGCTGAGCCATAGTCCCTGGGATGGGACAGTCTGTTTAAAGCCAGACTGCTCCCATCCAGGGCAGGGACATGTCCATCTCAGTCAGCGCATTGAAGGAATGCAGCTGCCCAAGGAGAGCAGCTTCCAGGGTGGAAGGGCCCAGCTCTCTGGCACAAACGTGTGCCTCTATGGCTCCCGAAGCAAAGTTGGCTCCAGCCAGGAGCCGATTCCAATAGGGGACAAATATAGGAACTTACGGAGACCTCTCCTCCCTTCCCCAAGGGAGTAAGCAGCAACGAGCAAAGACTTAAGCTTTCAGGTGGTTTTATCCAGAAGGAAATGGGGATGAGACACCACAAGATGGACTTTTGAAAAAATCCATTTTCTAAAATTATTTCTGAGCAAAGTTGAGTTTGAAATCAACAAACCGATAAACAGGCCAATTACGTAAACCAGGCTCGATGGCAGCCTGGCTCTGAGGAAAGGAATGTAACCTGGCAACCCCACTGGCTCACATCCAACCTACAACCACCGGCTTGTGGTCACCAAGTTCGGGCAGCTGGCGAGCCAGCCGCAGGTGGAGTTCCTTGGGTCCGAGCTAGCAAATGGCGTGTGCAGGGCAGGATGCTCCAGGGTGGGCCCCAGCTCTGGGGAACCCGTGGCATTCCTGAACCCCTATGACACTAGCCACACAGAGAGGATTTCCTTTGAGGAATGGCCTGGCAGTGTGAGAGCCTTTGGGGATTGCAGAGAAAGAACTAGAAGCCTAGTAAGGAGGCCTGAGTCCTGGGTCTGACTCACCGCGTCCTGCCCAGTGCACTCCCAGCACGGAAAGGCCAGTGTAGACCTGCATGAGCTCTGGGATAAATTAGTCTGAGTTCAGTTCTTAACTTCACTGCGAGCTGGCTGAGGACAGGTGAGTTAACCTCGCTGTAAACAGGACTGTCAGAGCACACGTCATGGAATCGTTGTGAAGGTAAAGAGAGAAACGCAGAGAAGCTTCAGTAAGGGCTGAACAGATGTTAACTGACATGACACACCAGGCAAGGGGGCTCACGGCATCCCATCCAGCCCATCAGCTTAGACATTTTCATTCATTCGTTGGTCCATTCATTCCTGCGTTCCGTAAATATGTGTTGAGCAGCTACTATGGCCAGGCTGCTCTGGGGACAGAAAAACAATCTCACCCTCCTGGAGTTTTCAGGTAGATGAGACAGAAGCTAAACTCGATTGTAAATAAATAACTAAGATAATTTCAGGTAGTGTTAAGTGCTAGAGAGACAATAAAACAGGGAGGTAAGGACATGGTAGAGAGGGGCAGGGGATGGGATGGGCATTACTGGTGGGCAGGATGACCCCCTGGAGGCTGTGACTGTGAGGTGAGATTTCCAAGAAAAGAAGGAGCAGCACGGAAAGGAAAGGCCCGGGGGAGGCACGCTTCACGCAGGGGTAGGAGTAAGAAGGAAGACCCGCCGAACACTGGGCGTGAACAGGAGAGAACAGACGGCAGGTCTGAGTCCCAGAGAGGCCGAGAGACGTGTCCAGAGTTCCAGGACCAGCCCCCGGAGAGTCCAGGAAAATGGACGGTTCTCCAAGGAGAAAGTCCCCTGAAGAGGGCCACAAAGGGAGAGAAGGCGTGTGACACCTTCTCTCCCCAGCCTCGGGTCACCTTTCTCCTCTGTGTCCTGGGAATTATTAGCGTGTGCCCTGACCGCTACACTCAGGGGTGATGTGAACATCAGCTCCCCTCAAGTTTGTAAGATCCTGTTTTAAACCGTAAAGCCTTTTCGCTAAATAATAATAATGAAAATAATAATAAGCTCTTTCTGGTTGGGATGTGAGAATAAATAATCCTCTATCCTTGCCCTCCAGGAGGTCATAATCTAGCAGGAAATCAACACGAAAACTGAAAGCTACCTATCACTTGCAAAGCGCAATGAGACCATGAAAACGGAATCACCAACCCTGACCAGGTGGTTGAGGAAGACTTCTAGGAGGAGGTGATGTCTAGCCAGGTGTTGGTGGGGAGGTAACAGCTGGGCAGAGGTAACCTCTGGAGCACAGTCTGGAGGTGGGAAACATGAGCCTCCTCCCAGGCTGGAGGCTTGGGACTTAATCCTTAGAGCAAGGGGGCGGGGGGCGGGGGGACATTGGAGGCAGATAAACAGGGAATCACCTGATTAAGTGACCTGACCCCTCCTGGGAGGGGCAGGGGGGCAGACTGCAGCGGCCAGACTGAAGGTCCCCAAATACCTACTGTGAGGCTGTGCTTCTTGGATGAGAGGAAACATTCAGACTTCAAGGCACCTTAGAGATCTCCTAATTCTAACCTCCCTTTTTAAAGGGCAGGAAACGGAGACCCGCCCAGGTGAAGGTCAAACAGGTCTGTGAATGAGGGCGCCTCCTAGCATCACAGAGAGGCCAGCTCTTTGCAACAGCGAGGAAAGAGTCTCCCCCAGTGAGTCAGCCCTGCTGCATTATTTCAGCAAATGTCACTTGGGAGGGGCTCAGCCCTTTCCAGATCTCAAATAAAACTCTTGACTTAGAGTTCAACCAGCGGCCACGGTGGGCTTCGGCATCTGAGGAGTGAAGGGTGTGCTCACACACAGCACACTTAAAACAGTCTCTCCTCTCTTTAGTACTCCCTTGGGGTGAAACTCCTGCCTCATCAATTACCTGTCATGTGATTTAGGGCAAGACGGTTAACCTCTCTGAATGTGTTTCCCCGACTGAAAACTGGGGATCACCACATCCATGGCACAAAATTGCTTTGATAACTTATAAATATATCCAGCATGCCCTGCGAAGAGTAGGAGGAACCCTAAGAGGGCTTCCAAGAGGAAAGGCACTGCTTGTATGTTTCTGTCCGCGTAAGTCCTGGAAGTGCTGTGGTCACCGCTTCTTGTAGCTCTCTTCTGACTTTTTAAAATTGAAACGATCGCATCAGTTTAATCTCAGGTATACCACCCATTTCCCTGCCTTGTAGTACTAGTAGGAGTAGCAGCACAGGTGTGGTGGGTGGTGTCCTGATGAGAGTCACATATGTGTAGCAGCACAGAGCGAACTGTCTTCTCTAACTACCTGCCTCACATTCCCTCGGCCGTAAAGCCAGCGGATGGGTCCAGGGGACCTGAGGTCCCTCCCAGCTCAAATACGTCAGGATTTTCTGATTTCAGAAGCATAAATCATGAGGCCAGGACTTAAAAAACCCTGTTGAATCATCTGAGATGGTGGAGTGTGAAAGTCACTCTCTTGTTATGACTTCAGAAGAGGGAGACCACTTCTACTCAATGAGGAACCATGTGTCTGTTATACAACACGATTTGTGTTGGTTCCATTTTTTAAACCCAGGAAGATTAACATTTGAATCTCTGGGAAGAGTGTGATTTTCTAAGACAGCTTTGTGAAAATGCTCTATATTACCTTCTAATTTTACCTGTATGTACGATTTGATATATAAACAATGGAATATATATTGTATTACATTATATATGTATTACATCTACATATTATATACATTGTATATGTTTATATGTTTCTTATTTGCAAGTGATGAAGCATAAAAATATTTTTAAATAATGCCCACGAGCCCACAGAAACAGTGGAGCCCACTGAGAATGGAGCAGGCTGACCCTGTACCCTCTCCCCCACCAAAGATGGCCACCTTGGTTTTGCATTATCATTCCCTTGCCTTTTTTTTTTTTTAAACCTGCTTAACTTTATGAAACAGGATCTAGGTATAGAGGGGTGCATGAAACATACCTGTACTCACAAGTAATTACAAGGTGAATTCCCTCATAACCCCGCACCCCCCACCATGACCCTCTCAATCCCAGTCTCCTCTCCCCCCAGCCCAAGGTGACACTTGACTTTTATTTAAGGTAATCACCTTCCTGCTTTCTGCCACCATTTTACATCTCATGTATATATTACACGGGATGTATATATGTTAATCAACTCATGTCAGTGTGCTCATGTTTTGACCTTTCGAATTTCCTGAGCAGCCTCTGCCTTTCCCCTGAGTCTTTCAAAGTATTCTGGGTATGCTAGGATTCCCTTTGCCAGATCTGCGGCCTAGAAATCCAGGCAAGAGGTGCAGGCCACGCTACATTGTTGCAGCGACATTAGGAGGATTAGTAACAATAAAACCACGATAGCGCCTCTTTCTGGTGTGTCCCCACCATGCTGGGCAGTCTGCTGAGTGTTGTCCCCAGTTTTCTCATTTATCCACCCAGCAATCCCACAGGAAGGTGTTGGGGCCTCTTAACTCTGGTTTTTTGTTTTATTTTTGCGGTACGCGGGCCTCTCACTGTTGTGGCCTCTCCCGTTGCGGAGCACAGGCTCCAGACGCGCAGGCTCAGCGGCCATGGCTCACGGGCCCAGCCGCTCTGCGGCATCTGTGATCTTTCCGGACCGGAGCACGAACCCGTGTCCCCTGCATCGGCAGCAGACTCTCAACCACTGTGCCACCAGGGAAGCCCTTAACTCTGTTTTGATGATGACAAAATCAAGGCTTCTGCTGCCAGGACCGCCCGTCCCCCCATCTCCTTCCTAGCTTCTCACTGCCAGGGAATTCATCCTTAAGTCTTGAAGCAAAGATTCCTTAGCCAGTGGGTAGGGGCCGAGAGGGTGGACAGACAGTTCCCCAACTTCCATCGGCTCCTCCCAGGTTCCTCTCTCTGTGATCCAGCTGGGCTACTGTTAGATATTACGGGAAAAAAAAAAAAAGTTTGGAATCCACTTCTTCCAGCAAATGCCAATGTCTTAATGTTGATTGGATCCTGCCTCATCAGTACTGTCCTCCTGATAATTGACGTATAACACTGTCCTTGTATTGTCTGAGACAGGCAGTGTGGTGGAGTGAAGAGCATCAAGTCAAAAGCCCTGAGTTCAAGACCTGTGGTTGCCAGGGGGGAGGGGGCTAGGGAAAGGATGGAGTGGGGGCTGGGGTTAGGACATGTAAGCTATTATATATGGAATGGATAAACAGCAAGGTACTACTGTATAGCACAGAGAACTATATTCAGTATCCTATGATAAACCATAATGGAAAAGAATATATATATAGGACTTCCCTGGTGGTTCAGTGGTTAAGAATCCACCTGTCAATGCAGGGGACACGGGTTCGAGCTCTGACCCGGGAAGATCCCACATGCCACAAAGCAACTAAGCCCGTGTGCCACAACTACTGAGCCTGTGCTCTAGAGACCGCGAGCCACAACTGCTGAGCCCTCGTGCCACAGCTACTAAAGCCCACGTGCCTAGAGCCCGTGCTCCGCAACAAGAAAAGCCACTGCAATGAGAAGACCGCACACTCCAACGAAGAGTAGCCCCCGCTCACTGCAACTAGAGAAAGCCCGCGCACAGCAACAAAGACCCAATGCAGCCAAAATTAAATAAATAAAATTTTTTTAAAAAGAGTACATATATATGCATAACTGAATCACTTTGCTGTACGGCAAAAATTAACACAACATTGTAAATCAACTATACTTCAATTAAAAACAAGAAGAGGAAGAAGGGGAAGGAGGAAAGAAAAGGAATGAAGAAAAAAGCCCCGAGTTCTAATCCTGCCTCCACCACTCCTGGCCTCTGACTCTCTCTCCTCATTTGTCGCTGGGCCAGGAGTGGCAGCCTTGCCTGCGGTCAGAATCCTAGGAGGTGAGAGACAGGAAATGCTGCCTAAGAGCCCGGAGTCCCCTGGAGTCCCCTGCTGGTGCCTCTCAAATCTCTCCCTGGGTCAAGGACCAGCTTTCAGTGCCAGAAGAGCTCGGAGGGAGATGATCAAGGCCACCTGCCATTTGACAGACATGGGGACATCAAGACAGAGGGGGAGAGGGTGGAACTGAGGGGGAGGAAACTCAGGTGTCCTAACCAGACCCCATCACCCCAAAATGTGACACCTGCTCCCATGTGCTGAGGCTGACACCGCACGGAACACTGTTGAAGAGAAGTCCCATTTCATTCTCTCAGCGGGCGCTATGGTCATCCCTTCTTGTGGGGAAGCAAATTGAAGCTCTGAAAGGTGAAGTAACGTTTCCACGATCACCCAGCTGGGAAAAGGCTAAGGCAGGGCTGGAACAGCTAGTCTGACGTCCACCCTCATTTCTAACAGCGGAGCAATACGGGAGGCCCTACTGCCCACTGGGCACCCAGGGGCTCCAGGGCACTTTGGAGGTTGTGCTGGACCTGCCCGGTCTTGCCTCCCCAGAATGGAGGTCACCCTGCAGCTAAGCCACGTTCCCCCAACAGTCGCCGCCCCAGGTTTCTGCATCACAAGGCAGAGTGGCCACCCAGGCAAGGACAGGTCCCTGGCTGTGGGAAAACATGCAAAACACCCGGGCTAGAGGTTTGTTCCCGAGGAGACAGAAGGAACTCAAACTTCCCCTGAAGGGTGCCTGCGTGGGCTAGAGGCCAGCCTGCACCCTGGGGCAGAAACCTGAGCCCAGATTCCCACCGCTCCCCTCAGTGCCGCCAGCAAATCCTCGGGTCCCCTCCTCAGGAACCCCAGCGAGAGGAATGAGTTCCAGAAATAAGCCCTCGCAGCCCACACCCCCTCCAGCTGCCCTCCAAGGGGCCTCTCTGGCTGCAAATGATGCCCCAGGGCCAGCAGGCTTGGCACAGCTGTGGCCGGCTGCCTGAGGAATGCACAGACCCACACGTGTCAGAGAGCTCCGCTGGGGCATGGTTACAGGAAACAGGGCAAAACAGCCTGTTGGCACAGTGCACTCCCCCTCTGCCTCCCAGCTTCTGACCTCTGATAGCTGTTGGCTGTCCCGGCTGTGCAGGAGGCAGGGCTGGACCCTTCAAGAGACAAGTTCTGTTTTTGGCTGTGTGGCTCTGGGCAAATCACTCCCCCTCTCTGGACCAATCACTCCCCCTCTCTGGACCTGTTTCCTCTGGATGAAGGAGGCTGTCCTGTCAGGCTCAGAAGGGCAACGATTTTGTGACATGCTCCCTTTACTGGGAGGAGAGTCACTTTTCCCCACTGTCTCCTCCTGCCCTCCTTCATGTGAAATGAGGCATGCCCCCCGCCCTCCACCCCGGGCACATCAGGCTCCCCCACTGGCAGCCCTTGGCTGTAAAAGGCCCCTCATTAGTGCCGGGAGGAACCAGGGAGAGGGTCCCAGGGCAGCCTTGGGCCAGAGCTTCAGGGCCAAAGTGATAAAACAATAACATTTAGTATCACCCCACCGCAGCTGGAGTTCCCCGCCTTAGAGTTTTGAAGCGGAGGTCAGTGGGCTGCACTGGGCACTCACTGCTCCTGGGATGACCGACAGGCCACGTCCACCAGATCCACTGTTTGGAGTCAAGATCTGAAGATTCTAAGAAGAGTCAGCATCCCTTCGGGGCTCCTTAGGCCCTACAAGAGGTTTCTGCCCTCACTCTCCCCTTCTTTAGAGATGTGGGATGAGGCCCAGAGAGGCTGAGAAGCTTGCGCAAGGCTGCACAGCCGGGGGTTCTGAAGGAAACTGATCCTGCCTGCGGTGCGACTTCCTCTTCCTACCGTGGGCTCTGGGCTCTCTCAGGCACTACGGAGCGAGCTCGTGGTCGCCCGGAGCGGCTATTCCCGCCGGCGTTTACCGCCCGGTCCGGGGACACGCGGCGGCGCGAGCCCGCAGCGACAGGTCCGCTCGCCCCAAGCGGAGGCAGAGCGAAGATTGGAGGCGGCGCCCGGCCCTCCGGGGACGCGCTGCCCTGGACTTAAGGGCTTTTTCTTGGGGACGGAACCTCCAGGGTTGCGGAGCAGAAAGGCTAGGGGATTTCGCAGGCGGCAGGAAATGGTTGGGTTTAAACTAAAAATACCCGCCCGCCCGCAGCTGTCACGCCAGGGCCCCCGCCCCCGAGCCGGGCGCGCCTCCCCGGGTCCCCTTGACTTTCAGCGACCCCGATCCCTGAGGGACGCGCCACGGCTGGGCCGGGGGGTTGAGGACCCGACCCTCTCGGTCCCCGTCCCGGCCTCCCGGTCCCGAGCCACTTACCCGGCCGGGAGCTTGCAGGAGCGCGGTGCCGCGGGCACTCCGGGCAGAACCACCCTACCCCTCCCTGCGTCCGGAGAGGCTCCGGGCTGGGCGGGGCCGGGGCGGGACCCGGACACTCGCCCCCGCCCCGCCCAGTCCTCTGGGGACCCGCCAAGGGAGCCGCCCCCAGGCCCCGCCAAAGTGGCGGGACGAGAGAGGGACGCGCCGGGCTCCGCGTGCTCGGCGGAGGCCCCCGAGGCTCGGCCCCAGTCCGGCGGGCGGAAGGAGCGCTGCCGTGGGGGGTCGCCACTCTCACCCCAGGCCCCGCGCCCGGGGCTGCCCTCTCCGGCTCGGGAGCCGCCCCGAGCCCCGCCCCGCGCCTGCCTCCGCCCGGGTCTCATCCTTGGGGGTGGCGCGGAGCTGCCGCGCCCCGGGGGAAAGTTCGATCTGCGGACTTCCTCTGTGCGTCAAGCCTTGGGGAGGAGGCTGGGGACCTGGGAGGTCTTGCCCTCTGGGAGCCGAGATGGGAGCAAAGGCAGGGGCACCCCTCCCGGAGGCGCGAAATCCGAGGAGGAAGTGACACTTATCAGCCAGCCTGACAGAGGGGGCGCCCCATCCGGCCCCTCCCACCCCACAGTCCCAGAAGCCACCGTGCGAGGGATCTTCGCGCCCCCGGCTCGGACGGGAGACCCCCAGGATGCCGAGGGGGGTGAGTCACGAGGAATGTGAATCCCACCCATAAACAACCTCCTATAAACCCGAGGCGCTAGAATGTGCCTCCCCTCGGTCTCCCCGCGCGACCCGCCCCCCAGCGGACACTTCCTCCCACGCGTTCGCAAACCCCTGATCCAGGGACTCCAAGTCTTTAACCTTACAGCAGAGTCTAAATCTTATCTGCCTCTGACTTTGTGCTGCTTTGAGTGTGTGTGTGTGTGTGTGTGTGTGTGTGTGTGTGTGTGTGTGTTTTCCAAATGCAGGGCAACGTAGAAGGATGCCAAAGCTCAGCGTTAACGCTGGGAAGACCTAGCCTGAGCTGAATGCCTGAGTGTCAGCCACACTTCCTTAACTCAGAACCCATTCACTCAGTTATAATTATTCACAGGGTCAGAGGAGATAACACACAAAGGGCCTCTTTCATCCTTGCCCTTTGATTGTTCGAGGTGTCCAGTTATGTTTGTCATTATCATCCTGACTCCAGCTGATACGCTGCTGCAGGCTTTGGGGTTGCAGCAGTCTAGCTGAAGGTACAGACAGCGGTCAACAATTATTATAATACTGGGCATCTGGATAATGTGCTTTGCTTTTCCAAATGCGGTCATATGTATCTGCTAGTGAAATCTCTGCAAAGATCTCCCAGGTAATTAAGAAAAGTTTCCTGAGTTCTCTCATGACGGAAACAGGTCAGGTGATGTGCACGAGGATGAAGACGGATCCACCAACGCTCCTGAAAGGGTGAGGCCCTTCAAGTCAGTTTCCTGCAGTGAGAGACAGTTTGACGCAGTGGGGAGTCAAGAGCTCAGGCTCTGGTGCCAAACTGCCCAAGTTAACGACTTTCAGCTCATTACTCAACTTTAGCTTCCTCTTCTGTTAAATGGGTCTAATAGTAACAACCTCTCTTGAATGGTTTTGTGCCTGGTATTGTGAGCACCCAGCTCAGGTGAACTGCTCTGGAGATAGTAGGATCACTGTGGTTCCTGGGAAACAGCTATTTAGTCTTTTTTTTTTTTTTTTTTGCTGAGCCATGTGGCTTGTGGGATCTTAGTTCCCCAACCAGGGATTAAACCTGGGCCCCCAGCAGTGGAAGCTCAGAGTCCTAACCACTGGACCGCCAGGGAATTCCCTATTCAGTCTTTCATCAGACATTTCCTGAGCGCCTACTATGTGCTAGTCCCTGGGAATATGGAGAAGAATGAGTCATTCTTTCGGACGATCACCCGAAAGGAGGTCACAGGGCAGTGATTCTGTGTCCAAGGGGCTGTAGCCTGAACAGGGTAGTGTGGTACACAGATGGACTGTTCTTCTCACTACAGAGCACCTGTCAGAGCTGAGAGACCCAAATCCCAGGCCCAGCTCTGCTGCTTGACTGAGGGAACCTTAGCAAGCCGGGTAACCTCTTAGAACCTTGGTTTTCCCATCCGTTAAATGGCGATAGCAATAACATTTCATAGGTGAGAATACATGGGATAAAAATATTGTATAAACTGCAAAATACCATGCAGACGTTACTAGTTTTATTATTAGCTTGACCCTTACAGGGCCTAGTGCTTTCAGTATAGTCCTCCATTGCTTTCCTTAAGCCTGACATAAAAACAGGAGCTTCCTTTTTGTTCATTAGATGGCAGTCTTTCGTCTGTCTTTTCCCCCTCCAGTCCTACTGTGTGCTCGTAGGGTGAGCGGATGCACCAGCCTTGTTTGATAACCTCTCTGAGTCGGCTGCCTTCCCCACTGGCAGCTGCCACCCAGTAACTGAGTTGAGGCACCCCTGCCGGATGGCAGTCATCTCAAGCACTAAGTCCACGTGGAAGGGAAAAAAGTTGAATAAACAATGCGGGAGAATGGGGGAGTTTGCAAGTAGGAAGGCTATAAAAACTTCGTCTTCAGCATTACCCACTGCTACAGAAAGGAGTGGAAATGAAAGCTTATCTGGAAAGAACATTCTGGCAAAGGCAGGCGGGAGAGCCCCTCTGTCATCTCTGCAATTGAGCACAGGAAACCCCACCCAGCCTCCCTTTCAGACGTGGCCCAGAGAAGGAGCCACAAGGAGGCCCTAAAATGATGCCGTTTGGAAACTGACTCATTTGGCGATGGGGGTTGTTTGTGCAACGTTTGAAGAGTCTCCCCAAGAGTGAAATTTTTTGTTCTTTCTCCACGTCTCTTCCCTGTGGCCAGCATCTCTACCACCACTCACCTGGAAGCAGGGGCCAATTTAAAAGGCCTGGGGAGGTTATTCAGGTCTGTTTCACATTTGCCTTGGCTAGCTAGCCTCAACAGCAATCCTCAAGTCTTAGTTTGTGTGATTCTTAGTTGTTTGTGTGTTCAGTCTCTACAGAAAGATAACAAGGAAAGCCGGAATGGCTCTTCTGACTAATTCAACCCCTCATGTGCGAATGGGTAAACTGAGGCAAGAGGGCAGGAAGGAAGGACCCTGCCCAGGGTCCAAGGGTGGTCATTGGTGTTCTGGAAATTTATGTTCCCATTTCTCCATCCCTAGCCTGGCTTCCCCCTTGGTGACGACTTACCTAGTGCTCTTGGCTACGCATAGATGAAAAGCTTGCACTGGGGTAGCCATTTCTGTGACGCCTCATCAGAGATATCCCAATCTGGGCGTGGACAGCTGGTTCTCATCCTGGCTCTGCTCTCATTTGCTTCCTTCTTTGTTTCCTCCTTTGCCAATTCTCCTAGTGTTAGTCTGTCTTTTCCCCCTCCAGTCCTACTGTGTGCTCGTAGGGTGAGCGGATGCACCAGCCTGGTTTGTCAACCTCTCTGAGTCGGCTGCCTTCCCCACTGGCAGCTGCCACCCAGTAACTGAGTAGGGGCACCCCTGCCGGATGGCAGTCATCTCAAGCACTGAGCACGGTAACTGGAGTAATTCAGGCTATTCCGCTACATACACGAATTATGCTGCTGCTTTAAAAATTAATTTTATTTAAGTATAGTTGATTTACAACGTGTTAATTTCTGCTGTACAGCAAGGTGATTCAGTTATACATATATATACATTCTTTTTCATATTCTTTTCCATCATGGTTTATCACAGGATACTGAATATCGTTCCCTGTGCTATACAGTAGGACCTTGTTGTTTATCCGTTCTATACATAGCAGTTTGCATCTGCTAATCCCAAACTCCCAATCCACCCCTCCCCCATCCCCCCTTGGCAACCACAAGTCTGTTCTTTATGCTTGTGGGTCTGTTTCTGTTTTTTTTTTTAAAATAAATTTATTTATTTTTGGCGGCGTTGGGTCTTTGTTGCTGCGCGCGGGCTTTCTCTAGTTGAGGCGAGCGGGGGCTACTCTTCGTTGTGCTGCGCGGGCTTCTCACTGCAGTGGCTTCTCTTGTTGCAGAGCTCGGGCTCTAGGCGCGCAGGCTTCAGTAGTTGTGGCACGTGGGCTCAGTAGTTGTGGCTCGCAGGCTCTAGAGCGCAGGTTCAGTAGTTGTGGCGCACGGGCTTACTTGCTCTGCGGCATGTGGGATCTTCCCGGACCAGGGCTCGAACCCGTGTCCCCTGCGTTGGCAGGCAGATTCTTAACCACTGCGCCACCAGGGAAGCCCCCTGTTTCTGTTTTGTAGATAAATTCATTTGTAGCATATTTTAGGTTCCACATATAAGTGATATCATATGGTATTTGTCTTTCTCTTTCTGAATTGTGCTGCTTTTATAAAATAAAAATATAACGTGCGTCAGAAGCACAGGACTGGATCCTGGGTTGACTGGGTTCTAGCCCTTGTTAATGCTGTTAATTAGCTGTGTAACTTTGGGTCACTTCTGAGTCTCTGAATCTGTGAAATGAGAGACCTGGAAAAGATCATCTCTAAGTTACTCCTCCCAATTTAAAAACCAATGTGAATCTTGATTGTACTGGATAATAATGTCATTTAGCATGACTGTTAAACACTACTATTATTATACTCCAAGGAATAAGTAATAACAGAAATAAAAATGTTAAGGTAAAGTCGCCATCTTTATTCCTAAAAAATAAAATCCTTCTGAAAGAGCCTTGCTATATTCCGCTCATCAGTGAGCAGGCCCATCTATTCTCTCTGCTTTTGCTTAAGGAACATCTTAAGTGGTTTTTAATTAATTAGATATTGTAGATTATAGAGGTAATTGTGGATTATTGTAATTGTGAGGTAATTGTAGATTATAAAGTTGTATTAAATTATACAGAGAGAGTCCCCTGTGCCTTTTACCTCGTTTACACCAATGGTAACATCTTGCAAAAGTAGCTGGTACAATATCGTAACTAGGATATTGACACTGATGCCATCAAGATACGGAGTATTTCCATCGCCACAGGGTCCCTCATGCGGCTCCCCCCTCCTGCCCTCATCCCCTCCTTAACCCCTGGCAACCATTAACCTGTTTTCATTTCTACAATTCTGCCGTTTCAAGGATGTTATATAAATGGAATCATTTATAACCTTGGAATCATGTGTAACCTTTTGGGACTGGCTATTTTCACTCAGTGTAATTCACTGCTGATTAATCCAGGTTGTCACTGTATCAAGAGTTCATATCTCTTTATTGCTGAGTAGTATTCCATAGTATAGATGGATCATTGTTTGTCTAGCCATTTACCTGTGGAAGGACCTCAAGATTGCTTTCAGCTTGGGTTCTATTGTGAATAAAACAGCTATGAACATTTAGTACAGGTTTTTGGTTCAAGGTAAGTCATTACACTTAAGTTTTAACTGTTAGTTATAGTACCTGTATACAATACCACACCACCAGAATTTTTCCTGTTTATTTGTAGTGATGAACACACTCCAAGGATGTTGAAGTGTCTAGTAACTGCCCAGGACCAGGAAGTTGTGAGCTGTGGAAATTCAACAAAAGCAAACTACATGGTTCCTACCATCAGGAATTTACAATCTATTGGGGAAGCAACATTAAGACTGAAACATTTGAAATAACAAGACAGCGCTGCAGGTCATCGGATGCTAGACAGCACGGTACAGAATCGACTCTTAGTGGAATCCAGAAACGGGAGAGAGGAGTGAAGGCTCGAGTGTTTGGGGGAGGGCACTGTGGATAAGGTGAGACGTGAGCTACATCTTGAATGATGGACAATAATAATGATATTTAACATCTATTACGGGATTACTATGTGCCAAGCACTGTCCTCTGACTTTACTTATATTAACTCATTTAGTCCTCATCAAGGTAGCTACTATTATCTAATTTTACAAATGAGGGAACAGAGAGGGTAGTAACTTGCTCATCATCACACAGCTATCACATGACTGGCCTGGGGTACAAACCCAGGCACTCTGCCTTCAGCCTACACTCTTATTAATAATCACTGCCCCTTCCGTCTGCCTGGTAGCAATAGCGGAGGGCCATTTTCTGCTCATGATTAAATTCCAATCTGTGTCTTAGGTTATATTTTTACACAGAGCCACAATGAACCCCAAACATTACAGCTCTGGCTTCATTATTGTGATGCGTTCCTTATGGGTCAAGCTTACTGATGAGAAATTAAAAGTACTTTGCAAAGAACAGCACCAGCCTTAGTAACGGAAGAGAAAGTCTGCACATAATGAAGAGGACCAGCCTGGAGGTCTGCTGTGTGTGTGCGTGTGTGTGTGTATCAGGGAGTGTAAACAGCAGGGCTGAGCCCTCCAGTTACACTGATCACCTGCACATACAGTGAGAAAAACATCAGAGCTTGTTTCATATGTACCATGAAACACGCAGGGCTGGCTGAGCTCATCTCGTGTGATGATTGTGGTTTTGAGTTCTCTGAACTGCTCTGTACCAGGGAAGTCACAGCCACGCTCAGCGATTTCCTTGGTGCTGAACACGTGAGATGTGTGATTACTCTTCTGTCACAGCCTTGACAGCTGCTCGGCTTTCCAGCTTCACTGTTTTGCCTTAAACAATGGCACGGGGCACACTAGGAACCCAGCTTATTTGTTTGTTTGATTTTGTTTTGAAACCTGAATGCAGCCGTGATAATGTCAGCGTTGCGAAGCCAGGGGTGGGTGGGGTGCGGGGTGGGGGGAGAGGGGCATGGGGAGGGGGGAGGTGTCGCAGAGTGAAAAGCTCATTGGATGGAAATCTCCTGACGTGGTACCTCCGGGGCTAGGCATTCCCCAGCTGGCTGAGTGCAGGGCGGGTCATCACCCCTCCACATCTACAAAATGGGGCCAGTTCGTGCCCTGGGATCCCCGTAGGAGCTGTCATGAGGATCGCAGAGAATAAGGACCGTGAGAATGTGCTACAAACTTGAAGTTCTGTGCAAACGTGTGCTATCTTGGGAAATGAAACCCTCCAATGACTAGGCTTGCCAACCAAAGTTCATGGCAGACCAACTCAGGAAGAGGCTGTGGGTAAGGAAGACGTCTCCATTAAGGAAGAGAAATCTTTTCTTGTTTTTGCTCCCTGGAGACATGTTTTGGAAATCTGCTGAAATGTTCTCTCCTTGCTTTCGGCGGCCTTGGCTATTCTGAACGTGTGATAATATTAGAAGCTCAGTGTGATCGGCAGAGTGCCCAGGATGGGCAGCGGGGGCTCTGCGCCCAAGTTAGGGCAGGGCATTTGTGCCACTCCCATCACCATGCAATCGGCTGGGCTCTGCTCGGGGGAAACCCACACTTGGGGCATGGCTGGCCCCTCTACTGGACTGGCGAGGCTTGTGTCAAATAGATCCGCACACCTGTATGAAACCTGTTGCTCTCGATGACAATGCTTGGTGTTTCCCCAGCAGAGGCCATTTCACGGCAGGAGCTTCTTTCCAGCAAACCTTAGAATCTTGCTGCAAACTGGCCCCAGACACAGGCGGCACAAACGCTTTTCGAACTGACTGCCACAAGTCCTTGCACTGCAAGACCCTGGCACCTGGCCTGGAATCTTACAGAACTTTAATCCTCATTTTCTTCTTTGATGCTGTCGAGTTGGTGTGCAGAGAAAAACGGCAAGTACCACCAAATGCACCTGCTGGCTCTTCAAATCGGTACTCAGCAGACAGAAGCAGCCCCCGTGAACAGGCAGGAGAGAGCAGCACGCACACCCTGTGTCCTTGGGTATTTCAAAGGTCCTTGCTGATGCTGCGCCAGCGGGATTAATTCACCTGCTTCAGCAATCAGGGCTGTTTCATCATCCCAGCTGAAATGTTTGTTTGTGTCACTGGCAAATCTGGGCAAAGGACTGGACCCTGTCCGCTCAGTTTACACTCTAAGATGGCCTGAAACACAGGTGCACGCCCACAGATAGCAGCCTGAAGACACTATATCCACTGGCCCAGCTCCTTCATGCTCCAGAGACTCGAGAGGTTCAGGGAGCTGCCCAAGGCTGGGGAACGCCCTCATTGCCCAGCCCACAGCCATGCTTCGCTTACCTCCACTGCCAAACCCAGGGGACACTTGGGTCCTTACCTGGCCTCTCTCGGCTTCTGACAGCCCTGACGGGGCTTCTCTCCTGCAAGTGCTTGCTCATTTCTCCTGCCTCCTTTCTCGTCTTCGGGCCTGTCCTTCCCTAACTGCACACATCCCCCAGCTTTCATCCCTGGTTTTTCCTTTTTCTTGCTCTCCCTGCCCGAATCTCTTTTACCATCAGGTCCAGACCTGCCCGGGCAATCATCTCCCCCAGTATTTCAGACATAACCTAATGATTTAGATAGATGCCCCTCAGATTCCTGGAAACTCAGAATGTTCAGAAGTAACCCATGACTCACCCCTTCAACCCTCCCTCCTCCTCCCCCGGTATTTCCCATATTCCTCAGCAGGCAGGAGCTCTAGTGGCTAAGCCAGAACCTGGGAGTAAGCCTGAGTCCTGCCTGCTTCTTCCCAGCCTCGTCCCCACACGCACCAGCCACCAGATGCTGTCAGTCCTACCATCAAACTGTGGAACGTGGCTTTTGCACTGCTACCCTTCACCCCTAGCACACAAGCCAGAGCCTGGGAATCGTTCCATCTTACAAGGGTCTCCGGACTGGCCTCCCTCGGTCAGTCTGGGCCACCTGCAATTCATCAACATTCCTACCAGGCTCATCTCCCAAGAACTCTGCTGCTTACACTCTGTGATCTTCTCTCAACCCAAGGACAAAATCCTACTGCCTGGTGAGCCCCCAGAGCACGCCTGGGCCTTCATGCCTTTGCCCTGGCTGTACTCTCCCTGGAATGTCCTTCTCTTTCTCTTAATTTTTTTTGTCCTTCCTTTTTAAATAGCAGCTCTTTACCTCTTCGTCAACACTCAAGTCAAACACCAGCCCCTCTACCGACTGGCTCTGATCCCTGAGGCCCTGACTCGCTGTGTCGGGGCCCACACCCTCAGCCCTCTCCAGTACTTAGTGACATTCTTGCATCTGTCCTCATCATAAGATGGTGAGGTCCCGGGCAGTGGGAGTGTCTTACTCCACTCCATGTCCTGCTTAGCACAAGCTCTATGGCCAAATGTTTCTCTCCCTCCTATGGCATCTGCGGTCAGTATTGTGAGTTTCACGCAGTTTGGGGTTTCTGAGATACTGTCCTGCATTGCTTACCATGTCACGTGTTCTCCATTCAGGAGTTATGCATTGAGCACATACTAAGTGCCAGGCGTAGTACTAAGGACCAGGGGTGAAAAAATGAGTTCTGTTGGACTAGAAGCTGATGGTCTAGTGGGCAGTAAGGGCATAAAATTAAACTGTGATACACAGAAAACCCCTAAAGGGTTTCCATCCCCAAAAGTAGTAAAATGGGGCTGAGTGGTAGGACGCACAGTGGTTATATTCTTTGATGACTGTGTATCCAGGGTTTGCAGAACTGCTTTATGCGCAGCTGTCTCCAGGCCTGATGGTAGCTGAGCTCTCAAGCCCTAACTGATTCATACAGTTTAGAAAAACCCAACTTTATGCCCATATTATTCAATACCTCACCACCTAATTAAATGTATTAAGTATTTCTAAGTGCTCATCATGGACTAATATGAGACACATAACAGAAGTAGAATAGGGACTTCCCTGGTGGTCCAGTGGCTAAGACTCCGTGCGCCCAATGCAGGGGGCCTGGGTTTGATCCCTGGTCAGGAAACGAGATCCCACGTGCCGCAACGAAAGATCCTGTACGCCTCAGCGAAGACCCTGAGTGCTGCAACTAAGACCCGGCACAGCCAAATGAATAAAGACATAAAAATATATTTTAAAAAAAGTAGAAATAAAACTCTGTTTATCTGGCATGAGGGAAGAAAGTATTCCTCTGAAATTTATTTAACACAACCCCCTTAGGCCATGAGTCTGTATAATTTTTGTTGGCAATCTAATATATACTACGTTTCCTTGACTTCTTAACCAAAGCACATGAAATACCATTTCCTTTTCTGGATGATTTAGAATTACTACACAGGGCTCTAATGCTCAAGGAACTGTGACATGTGAGGGATGTTTCCCCTGCTTACACCAAACGCTTCCAGAATGTGACTTTTCAAAAAAAAAAAAAGAGGAAAATCCCCAAATATCTGCTTCTCAATTTAAAAAAATCTCCTGTTAACCTGTTAGTCGTTGCTTCTTTCTGCTTTTAGTGCTAGCCTTTTAAATTTACTGCTCCTAATCTGCTGTGGCTGTAATATTAGAAAACTGAGAGAGTAAACCATTCCCTAAAGTTAGAACAGGACTTGGACGGGAAGTGAGAGCCGATTCCTAGAAACCGGCTAGACACTGTGTGCACTGAACCGACAGCACTTACTGGCTCTTGCTGCCCCTGCTTCCTAAGTAAGACAGACTAGTGCCCCCTACCTGTCTCGTGGGGTAAGGCAGAGACTCATTATGAAATGCTCCAAGTTTCTCAAAATACAGAATGATTTTGAAAGATGATGGGTTATTTTTCAAGAAGGGATTAAAAAATCCCTTCAAGGGCTTCCCTGGTGGCGCAGTGGTTGAGTCCGCCTGCCGATGCAGGGGACACGGGTTCGTGCCCCGGTCCGGGAAGATCCCACATGCCGCGGAGCGGCTAGGCCCGTGAGCCATGGCCACTGAGCCTGCGCGTCCGGAGCCTGTGCTCCGCAACAGGAGAGGCCGCAACAGTGAGAGGCCCGCGTACCGCAAAAAAAAAAAAATTTAAAAAATCCCTTCAAGTAGGAGGGTATTATTGGCCCTGTTCCCCACCAGCCGGCAGTATGCACGAACCATCACAGAGCTGCAGCTCAGCAGTATGAAGAGATGAACCAATGGGAATAGCTCACCAGGTGGACTGACATGTGCTTAGTTACACTAAGTGCAGGCCACTGGATGTCTGGAGAGGGGAGAAAGCCTGCAAGTATGTCACCTTCTCAAGGCTTTTGATACAAAATTTTCTTGGTGACTCAATTTTGCAAGTGCAGCCTATGCAAAATGCTCCCCCCTTCTTTTATTTATTTATTTATTTATTTATTACAGGGTAACTGGTTTATAATACAGTCTTTTATTAAAACTCCAAAACTCTGGCTCACAGAAATTTGGTATCAATTAATTCTATCTCAGCAGAGTACACTTTCAAAAAGTGTAAAGTTTAGAATTAGCAAGTGGGATTTTTCTGGCCATAAGAGTAGGAAAAAATATTTTTTAAAATCCTCCAGTTTTTTTCCTGCAAAGGAAAATGAACAGTTAATGTCAGCCCATTTCCAACCCACTCCCCCAATCCGTGAAACTGGGGTCCTTCGCTAGCTACTTTGTTGAAGTAGGCTAGAGCAGTGGATTCCCATGACAGCAAGATTTAATTTTGAAGCCTGAAATTATGAAGGCTCAAAGGTTGAAGTGTGAAATGAAATTCTGACTCAACATAATGAATATTTATGGCCTTGGCAATACATCTTAGCCATCATTCAAAGGAAAACAATAAAATTTTCTCAGTGTTCGTCTGGCCGCAATCTCAGTGATTATCAGAGGAAGACACAGACTCCTGCCAACAGATAAATCTTCCTAGCAAGTGTGACACACAACAGTACTGGCTCCTTGCTTTCTGAATTCTGTGGTCTGGGCACCTTCTCAGAAGTCGCTGGAAATGTAATAACAGTTTGAATCATGGAATCTATCTGCTTGCAAAAAAAAAAAAAAGAAACATAACACAAAACATTAAAATCTTTCACTAAACAGACAGTTGAGGAAAATTCAACAATTCTTTTATCACCTTAAGTCTTAACATGTTTTATGATTACCACTTAATTCTTAATATTACCTGACAGGAGATATGATTTGGGCTCTTTCCCTCGAAATAAAGTTCTCAATAGAACAAAATCCAGCAGATGTCTGAGTTTAAAAGCCTATATATAGCCAGAGACTTCAGGCCTCACTGAGAAAAAGCAGCATGGGGACAAAAGAGAATGAAACTTCCAGAAGTGAAAAGCTATGGGTTATTTGTTTCCTTGGAGTTTTGCAGTGAAATTGTTGTCAGTTTAGTTTCACAAAGCATAAAAATCACATCTGTATCCAATACATACATACCCTGGAGATAATTCAGGAATATTTAATTTTCTGTGGGACTTGCTGGCTTCGCTACGATTCCACAGTAAGATTTAAGAAGTGCTTGTGAAGGTAAAAAGAGGAACCCAAAGCGCTCAAGTCTGTCAAAAAGATGTTATTAACAATCTTTCTTTTTTTACTTCTGGTTCATTCTTTTTTTAAAAAAATAAATTTATTTATTTTTATTTTTGGCTGAGTTGGGTTTTTGTTGCTGTGCACGGGCTTCTCATCGCGGTGGCTTCTCTTGCTGTGGAGCACGGGCTCTAGGTGCGCGGGCTTCAGTAGTTGTGGCTTGTGGGCTCTAGAGTGCAGGCTCAGTAGTTGTGGTGCACGGGCTTAGTTGCTCCACAGTATGTGGGATCTTTTAGTGAAAAGAGAACTTAATTTAGGGACCAAAATGCCAGAGAACTATTATCCTAGGGCTAATGCAAGTTTCAAATGAATTCATGTACACAAAACCAGTTTGTTGTACTACACATGCATGCCAATATTTTGGGGGTAAATGTCTAGGAGCAGAGGAATAGAGTACAGAGTGATTCACTAAAACTCTGCAATCCTTAGATAAAGACATCTTGAAATAGGCATTACCTTTTGCAGATGTCACAAAGACATTTTTCACAAATCCAGGAAGGGGAAGATGTAAGGGGCAGAAAATTCCAAGGAAAATCCAAAAGAGCTCGTAAGTGATGCTTAGGACTGAAGCCAGGCCGCACACCTCTACAGTCCAAATCCCAGAACAGAATCAGGCTCTGCTGTGACATCCAGGCTTTTCATAAGTGCCTCTTCAGGAATCCATTTTCACCTGTATCTCCCACAGTGTGTTCTAGACTGAACTAAACTTACAGGATATCATTTCTCTTCATTCTACCCAGAGGAGGAGAGCAGGACCTTTGTGATAGAGTGGAAGGGGGCCCGAATGAGGTCTCCCTTCCTGCCTCTAGGCTGAGCCCACATGATGTGAGAACCTGCGATTAGCAAAACTGAGGCCACTCCCATGGCCAGAGAAGTATTTATAAACCCAGCTGTCTTGTCAGATAGAGGTAGTGAAGATCCCAAAGGCATTTCTTTTCTTTTCTTTTAATATTTATTTATTTGGTTACTCTGGGTCTTAGTTGTGGCAGGTGGGCTCCTTAGTTGCGGCATGCACATGGGATCTATTTCCCTGGCCAGGGATGGAACCTGGGTCCCCAGCATTGGGAGTGTGGAGTCTTAACCACTGCGCCCCCAGGAAGTCCCTGCAAAGGCATTTCTATCTTTGCATTACGGGTCAGCAAACATTTTCTCAGGGGGCTGGGCACTGCCTCAGTTTCTCACACATAACAATTACTTCTGAGGGAATCACGTTAATTCCAGGGTTGCAGTGATGCTCTAAAATTACTGAACAGCTAAGGGGCACCACAGAGAACGGTCTCAAGCTTCAGCTTGCGTCTGTGGAAATCTGGGTCTCGAATGCCATTTCAGCTCAGGAATGTTTGGTGGCTCAACCCGTTGTGCAACACCTGCAGCCACTTCTCTTAAAATGACGCTCGCAGAACGCTCTGGCCAGCTCAGACCTAGACGCTTCTGGGTCATGTGCCCTATGCACAACCACCACACCCTGTCAGAATGCAGCGTGACCTTTAGGACTGCAGTCAGGGTACGAAAACACTGACCTGCTAAGTGTTCAAGCAAAGTTTCATCTTAGGCTCAATAATCCTGACTCTTCATTTAGGGCTGATATATAGGAAGAAATGATCTCAAATTTATAAGGTTTTAATTATGGGTTCAACAGTGAATTTGCTTTTGGTGGAGTGGGGAGAAAGGAGAAATTTTACTATATATAGTAAAGGCTTATCTATAAATAAGCACAGGGAAGAAAAACACTTTTAGGATGCCTGAGTCAGCATGTTTACATGGTATGATTATTTAGTTTGGGGTCTAATTACACTTTGTGACCCCAAATCCTAGGATTCTCCTAAGTTTCCTGTAATTCCCACCCCTACCTCCCCATTAATGTCCACATGGGAGATCACAAACTGATAAAGATGGTGACTTCCATGTTCAAAACACCCAAATGGGGCTTCCCTGGTGGCGCAGTGGTTGAGTCCGCCTGCCGATGCAGGGGACACGGGTTCCTGCCCTGGTCTGGGAGGCTCCCACGTGCCGTGGAGCGGCTGGGCCCGTGAGCCATGGCCACTGAGCCTGCGTGTCCGGAGCCTGTGCTCCGCCAACGGGAGAGGCCACAACAGTGAGAAGCCCACGTACCGCAACAAACAAACAAACAAAAAAACACCCTAATGCATTTGAGCATAAATGCAGATTTCTTACAACTGTTTAAGAAGTGTATTTTTATCATACTTTCTCACTACAGAATTTCTAATGAGAAAGCTCGTAACTCAAATGCCACATCATATATAAGAAGTTGGTGCTTTGGAAGAAATATTTTGAACACTATTTTCTTCGATTCTGTAAGTCACTGATGTTTGGTGCTAATACTTGATGAGTGGTTTTAAGTCAAAGACAGAAAGCAGTATGTTCAACACATACAACATTTTGCATTTTAGGTTGCTTTATTAGAAACTTAAATTTAGGTGCATTGTTTCAATTTCTTTGGTCTAGATACATGATCTTTTTTCCTGGCCTTGGTCGATACTATCAAAGCCATCCCACTTAGCTCCCTGAAAGAGCCCCGACTTGCTTTCCTTGCATTTCATGGATGTCATTATCATACTCGACTGTACACAGCAACTCTATTATAAATTTGGAGAACACAGGCTTTATATTCTTCCTGCTGAAGAACTACTCTTAACCTTTAATGACAGCTGTATTTTCTCAATTTAATAAAATGTCTGCCAACTGTACTGGCAAAGCCAGTATCACACACTAGATAAGTGACATGACACTCCCCATGACTAGCACTACGTCTCTGGATCCTCACATCGTAAGTTTGCAAATTCTTCTCCCTATTCCAGTTAACGCAAGAGCGGAATGAGACAGTTCAGAGTAGGCAATAAACAATTCAGGTTTTCTGGAGTGAACTGCCAATATTTATTAAAAAAAAAAAACTAAAACAAACTTACCAGAACATAAATATGAGTAAAAGTTAGGTGACTTTGCAAATAATACAGCCCCTACTGTTAGGTGCACCAGATGCTGGACTTTTGAAACAACAGTTAAGCTTTGACATCACATCGCTTCCTGTATGTTACTGTCCTGTATATTTCTGTATGATGTTTGTTCCTCTGATTTACCTGGAATCAATGACTCTAGAGGGGAAAAAAAAGGATTCTTTAAGAAGCTGATCAATTTTGGGTCCCACATTAGAAAACTACCAAACATCAATAACAACCACGGGGATAAAACAAATACGTCACTGGGGAGCACTTCTGAGTAACATCTTGAGTTTATTTTCGTTTACTGGCCTCAAGTCTCCCGGTGAACAATTATTTGGAAGATTCACTTGCTGTCAGCACATGTACTAATTTTCTGATTTTTAAACCTGAGCACCTCCAAAGCAGAACCAGGTCACCTCCAGCCACAACTTTTTAAATACTTAGGGTTTAAAAACAAAGTAATTTGTAGCAGTACTTAGTGTCCAACAGAAACCACTCCATCTGTTAAACAACATCTGACTGCAAAAGCTTCTCTTACTGTCGGTTGATAGATAATGACATGGCACAGCCATTATCACCGTGGCAACAGTAATCGGAAACTATCAGAGGAAAATTGCACATGGCACTGCTGTCCCTTGAGCAGCCATGCCTCAGCTTCCTCTGGAGAATGCTTTCTCTGCAAGTCTGGTGTGCTCTAGGGTACCACCAACCCAGCACCGCTCCAAGACTACAGACCACGTGGCGAGTTCACTGAGCCCCGCTCTTCTGGGATCATTCTTTCCACCAATGTGAGCACCGCTAGGTTCCAAGCACTGTTCTGCGTACTGAGAATACAATAATGAATGAAGCTGACAGTCTGGGAGGGAAGTCAATAAACAAGTTAACAAATATATGTCAAGATGTACTAAGCACAATGGAGAACAGAGAAAGCAGTGGGTCTAGGGAGGCTTCCCTTCCCTCCTCTCTACCCTCACATTGATTTGTACCTGCTTCTCATTTCTCAAGCTCTGGGCACAGGTCCCGCGCCGGCACCGTGCCTTGCACGCAGCAGCTGCTCAGAAAACGTCTGTCGAATGAACCAATTCCTTTCTTAGTTCCCCATTCAACCTTTCCTGGGCCCAAGCCTAGGGGCTTAGGTCGGCTGGAAAGTCAGCGAAGCCCCGATCACACAGACGAGAGCTCTTTACAAACTTTAAAAATCAAAGTTGTTTTAGTGAAATAATCGCGCTGCAGAGGCGGGAACCACGGGAAGGGGTCTGGGCCTCTGCTCCCACGGGGGCAGCGGGACCACAGGAGGGCTGCGACACACGGCCCGGGCCCCGACGCCGTAGCCCCGGGCAGGCCTGGCCGCCAGAGCCCGGCGCAGTCCCTGCTCTCGCCGCGAACAGCCGCGGCCTTACTGAAGCTCCGGGAAGCTCACCTAAGCCGGGAACGGCGGATCCAAGCCTGCTCCAGCCCCCCCACCACCCGGAACGCCAGAACCAGCGGCCGGCCAACCGCGCTGCCGTAGCAACGCAACCTCCGCCCGCACCGGAACCGGAACCTTCATCTGGAAGTGACCCCTTCCCGGCGTTCCGCGGAACGACGAAACCCCGCCCAGCGCCTGTCCCAAGTCCTCCCGGAGCGTCCCAGCAGGCCCGTCTACCCTTCAGAGAGAAGCCGTCTTCCCTCTCGTTTCGCCTCCCCTTGCCTCGGAGCGTGACCCTGATGGACATCCACTCTCTCCAATCAACTGACAAAACGGTTTCCGGAGGCCAATGGTAAGGCGATAGAATGCGGCTCAGGCGTAAGGACCGCCTCCAACCTGTCGGGGCGGGACGAGTAACATGATTGGTGGAATCCAGCAATTGAGGGCCAGGGTTCTCCAATCACGGAGAGCTTTTCGTCGCCGGTCCAATGAGGGCCTCCGGGGGGCGGGCCGGGCCTCCGCGGGCCGGGCCCCGGGAAGGCTTCGGCTGGCTCGCCCAGGGCCTTGGCCGTCGAGAGCTCAGGTCAGCGTGCGGGGATGAGCGGGTCCCTGGGCCGGGCGGCTGCGGCTCTGCTCCGCTGGGGGCGCGGCGCGGGCGGCGGCCTGCGGGGCCCGGGCGTGCGGGCGTCGAGCTCGGGCGGCAGCGGCTCGTCGGAGCACCTGGACGCGCTGGTGAAGAAGAACAGGGTGGTGGTCTTCCTAAAGGGGACTCCGGAGCAGCCCCAGTGCGGCTTCAGCAACGCCGTGGTGCAGATCCTGCGGCTGCACGGCGTCCGCGACTACGCGGCCTACAACGTGCTGGACGACCCCCAGCTCAGGCAAGGTCAGAGCCGGCTGGGGGCGGAGCTGGGGGGCGACCGGCCGAGGCCACTCTGCGGGGTCGAGGGTCTGTCGGGCAAGGTCCGTCCGGGGGCTCGAGGGGAGTTCAGACACGAGCTTCCACACGGGTCTAGGGTGGGGGCCTGATCGACTTGAACTGGATCTCGAGGATCTGGGCCTCTGGGCTAACATGGGCAATGGAGTAAGTCCTAGCGGTTCCCCAGTCCTCACTCTGAGCTGAAAAAGGCATTTCGGGGCCAGTGCTCTTCGGCTGAATCCAAGGAGCGTGGTCAGCAGCCTGACTCCCTGCTCTGCAGGGCTGGGGAAGTGGGCGGAGAGGGATACAAGAAGAGCCATTAGAGGTAAGCACTTCGGGGACACTTTGAGGGGCTGCCCTGCCTCGTGGATAAGGAGAGGTGCTGTTGATGGCGGGGGGAGGGTCGAGGTTGCCCTTGTCTGAGGCTAGGGGCTCAGAGGCTGGCCTGTCGTGCCTCAAGGCTCGGGGTGACAGGGACCGTTCTCTGTTGCTGCTACAGGAGCGGTTGACACAGCTGTTGGACAGGTGTTAGTTGGGATCTGTGTGGGAGAAAAAGACATGAAATTTATTTTTAGATACTCAAGGATGGGGGAGATTTGTGGCGGCTAGGGATTGGAGAGGCTTGTGGGGAGAGGGACGAAGAATGACTCCTGGGCCCTAGCTCACTCAAACTTGGAGCTCCAGGAACCGGTCAGGGTCTGGGGCAGACACAGTAGTGTCTGTGACTTTTCAGTGGCCCAGAGGGGAGGATGGAGGGCCCTGACAGTTAACTAGCATCTTTTCTGATGAGCACCTTGCTGAGAACCTTACCTGCATTCTTCTATTTTATCTTAGTGTGGGAGGAGAGAGAGGCCAGAACACCTGGGTCTGCTCCTTGGCTGGGGTGGGTGGGGTTGTCGGAGGCATGGGGGGACCGTGCCTGTACCCCCTGAAGGGTGGCATTCCAGTTAGACTTTCAGTGACTGAGTTCTCCCCGAGTTTCCTGATGTTGTTTAGTGACAGTGTTCTAAAAAGTGTTTTAGGGCCTCAGGTTCTATGGTAGTCCACATTCAGAATTCTGTATTTTGCTCTTCTACATTTGAAGTTGTCAATCATAGTCATTCCAACAGAGATGGGACAGGCTGGCGTCAGGGAAAGGCTCTGGGTTAGACTCCTTTGGCCAATCAGCTGTGCAACCCGAGGCAAGTTTCATGACTGCATTTTCCTTTTCGGTAATATGAGGATAATGAAACCACACTTGGCAAAGGTTTTGTGAGGAAAAAAGGGAAAATAAAACTTTTAGAAAGTGCCTTGTCCTCTTATCTCGCACTCAGAAGGCATCCATTAAATGGTAACCATTTTATTACTAGCACTTTATGGTTTTAAAAGTATTTTTTCCCATGGAATCTGATCCTTATAGAACTCTCGGTTTTGGTGGATGGAAACAAGGAGTGAAGGCAGCTTAGAGTTACCAGGAGGCATATGTAATATTTCCGTGTGCTGTGCCCATGATCCTTCTCCCTTCCTGGAGTACTGGAATGCTACCAATTGCTGGCTTTTTTCACATACAGGGTGATCTGCAGTCTTCATGCAGCAGCAGTGGCGTCTCTGCCTAAAAGATAAGATAGGAGAAACTACTCTGTAATCTTTCTGCTGGGACCTTGCCTCAGGCCGCTTGCAAATTGCCACTGTGGTCCTTAGTAGAACGTTGTGTTGTTGATATCTTGCTTAGCTTAAAGTTTTGAGAGTCTTTGGTTTATGAATTTCTGTTCTCCTGTTTAATATAACCAGAGATGGTATAACTGAATCACTCTGCTGTACACCTGAAACATTGTACATCAACTATACTTGAATTAAAACATTTTTCTGAAATATAACCGGAGATGGGCTATACTGGAATATGGCCAGTAAACTGAAAGTAACAGCAGGAATAAGAATGTTTGCCGAGAGCACTTATGTATCTGACTTCCAGTCTTCTGTTCTTAAGTGTTCAAACAGTAGCAACAGGAATTTAACCCTTAAATTCCTTGACCATTGAGCTTCATCAGACCATTCCTTTTAGTTAGTGAGTGTGTTGCATACATATTGAACATAACCCGTCTTTCGTTGCCTAGAAAAGTAAACCTTAGGGTAAGTATTAACCTCTAGACTAGGGCAGGGTGGTGTAAGCATGTTATTAGCGTGGGGAGTAGTTTCGCCAGGTTGAGGCTTTAAGACGTGAAGATTCTTCATCTTTTTGCTCTCCACACCTTCAGCTTTACCAGGAGAGACTGACAGCCTGTCTGATGCTTGCTTTTGCCAACTAAAGATATGTCTGTGAACTTTTCCCAGACCCAAGGTCACTTCTAGTAACAGGATAGGGGCTTCTGCAAAATTGGCCTTTCCTGTTTTCTTGTGCCAGAGAAGGCTGAGTTTTAGAAAGGACCCAAGTCGGAGGCAGACCCTCAGACACTGTCTCCTAGTTCTGGGCACTGGGTCCAGGGAGTGTGATGCACAGAGGTGTCAGCCTGAGGCCTGAGACTGAGGCAGCTTTGCGTTTTGGCCTTCCTCAAGGTTTGTTCCTTTCTAAAAATCTGGAGCACCCACAAGACGGCCACATAGGGTCACAGTGGATGGATGTCACCATATCCTGCTCTTGGTCTTAACAAAGACTAATCTTTACTTTCAGTGGCAAAAGTAACATGTGCTCATGGGAGGAATTTGGAAAACACTGAAAATCTAAATAAAATGAAAATCCCCTGTAATTCCGTATAAACCATTATTATTAACATTTGGATCTAGTTTCTAACAGTTTTTTTTTTTTCTTTTTTAACGGAGTTGAGATCACCCATGTCTATATATAGCATTTTGCCCTCCTGAGGGCAGGGAACGTGTCTTCTGCGACTCCCTGAGCACTGTGTGTGATGCTTATGCAAAGCGAGCTTTCAGTGCGTGTTTTAATGAATAAATAAATGCTTCTTTTATTTATCATTTTATCATAAACTCTCTTTCCTGCTCTTAAAAACGTTATAGACACTCGAATTTCTGCCTACTCAGATCACCGCTGTATTCCTCGAGTCGGGAACAGCGTCTGTTGAATGAATACCCATCATCCTATTGTTGAATGGTTATTAAGTATTTGAAAATATGCCCAGCCTTTCCAGTATCAAGGAATTTCAGGCAGTAGTAGAGCTATGACGTTGGTAAGCATTAAAAAGCAGTTAACAAGTGTGCACGGGTGTCTGGTGGGCAGGTTGTATGCTGCAGATGGGGGTATAAAGTGGCACCCGCACTTGGAAGGAGTGACTGTCAGTACCCAGTCAAGTTGAAGGTGAACAGAGCTGAACACCCAGCTCTTTCACTTCCGGCTATTTAGGCTACATCAGGGATCGACAAGCTTCCTTGGTAAAGGGCCAGAGAGTAAATAGTTTAGGCTTTGGGGGCCTGGTGGTCTCTGTTACACCTATTCAGCTCTGCTGTTACAGTGTACAGCAGTCAGGGACAACACATAGACGGATGAGCGGGGCGAAGTTCCAATAACACTTTATTTACAAAAGGATGTGGACCGGCTTTGGCCCGAAGGCTGTAGTTTGCCACCCCTTTGTCTAGAGAGACTGTCCCCTGCATGTGAGCTAGGAGATGCATGTAAGGGTGAGCACTGCAGTGTTCCTTGTGATAATGAAAAGTGGGCAAGAACAGATCTTGATCTGTTAGCAGCAGACTGAAGAAACCAACTGTAGCTTAGTCACGATGGAAAACTAAATTGTGGTTAAAATGAATTAGATCTAGGGACTTCCCTGGTGGCGCAGTGGTTAAGAATCCACCGGCCAATGCAGGGGACACAGGTTCAATCCCTGGTCTGGGAAGATCCCACATGCTGTGGAGCAACTAGGCCCATGCACCACAACTGCTGACCCTGTGCTCTAGATCCCGCGAGTCACAACTACTGAAGCCCGCGCACCTAGAGCCCATGCTTGGCAACAAGAGAAGCCACTGCAATGAGAAGCCCGCGCACCGCCACGAAGAGTAGGCCCCGCTCTCCACAACTAGAGAGAGCCGCACAGCAACAAAGACCCAACGCAGCCAAAAATTTTAAAAATTAAAAAAAAAAAATCTAGATGTATTCTCAAAAAAGGCGATGCTTAGTCAAAAAGCAAGTTACAAAAGGGTAATTGTGGCTTAACGCCGTTTGTGTCTATAAATGTTAAAGATGTGGAACAGTCCCATGGATTGCAGATCCATGTGTCGTGCAGGTGGGGCTCACAGTGGGGCAGGAGTGACAGATGCCAGCCTCCGGCCAGAGACCACCTCTGGTGGTCAAGAACCTGGCCTTTGGACTCCTAGACACCTGGACTCAAATCCTGTCTCTACCGTATGTCAGCACTGTGACGCTGGTTAAGTTATTTAACCTCTCTGAGCCTTCATTTCTTCATCTGTAAAATAGGGATAATTATACATAACTTGTAGGAATTTTGTAAAGATGAAATGAGATTAGATATGTGAAAGACTTAGAGTATGAAACTCAGGAACCCTTAGCTCAGTAAATGGTATTTTTATTATTGCATTGCATGCTTCACTGGTATGCATTCTTTCCTGCATTCTTTCCCTGCGTTTACTTGCGTACATTGTCAGGAGAGCATTTCTGTGGAGGGTGGGGTAGAGGACACTGACGTGGAGAGAGTAGCCACAGTGCACCTGGCGCTGTGGGAGCTTAATTCATTTCACCAATTATATCTTATTTAATCTTCATAACAAATATGTGAGGCATAGAGTTATTCCCATTTTACAGAAAAGGAAACAGGTTGAGAGATGAGCAGATTTATCTGAGACTGTATTTACAGGCCAGCCAGCCACAGTCTGCTGACCCCAAACCAGCGCCTTGACCCTCTCGGCACCGCGGTTTACTTTTTGTCAGGCAGTGCTAACGTCATTCTCTTAAGTTAAGGACGATGGAGAAATACGTGATTCCAGGAGGAGGTGACATGACTTGCCTGAGGAACAGAGCCTCGTTAAGTGGCAGAGTTGGCATCAACCTGCGTCAGACTCTGAAGCTCGTGTACTGAAAATCTACCGGAAAAATCGTGATGCTCTTACGATTATTGTCCAAACCAGGAATGGGGTCCAATGTTCTGAAATGTCATGAATTTTGAAAAGTACCTTTTGAAAGTTCTGGAAGGGAATTTTCCAGAACATTCTCTCCCCTCTCACTTGATACTTCAGAGCATGACATTTTCGTGGTGGGGCAGTAGGTGTATGTAGGACAGATTTTGTAAGACAGCCTCCTCACTCCCAGTCCTAGTGTCACCTGTTATATAACTTGGCAGTCACCATTTTCTGTCCCCAACTGAATCACAGTTTGTCATCTATAAAATATGGTTATCATTAAAATCCATTCTTGGGTATGCTTTTCTAATTTTCAAGAGTTGCTCTCTGATTCTGAGTTATTCCATGTGATACTTACAAGAATTATCACTGTATATTGCAGTTACTGAAAATTTAAAGGGTGAGAAAAATTAGCCATGTTTAAACAATTAATTGTGAATTGACAGAATTTGTTTTAGTTTTCAATTCATGAATGTAGCCTTACTGGAAGTTTCTCACTTCACTCTGTAGGAAGCAATTTGGGTATTTCCTTAAATATTTAAACTTGTAGTCAGACTTTTTAAACATGGGAAATGGCATCGTTTTTAGGAGAGATGCCAGAGCCTTGCTTTGACAACAGCCGCCTGTAACACTTGATAATCTAAAAATTAAAGAAGTAGTTAAGTTTTATTTTGATAAACTATCAGCTGGTAGGCACCTTGGATGCTGTCACGATGCCGTGTGTTCTGAGGTGGGTTCTTCTGAGTTCTTGAAGTTATTAGGACAGTCACAGGCCAAGGGGTTTGGAAGGAGTTAGCCTCCCTTGCATGTGACTGTACGTTGGATGTTCAGGATGGTGGAAAGCCCACTTATTTTTGGTAGTTTCGGTGGTTAGGATGGATTTCCTTCCTTCCCTTATAGTTGAGGTGTATGGTCTGCAACAATGTCATGTTTAGTTGTTGCCTAACGCTTTGGTTGAGTGTAGTACCATAAAAACGATTGATGAAAGCAAGTCATTCTTTAACTCAACAAAGATTTTATTTTAAAAAATTGTACTTTTTAGGATTAAACGTGGTTTTGGGTGGCCCTCAGATGGCAAATTTGTTTTCACCTTGGGTTTGTTTCAAAAATTGTAGGCACTCGCCAAAAGAATCAGTAGATATTCATTGCCATGAAAAGCTTAATGCAGTGTATTATTAATTGGAAAAAAACCCAGATATAATATTGTGCAGATAAATGGTTCATGTACATAAATGTAACATATTTAAGAAAGTTTAGAAGTAAAAAGTTCATATTCTGAACGTTTCTTAATCTCCCCGCATCATAAAGTAAAAAAAGATGTGTTATTGGAAACGTAAAGTTAAGTTCTGATAGACTCTTTGTGTTTGAGGGTAGAGTTTAAAAAAAAAAAAAATCCAAAACAAAGAGCTTACATGCTAAGTAATTGTTTATGTAGCACCAAACATCAGAGTGATGAAAAACTTGAATTAAAAAAAACCCAAAAAACAAAAAACTTGAATTCATCAGGGTATTCAAATATAAAGGCATTCTGATGGTTAATGGAATTTGCCCTTTATTGGTAACCTCCAAACCTCTAGCTGATTTTTTTTTTAAACAGAAACCCAGAGTGGCTTAGAAGTGAGCTTTTCAGGGCCTATAACGTTGTAACCATTTCTCTCTCCATGAAGTCTGTCTGCGGAAGAAAGATAAAGGTCTCTACTGGGGGCCCTCTAGCGCTGTCGGTTAGAGCGAAGTTGATGTTTTTTAGAAAGCAGTGACTTTTAAAAGAGAAAAACACATGGTATCTTGGGAAGGTTATTCGTAATATAACTCATATTGGTAATCTTATTTGATAAAACTCATCTGATAATAAATGCTAGGGCATCAAGAAAAAGGTTTTGTATTTTTAGTTTGTTTACACAAAAACCACCACTTGACTGATTTCTAAAATTTGTGAAATACTGTCTTTTGCCTGAAGACTTTGTTGACTTTTCTGTTTCATTTATTTGTACATTTAAAAAAGTATACTTCATCTCAACCTCTGAGTAGAAAAGGAAGTAAAAGGTAAGGAGGAATTTAGAAAAGAGTGAGTGATCTTTTCTGCCTTAAGATTGAAACCACATTTCCTTCCTAGCCATCATCCTCGTGGCGCAGCACTGCACAGAGTCATCCCATGGCTGCACTGTCCCTGAACATGCTTCATCTCGGTGTGTCCTCAAAGCCGTTGTCTCTTAGGGAGGGAGTGGGTCTCACCCCGTGGCCCTGTGCCTGGCCCAGGACGTGGACCTTCATGCGCTTTGGGCCTTTCCTTCATTTCACTCAGTCCCTGCGAGTTCTGTGCTGAGTCAGATCAGCTGTCCCATGGAGAGCTCATCTGAGGGGCTGAATAGGACGAGGGCCACAGTCTAGCCGCAGGAGAGGGATTTTTCTTTGGGTAAAAGAATTATTAAAGATCAAAGCCAATGACTCAGTGTCTGTAAATTCACCAGCTGAGACAGGCACGGGAAACATTAGGTGGGGGCTGCCCAGTGTGCCAGTGAGTTACCATGACGGATCCACGTTCAGTAGTCCATTTGGGAATGGAGTGGCATTTCTTTCGTTTGTTTGTTTTGCTGAAAACGTGGCCCGCAGAAGCATGGGGAATATAGCCTTCTGTATCTTGTGTCACTTGCATTAACCAGTCAAGTTCTCTGCCATTAATCCAGGGTTGATTGTGTGTCAGGTAGTTTATGAGAGCCTTACTTAACCTGATTCTCATAAAAACTTTGTGAGATAAGGGTGGAAACAGAGGATGGAGGCCTTACTGTTTATAATTGGAAGAGTCAGCGGTCCATTCAACTCAAAAGCTTATGCTCTTTGTAGCAAATACACGGTCCCCCAGGGACGGGGAGCCAGGAAGGGTTACGGGGTGTCCCTAGGAGCAGGGAAACGTATTTTGCCGTACAAGTATTTGACCACTGAAATGACGGTTAAATGTTCTTTCCCTGTAGGCATTAAAGACTATTCCAACTGGCCCACCATCCCACAAGTGTACCTCAACGGCGAGTTCGTGGGGGGCTGTGACATTCTTCTGCAGATGCACCAGAATGGGGACCTGGTGGAAGAACTGAAAAAGCTGGGGATCCGCTCCGCCCTCTTAGATGAAAAGAAAGATCAAGACTCAAAGTGAGGGTGGCCCACGCGAGGAAGCCGCTGGGGTCAGAATCTCACTGCCAGAAAAGCCTTCCCGATTCTGGGTTTTGCTCCTCAGATGACTGTTTGCACTGATTCCTCCAGTTTGCAAACAGCCTGGTGATTTTAGCATGTCTGGTGTTTGAGCAAGGAATATCCTATCGTGAACGTAATTGTAACCACTGCACTGTCATAATCAATGTTGTACGACGAGATTGCTGTACACACGATTCCTTCTTATGTTGTCCTTTGCTCTTTGCTTGATTCAGGAGTAAACCTAGGAGCTTTTGAATCATCATTATTATTCATGAGTCCTCTGCAAATATGTCAGTCTGCAAAGATCATATACCCTCCATCCCTAATTTTTTGTAACTTGTTCTGTTAAGAAAAACGATGGACAAGGAAGAAAATAAGATAACCGGGGTGTTGTTTTTTAAAATAAACTGCCAACCCAGGGATACCACGTGTGAGTTGTTAATCTGAATAGCAATAAGTATTTGTCTTCGTCCGTTTGGGATGCTATAACAAAATACCGCAGACTGAATGACTTATAAACAACAGATACTGATTCTCACAGTTCTGGAAGGTGGAAGTCCAAGATCAAGGCTGTAGCACATCAGGTGTATGGTGAGGGCCTGCTCCTGCTTCACAGGCAGCTGTGTTCCCACTGTGTTCTCACAGAAACTCTTTGGAGTCCCTTTTATAAGGGCACTAGTCTCATTTATGAGGGCTCCACCCTCATGACCTAATCACCTCCCAAAGGCCCCACCTCCTAAAATCATCCCTTTGGAGGTTATATGTCAGCATAGGAATTTTGAGGGGACACAGACATTCAGTCAATAAGGACTTTTAGCACCTCTGACCTTTTGATTTTAGGAATTAAGAGTGATTCTCATTCATACTCTTCTGTTAAATTTGCCACAAAAATTGCCATCCAGCTGTACTCTAATTTTCCGAAGGGAAGTAAGTGTTGTGAACGCTGAGAGGTGTTGATGATCCAGTTGGAGGCTTGGGCGGACTGGCGAGAAGTGAGGTGGGGAGGCTGGAGGGGGGCATCCCGCTCGCCCTTCTCTGAAGACCTGTGCTTGGCCACCTGCGCTGCACTTGGACAAGGAGCAGCATTAGCAGCCGTCCAAGGAATGGGATCTCGTGAGTCTTTTATTCCTTAAAAATGGGGCCTTTGGGCTTCCCTGGTGGCGCAGTGGTTAAGAATCCGCCTGCCAATTCAGGGGACATGGGTTCGAGCCCTGGTCTGGGAGGATCCCACATGCCGCGGAGCAACTAAGCCCGTGTGCCACAACTACTGAGCCTGCGCTCCGGAGCCCGTGAGCCACAACTACTGAAGCCCACGCGCCTAGAGCCCGTGCTCCGCAACAAGAGAAGCCACCGCAATGAGAAGCCCGAACACCGCAACAAAGAGTAGCCCTGCTTCCCGCAACCAGAGAAAAGGCAGCACGCGGCAATGAAGACCCAATGCAGCCAAAAAAAGTAAATAAAATAAATAAATTTAAAAAAAGAATAGATACCTAAAATTAAAAAAAAATGGGGCCTTTATAAAAAAGGACATAACTGTAATCATAGCCAAGATCTTCCAGTACGTGGTGTCTTTTACCAAGACTGTGCTTCTCCACCTAGGCTGGAGGTGGAGCTAGAGGTAAGCTTGACAGCAAGCGACTCGTGGGAAGAAAGCCCATCCTGTCACCGTGTGCCTTTGGGTCCCCAGAAGCCTTCATTCATCTCCAAGGGCTTAAACAGAGCATTTATTTAGAAGCACATCTTTACAGTGGCAGAGGTAAGAAGAAGATGCATTTTTTTAAAAATTATTTATTTATGTTTGGCTGTGTTGGGTCTTCGTCGCTTTCTCTAGTTGTGGCGAGCGGGGGGGCTAGTCTTCGTTGTGCTGCGCGGGCTTCTCATTGCGGTGGCTTGTCTTGTTGCGGAGCACGGGCTCTAGGCGCGCGGGCTCAGTAGTTGTGGCTCTTCCCGGAGCCACATGGGGTGGGATCTTCCCAGACCAGGATTTGAACCCGTTTCCCCTGCCAATGCAGGCAGATTCTTAACCACTGCGCCACCAGGGAAGCCCGAAGCTGCATTTTTTAATGAAAAGAGCAAAAATGACAAGGAAAGAGGGATGGCTTATTTCCCCGGAGCTGTTCTGGAGGCTTGTTCTGTGTTGATTATTGAGTTTACATGAGTGCCACTTGGAAAAGCTCTGAAGACGGACAGACTTGGTGGGTAAGGACTGACCTGCCGGGTGGTCTTGTAGCCCACAGCTCCTGGCTCCATCCTTCCCCCAGAGGCTGTGAGATTCCCAGGAGAAAAGAAAGGCAGGTTGTAGCCCATCCCCGCATCCGTGGGGACTGCCCTACATCCGTGGGGACTGCCCTGTCAGGTGAGAGGACTGCCCCTCGTAAATTACAGAGCTCAGGGCTTCAGGGAAAAGAAAAGCAGATTACTGCCACAAAAAGTGTTATATTACGGGGCTTCCCTGGTGGCTCAGTGGTTGAGAGTCCGCCTGCCGATGCAGGGGACACAGGTTCGTGCCCCAGTCCGGGAAGATCCCACATGCCGCGGAGCAGCTGGACCCGTGAGCCATGGCCGCTGAGCCTGCGCGTCCGGAGCCAAAAAAAGTTTTATATTACGTGTATTGTATACTGCATCCCATCAGTACCTTTTGGGTCTGCTCTAAGCTAAGAGCTTACACAGACCCTTAGAGGAGGTTGGAGCTCACTTGTTGGAAGCACTTTGCTTTACAAATGAATGTGAGGGCACTGGAAGGAAGCCCTGTGCTCAGAGCTGCCTGTGCTGCTGCCACGTGGTGGCCGACCGAGGCTGTGACCTTGTCCTTTGGAAAGAATACCGTTAACAAACCACTTTTTACTGTCCCTGGATGAGTACCAGGCCATGGGGCACACACATGAGTCTGCAGAATTGTCCCTTGCCTTCACATCTGGTGTGTCATAGGGTACCTTTCCATAATTTTGCTCCTTTTGGCTTTTCCTTAAACCTGCCTATGTCCCCTTAGGGTTCATCTAAAAAATGAAATGATAAGAAACTTATTTGTAGGGAAACATCGATGTAGGAAACCTCCCTGGAACATTAGCGCTAGGGGAGAGCTGCTAGGCGAAGAATTTGACTCAGATGCTTATGAATCATAGATCATATCAGTCACCAGAGAGCTTAAAAGTTTAAGGAATCACTGAGCTCTGCAAGAAATGGAAATGTTCTTTCCAAAGTTAATGAATCCTTTTCTTCTCTATGCTTGACAAGTCGCTGCCAAGTGGGAAATTGCAGATGCTATCCGATGTCAGTCTGAATAACTTTAATGATCTGCATAATTAGAATTCACTGTGATAATTAGAACAGTGGCACCAAAGTTCATTGTACAAACAGCAATATCACACATCATCTATTTAAAAATGCAAGGTCCACTTCACGGCTTTCCACTACAGGACACTGGCTTGTATCATTTGATTTATGTCACAACTTCAGTCCTGTGTTGTTAGACCGTTTAGAAATAGATGAAGTTATTTTAGAACACTTGTATGAGTTGAGGTAGTTTTTGTCTTGTAAGCTGGTAGTTACATAAATGTCATTACACTTCATTTAAGTTTGGGAGGTATTTTAGAACAGCAGGTAAGTTTTAAGGCATCTTGGGTTTCTTGTATTGGCCCTATTGAATTGACTTGGGTAGAATCTGGGACCTCAAGCTTTCCTGTAATTACCAACGCCCCAGCAGCCAGCTTGAGAAAGAGCTCTTGTAAATTTATTAATGAGCTTGGTTATTTAGAGGAAAATTGTTTCTTGAGAGGTTGGATCCCTTGGTGTTCGTGACAGGAGAGATCGGGCTAAGGGTTCAGAGGATCGACCTTCGTGCTGGCCAAGTTATGTTGGAGTACATTTAAACCAGAGGCAAGGAAGCTTCCAGGTGGGTTCCGGAGAGTCACGGACAGGCAAAAATAGATACCGGTGGATGGTCACACCAAAAGGAGCTGATTTGATAGCTATTAAAATAGATAGATTTCTTAATCCAGTTGAGAATTTTTTTTTTTTTTGTCCGCGTCAAATGCGGTTCCCTGCCCAGGGATCGAACCTGTGTCCCCTGCAGTGTAAGCGCGGAGTCTCAACCACAGGACCGCCAGGGGGGTCCCATACAATAGCTAACTTGAGGGAGAGGGGAGGAACAGTGAAAGGGGGAAGAGCTGTTGTCAAGCCACCCATCAACGTGGCCAAGATGGACTTGTGGGAGGTCGCATCCCGTCCTGTTTCCTGAGAGCAGTGTCACTGCAGGTCTTCAGGCTGCATGGGCTGTGCAGCTGAGCTGGGAGCAGATCTGGCCTGAAAGCCTAAGTGCACCTGGCTTCGAAGGCCTTTTCCCTGACTGTAGCCAGAATGGCCTTCCACAGACACACTACTTACACTTCTCACTCCCCTACTTACAGACCTCCCAGGCCGCTGCCCCAGAAGGCCTTCCCTCACCTCCCTGCTTTGTCCCCACGGCACCAGATTGTCCTTGCCCTTTTGCTTGGCTTCACTCGAGAATCCACTATTGCTAGCATATGTAGTGCTTAGAAAAATGTGTAAAAAATAAGCAAAGGATTCTCTTTCTCCGTTCTGTCCTGATGAGTCACAAGAAGCGTTAGGTCTTTACAGTTCACCAGGGTAGCCGCACAGGGCAACCCCTAAGAGCTTGGGTTTGGATCAAACTTCCTGGATTCCCATCCCATTTCTTCCCAGATGTGTGACCGGCCTCAGACACATTAATAACCTCCCTTGCCTACTCTACTGAACAGGACAGTGGGGAACGTCACCTACACCAGGCTTGTTATGAGATGGGAGAATCCACGTCAAAGGCCAAGCCCATACTGAGCTTTCCAGACAGGTTAACCTCCATGGTTACCTTGGACTAGATCTGGACTTGACTGCGGTATATTACTCACCATCATTGTTAGGCTTAAGGGAGTAGAGCTAAGTCCATATTTAGTAACAGGCCATTGTTTGGTTGTCCCCAGAGCATGGAGACTCATCTTTGAAGGTCAATGACAAGATCTAATATTTGTGATCATCTCAGTGGAGTGTACCCGTTATTCAGCTGTTCTTGGGGCTGGAGTCGGGAGGGCCCTGAGACAGAAAGAATTCCCTGTAAATTGCTTTCCCAAGACTATAGTTGGACTTACTGCCACTGAGTTTTAATTTTTTTTATAGTATTTCTATTTCATGCAGTGGGAAGTCCGTACTGAACTGAATAGGCTTTATTGTGTGGAGGTATGCTTGAAAGAACACAGTTTAACCTTGAGTTAATTCTAATTTATCAGTAACAAGGATTGTCATGCTGGGTTCTACTGTACCCAAGTAGTAATTTTCACAGGGATACATTTTGCCAGGAAATAAGAGGCTGATAGGTTCCCTGGTTCACAGGAAGTTAGGTGATGAACTGCAGAAAATATTTCCAGATTATTGGTAGGTCCGTCTAGTCCTAAACTGACAATGAGCCTTGGTAATCAGCAGCAGGGATGAGCCAGCCTTCTGGAGCGTCCATGCTAAGCCCTAAGCCCTAGACTATGCGATGGGACCTCTTCCCACTCTAGACCCCAGGTCTGGGGCTGAGCCTTCAGCTGGGAGTCAGGTACCCCTGCCCCTACCCTGAGCCAGGGCAGGCTCAAAATACTTGGAATCTGAAGGGGAACTTCAGCAGTGCCTTTTACACATAAGCTGTAACCCTAAGAACCAAGAAGCACATTTCCCATTATCCTGGCTTTTTTTTTTTTTTAATATTTATTTATTTATTTGGTTGCACCAGGTCTTAGTTGTGGCAGGCGGACTCCTTAGTTGTGGCTCGCCAGCTCCTTAACTGCAGCATGTGGGCTTCTTAGTTGTTGCGTGCAAACTCTTAGTTGCAGCATGCATGTGGGATCTAGTTCCCTGACCAGGGATCTAACCTGGGCCCTCTGAATTGGGAGTGCAGAGTCTTAACCACTGTGCCACCAGGGAAGTCCTATTTTTAGTTTTTAAAGGAAACTCCAGACTGTTCTCCGTAGTGGCTGCACCAATTTACATTCCCATCATCTGAGAGAGATTTAGAGGGTAGAACTGGAGGTGCTGGGATGAGGGAGAAGCAGACCTGAGTATGAAGCCCATGGCCTGGGAACTGACATTTCCTGTGCCAGTCATGCGATTCCAGACCTTTCTGTCGTGTGGGGCTTCCTGACACCAGAGACCACCGATAGTGTCAAAATGCACAAGCAATGGGTAGTGTTCCCATTTACATGGGTGTGGTGGGGAGTTTGGGAGAGGAAGTGAGAGAGGTGAACCTTGGCATCTTTTTAAACTTGACAGGAGACCCACCGAGTGTGTAGATGGTGAGAGCCACGTGCTATCAGAGGGCTGCCAGGAATCCTCCATCAAGTCCAGTCCTGTGAGAGGGGCTTGGAAGCCTGCACAGCGTGAGCCCCGGCTTTCTAACCGCCGCTAGTGTGTGCAATAGATTTTCATTAGCATAGGTGCTGTTGAGGTCGTTGATCAATCCTGCCGTCTGGTCCAAATAACTGACGCGTCACTTTGAGGTTGTCTAAACCCTGGTAATAACCAGCGGGAACAAGAGGGGGCTTAGAATGTAGTCTTCAGGGCTCAGCCTTCAGTTTGGGATAATAAAGCTTCTCGCGGAATTTACGCAGGTCTTCTTGGTCCTCGGCATTAAACAGTCTGTGTGTGTGTGTGTGTGTGTGTGTGTGTAAAATAATTTTTTTTTTTAGAATAACAAAAAATATTTTACTAAAACATAAGATTTACAGAAGTTTCCAGACAAGCCATACAAAATGGTCACAAGCTTTTTCTTGAAGGGAGGACTCTGCACTTGACAGCAAAGTCACAGTGTTATTAGTGAGGGCTGTGATGTTTGTTTAATGTTCCCATTTTGGTTCAAACAATCAAGCTTGTCCATCTACAGTGTCTAAATAAAGTTAGACTTGGCTAGAGAGCATATTCTAAAGAACGGGTTAGCTGCCTTTTTTTTTTTCTTTTTTTCTTTTTTTTGCGGTACGCGGGCCTCTCACTGTTGTGGCCTCTCCCGTTGCGGAGCACAGGCTCCGGACGCGCAGGCTCAGCGGCCATGGCTCACAGGCCCAGCCGCTCCGCGGCATGTGGGATCTTCCCGGACCGAGGCACGAACCCGCGTCCCCTGCATCGGCAGGCGGACTCTCAACCACTGCGCCACCAGGGAAGCCAGGGTTAGCTACTTTTAACCAGTGCAATAAGATCACCATAAAAATGGGGAAAGGAGCCCATAAAATTCAAATAAAACTACCTTCCCCCGACCACCAAAAAATAATAATAATAAAGAAAAACACCCACACCCCTGCAGCTAACCCTGACAACCACCTTCATTCACAGCGCCTTATACTCAAACCATGATGGGGAAATGAATGAAAGCAGAGAAGGGCCACTGCTTTTAAACGTCTCGCAACCATCCAGATGACACTTCTAGCCTCTGCTCCTGCTTTACAACAGTGAGTCAGGACAAGACATAGATTTGCTACTGTGCATTCAATCACCAGGGGACTGAAGATCTCTGGGCTTTTATTCTGTAATGTTTCTAAGACTGTGTCCATTAAATGCAAACAAAAAAGCAAGAAGTCTTGGCAGAACAGGAGAAGTGATGCACACTTGATGATCGGATCGATTTCAATATTATTCATGGCATATAGCGTAGTCCATGCTCTAACTGTTTCTATGGCTTGGGCTTCGTTGGTCTTCCACTGCTCCGCTACATCATCTGCTGATGGGTCATCTGGGTCGGGAGCACTTAACAAAGCCTGGATCGATAGCAGGACTGCGCGGATCTGCAGTGCTGGGGACCACTTATCTTTCAAAATATCTAAAACATATTCTTCCCAACTTGTCTACATTAGGATGATAAATTTTGGTCATGAAACGTACTTTAGGGGCTGCCATTGGGTATTCTTCTGGAAGGAATAGTTCAAGTTTAAAAGTTCCTCCCTCAAAGGGGGAATCCTGAGGGCCAGCAATGACCACATGAAAATAACGGGCGCTGCTCTCATCTGGTTCTGCTTTAATGCCGGGAACTGGCTCTGCCAGCAAACGCTGGGTTTCCTTGGTAATCGTGCAGGGCAGCCCGGCCATCTTGTCAGATCCCGAGTTCAGCCTCTGGTCTCATCTCTGGCTCCACTCGCCTCACGCACGAGTGTGTGAAATAATTTTCATGTGGGGGGTTATTTATTAAATTGCAGCATTTCCCCATTAATAGATGTCTTCCAATCAACCGTTTTTGTTAGAGAGATCACAGCTCTGCTAGCAGTGAGTTAGGTTTTCTTAGAAATCAGTAATCAGTCCCATAGCATTTCCCAGGGGTCTGGGGTTTCTGCAACAACTTTGCAGGCATCAAAGGGGAATGCAGAGAGTCTAAAATCTGGTTGAAAAAATCTGTATTTAAATGCCCTCTCAAACCACTGACACAAGTATAGACGTAGATATAGGTACATGTATAGATTATAGATGCATCTAAATCTGTCATCCTTGGAGAGCCTTTGTCGCCGTTGAACTCAGCTTTGTCATCTCTAAAATGGGGTTAATAACAGTCTCTACCTTATAGAACTACTATGAGGATGAAATGAGATAATATCACCTAAAATTCTTGGCAAACGATCACTTATCTTTCATGTTTTTCTTTGTTTTTTCTTCTTCAAATTTTTCTTAGTTATTCTTTCTAGCTTCCTCTTCCTCATGAACTTCAGAATCATTTTGTCAACAGATTCCCTTTTTTTTTTTTTTTTTTTTTTTGCGGTACGCGGGCCTCTCACTGTTGTGGCCTCTCCCGCTGCGGAGCACAGACTCCGGATGCGCAGGCTCAGCGGCCATGGCTCACGGGCCCAACCGCTCCACGGCATGTGGGATCTTCCCAGACCGGGGCACAAACCCGTGTCCCCTGCAGGCGGCAGGCGGACTCTCAACCACTGCACCACCAGGGAAGACCTGTTGGAAGATTTTTAATCACAGTTTCAATTTCATTACTTGTGATTGGTCTGTTCATATTTTCTGTTTCTTCCTGGTTCAGTCTTGGAAGGTTATACCTTTCTAAGAATTTGTCCATTTCTTCCAGGTTGTCCATTTTATTGGCATACAGTTGCCTGTAGTAGTCTCTTAGGATGCTTTGTATTTCTTCAGTGTCTGATGTAACTTCTCCTTTTTCATTTCTGATTTTATTGATTTGAGTCCTCTCCCTCTTTTTCTTGATGAGTCTGGCTAGTGGTTTATCAATTTTGTTTCTCTTCTCAAAGAACCAGCTTTTAGTTTGATTGATGTTTGCTATTGTTTTCTTTGTTTCTATTGCATTTATTTCTGTTCTGATCTTCATGGTTTCTTTCCTTCTGCTAACTTTGGGTTTTGTTTGTTCTTCTTTCCCTAGGTGTAAGGTTAGATTGTTTATTTGAGATTTTTCTTGTTTCTTGAGGTAGTCTTCTATAGCTATAAACTTCCCTCTTAGAACTGCTTTTGCTGCATCCCATGGGTCGTCGTGTTTTCATTGTCATTTGTCTCTAGGTATTTTTTGATTTCCTCTTTGATTTCTTCAGTGATCTCTTGGTTATTTAGTAACGTACTGTTTAGCCTCCATGTGTTTGTGTTTTTAAAGTCTTTTTTCCCTGTAATTCATTTGTAATCTCATAGCATTGTGGTCAGAAAAGGCGCTTGATATGATTTCAATTTTCTTAAATTTACTGAGGCTTGATTTGTGACCCAAGATGTGATCAATCCTGGAGAATGTTCCATGCGCACTTGAGAAGAAAGTGTAATCTGCTGTTTTTGGATGCAATGTCCTATAAATATCAATTAAATCTATCTGGTTTATTGTGTCATTTAAAGCTTCTGTTTCCTTATTTATTTTCATTTTGGATGATCTGTCCATTGGTGTAAGTGAGGTGTTAAAGTCGCCCGCTATTTTTGTGTTACTGTCGATTTCCTCTTTTAGAGCTGTTAGCAGTTGCCTTACGTATTGAGGTGCTCGTATGTTGGGTGCATATATATTTATAATTGTTATATCTTCTTCTTGGATTGATCCCTTGATCATTATGTAGTGTCCTTCCTTGTCTCTTGTAACATTCTTTATTTTAAAGTCTATTTTACCTGTTATGAGTATTGCTACTCCAGCTTTCTTTTGATTTCCATTTGCATGGGATCTTTTTCCATCCCCTCACTTTCAGTGTGTATGTGTCCCTAGGTCTGAAGTGGGTCTCTTGTAGACAGCATATAGATGGGTCTTGTTTTTGTATACATTCATCAAGCCTGTGTCTTTTGGTTGGAGCATTTAATCCATTCACGTTTCAAGTAATTATAGATATGTATGTTCCTATGACCATTTTCTTAATTGTTTTGGGTTTGTTTTTGTAGGTCCTTTTCTTCTCTTGTGTTTCCCACTTAGAGAAGTTCCTTTAGCATTTGTTGTAGAGCTGGTTTGGTGGTACTGAATTCTCTTAGCTTTTGCTTGTCTGTAAAGCTTTTGATTTCTCCATCGAAACTGAATGAGATCTTGCGTGAGTAATGAATCTGAATGAATCTGAATGAGATCTTGAGTAGAGTAATCTTGGTTGTAGGTTCTTCCCTTTCATCACTTTAAGTATATCGTGCCACTCCCTTCTGGCTTGTAGAGCTTCTGCTGAGAAATCAGCTGTTAACCTTATGGGAGTTCCCTTTTATGTTATTTGTCATTTTTTCCTTGCTGCTTTCAATAATTTTTCTTTGTCTTTGATTTTTTACAGTTTGATTACTATGTGTCTTGGTGTGTTTCTCCTTGGTTTTGTCCTGTATGGGACTCTCTGAGCTTCCTGGACTTGGGTGGCTATTTCCTTATCCATGTTAGGGAAGTTTTCGACTATAATCTCTTCAGATATTTTCTCGGGTCCTTTCTCTCTCTCTTCTCTTTCTGGGACCCCTATAATGTGAACGTTGTTGCGTTTAATGTTGTCTCAGAGGTCTCTTAGGCTGTCTTCATTTCTTTTTTCTTTATTCTGTTCCACAGCAGTGAATTCCACCATTCTGTCTTCCAGGTCACTTATCCGTTCTTCTGCCTCAGTTATTCTGCTATTGATTTCTTCTAGTGTAGTTTTCATTTCATTTATTGTATTGTTCATCTCTGTTTGTTTGTTCTTTAATTCTTCTAGGTCTTTGTTAAACATTTCTTGCATCTCCTCGATCTTTGCCTCCATTGTTTTTCCGAGGTCCTGGATCATCTTCACTATCATTATTCTGAATTCTTTTTCTGAAAGGTTGCCTAACTCCACTTCATTTAGTTGTTCTTCTGGGGTTTCATCTTGTTCCTTCATCTGGTACATAGCCCTCTGCCTTTGCATCTTGTCTATCTTTCTGTGAATGTGGTTTTTGTTCCACAGGCTGCAGGATTGTAGTTCTTCTTGCTTCTTCTGTCTGCCCTCTGGTGGATGAGGCTATCTAAGAGGCTTGTGCAAGTTTCCTGATGGGAGGGACTGGCGGTGGGTAGAGCTGGCTGTTGCTCTGGTGGGCAGAGCTCAGTAAAACTTTAATCCATTTGACTGCTGATGGGTGGGGCTGGGTACCCTCCTTGTTGGTTGTTTGGCCTGAGGCAACCCAACACTGGAGCCTAGCTGGGCTCTTTGGTGGGGCTATTGGAGGACTCTGGGAGGGCTTATGCCAAGGAGTACTTCTCAGAACCTCTGCTGCCAGTGTCCTTGTCCCTACCGTGAGCCACAGCCTCCCCCGCCTCTGCAGGAGACCCTCCAATACTAGCAGGTATGTCTGGTTCAGTCTCCTCTGGGGTCACTGCTCCTTCCCCTGGGTCCCGATGCGCACACTACTTTGTGTGTGCCCTGCAAGAGTGGAGTCTCTGTTTCCCCCAGCCCTGTCCAGGTCCTGCAATCAAATCCCACTAGCCTTCAAAGTCTGATTCTCTAGGAATTCCTCCTCCTGTTGCCAGACCCCCAGGTTGGGAAGCCTTATGTGGGGCTCAGAACCTTCCTTCCAGTGGGTGGACTTCTGTGGTACAATTGTTCTCCAGTCTGTGGGTCACCCACCCAGCATTTGTGGGATTTGATTTTACTGTGATTGCGCCCCTCCTACCGTCTCACTGTGGCTTCTCCTTTGTCTTTGGATGTGGGGTATCCTTTTTTCTGAGTTCCAGTGTCTTCCTGTCGATGACTGTCCAGCAGCTAGTTGTGATTCTGGTGTTCTCGCAAGAGGGAGTGAGAGCACATCCTTCTACTCCACCATCTTGGTTCAGGCAAGACTGGTAGTTCTGAGAATGCCCTTATACCTTCATTTAATTTCTAGCTAGCGATTTCCTCTCAGACAAGAGCTGTGAAAGCTTAGCGCACTCTCCCAGGGTGTACTTTTTCTATACCAAGTCTGTCTTAGACAAACTAGAGCTGGTGGATGGATGACTCCTCTGGTTACAGCTGCGAGAGGAAGCTCAGCTCGTTATTTTAGACCTGGCCTCAAGAACTGTCTGGACACTTTTTCCATAAAAGGTAAATATTTTCGGCTTTGCCAGCCATGTTGTCTCTATGGCAACTCCTCAACCCTGCAGTGAAAGCAGCCCCGGACAATATGGAAACAAGTGGGCGTGGCTGAGTGCCCAATAAACTTTGTTCACAAAAACACGTGGTGGGCTGGAGCCCCAGACAATATGGAAACAAGTGGGCGTGGCTGAGTGCCCAATAAACTTTGTTCACAAAAACACGTGGTGGGCTGGAGCCCCAGACAATATGGAAACAAGTGGGCGTGGCTGAGTGCCCAATAAACTTTGTTCACAAAAACACGTGGTGGGCTGGATTTGACCAGCCGTGGTGTAGGGCAATGGTTAAGAGACCAGGCTCTCGAGCCAGGCCGCTTGGACTCAAATCCAAGCTCTGCCACTTTTTATCTATAGCTTAAGTCAATTATTTAACCTCTTTGTGGTTAAATTCTTTTGATGGTTCATTTTATGTGTCAACTTGACTAGGCTAAGAGATGCTCAGATGGCTGGTAAAACATTAATTTTTGTTATGTCTGTGAGGGTGTTTCTGGAAGAGATTAGCATTTGGATTGGTAGACTGAGTAAAGAAGATCACCCTCACCAATGCAAGTGGGCGTGATCCAGTCCATCAAGGGCCTGAATAGAGCCAAAAGACAGAGCAAGCACAAATTCACTGTCTCTCCTTGAGCAGAGACATCCACCTTCTCCTGCCCTCAGACATCAGAGTTCCTGGTTCTTGGGCTTTTAGGCTTAGACTGGGAGTTACACCATCTGCCCCCTTGTTCTCAAACCTTTAGACTTGGAATGAATTACGTCATCAGTTTTTATGGATCTCACCTTGCAGATGGCAAGACTTTTCAACTTCCATAACCCCATGAATCAATTTCTATAACAAATCCCTTATTTCTCGCTCTCTCTCTCCCTATATATCTTTCTACTGTCTATCCCATTGATTCAGTTTCTCTGCAGAATCCTGACTAATACAGTCCCCCAGTATCCACCCTCCCCCTTTTCGTAGCAGGGAAGTTTTTAGCTGGGCACATGGCATCCCAGAATAAAGACTACATTTCCCGGCTCCCTTGCAACGATGTGTAGCCATGCACTTATGTTTTATTCAATGGCATCTAAGCCGAAAGGTCATGAATTCATTTCTGAGAAGTCTTCCTTCAGAGACAGCCCTTCTCTCTGCTTTTCAAAAACCCCTTCTGTCATGCTGCCTGCACTGTGGTGCTGCCAGTGTGGACCCTGAGGGTGAGGGCCACCACCCAGAGACAACAGCGTGGTGAGCTCTGAGTGAGCTCTGAAGACTCCCCGGAGCAGAGACTCCATGTGTGTCCAGCTGAACTGCCGAGAGAAACACAATTGCCATTGCTAACTAGGGGTTTGTGTCACTCACAGCTGAACCTAAATTAGCTAATGCCTTCTCTGAGCCTCAGTATCCTGTTTGTAAGGTGGTAACAATAGTACTTCCCTTGGGGGTTTGTTTTGAGGACTTAATGTAACAGCGCATGTAAAATGGTTAGAAAAGTAGTAGGTGCTCATTAAATATTAGCTGCTATTTAACCCACATAATGACTCCATGATGTAGCTCTTACTATCTGCATACGCTGGATTAGAAGACTAGGGTTCAGGGAGATTAAGTTAGGATTATATTCATCTGCTTTTAAAAATAAATATGCATACCTAGTGGCTTAAACAAGGTAGAAGTTTATTTATTTATTTATTTATTTATTGTGAAACAGCCCAGGGCTTGTGTGTCAGGTCCTCAAAGCTCTCTGTGTGCTCAGATCCCCAGTCTTTTGGGTATAACCCTGCTCCTCATGGTCCAAGGTGGCTGCAAAAGCTCCTATCATCACATCTACTTTCTAACAGGAAGATGGAGGAAGGTACACAGAAGGGTGCACATGCTTAGCTTAAAAGACCTGTTGGAGGTCACACTCAACACTCTGCCTACCTCTCATTAGCCACCTTGTGGTTTCATGGGCACACTTAGAGGCAAGGAGGCTGGGGATGTATAGTTTTTTAGACGTAGAGCAGCCTCTACTGCAATGAATTGCAGAGTCAATATTTAATTCCAGGACCCACTCATTTCAAAGCCCATGTTCCAATCTTCTGCCTTGCATTGTTTCTCATCTCTATTTGCCCTTTCAGTGGGTTGTGGAAAGAGCTTGGGCTGACAGTCAAATTCAAGTTTCATCACTTATCAGTTGTGTGATCATGGGCAAGTCAGCTGAGTTCTTGGTGTCTCATCAAAAGGCAGAGACCACACATACTTCCCTCTGGGCTGTTGTAGGATCACATGAGATTGCCAACAGCAGGAGCCCAGATTTGGGGGACTACGTTTTTTTTTGCTTCTTTTTGAGTACCCACTGTGTGCCTGGTATCCACTGAATTGCCTAGAGGTAGAAAAATAATGGATAATGAATGTGAAATACTAAGGGACATGCAAAGAAGGGTGATTACTTGAGCGTGATTGCATTTGATTGATTTTTCTGTCCTCTACTGCAGACGGGCAACGAGCCCACTTGGCTTCCCCAGAGAGCTGACCTTGTGCGGACTCCTCTCCGCGAACCAGGGCCAAGGCCCAGGGCCACGCATGGAGACTGGCTGGGAGCAGATGCAGGAGGGGTGAGCCTGGGCGAGGACTCTCTCAGCCGCCCCAGCGGGCACCCCAGGCACACTAGGATGGGGGGAGGCAGGGGGCGGGCTGGGCCTTACGCTGTCAGGGGCAGGGTGGGGACAGCACCCTGAGCAGGATCCCGGCCCGCCCCCTCCCAGCAGCTCCAGGAAGTGACCTTAATTCGATGGCAGGGAGAACTGCTGACACACACGGTGACGTTCCTCTGGGCAGGTGCAAAGGCAGGGAGCTTTCCTCTTCGCTCAAGGCTTAATATCTCTCTACTGAGGGCAGGACCCAAACCATGGAGACAGAAAAGCATGTGTCCCAGCTTCCCTGGCATTGAGACTCACATTCTGATTTCAAGGGGTCAAATTCCTCCATTTGTCCTTAACGCTTCACAACGTTAAACACTGACACGCTTTGTTCCTCAAAAGACAGTCCTGCTGAGCAGTTCAGAGGGATCAGGCAATCGTTCTCTGTAAAGGGGCAGACGAAACACATTAAGGTGCGGGTCCGAGGGCCTCTGTCACCAGAAGCGGCACGGAAACGAATAAATCAGCGTGACTGTGTTCCTATAAAACTTTATTTTTGGACCTTTGAATTTTAGAACATTTTTACTTACCATGAAATATTATTAAAAACCATTTTTTTCAACATTAAAAAATGTGGGGCTTCCCTGGTGGTGCAGTGATTGAGAGTCCGCCTGCCGATGCAGGGGACGCGGGTTCGTGCCCCAGTCCGGGAAGATCCCACATGCTGCGGAGCAGCTGGACCCGTGAGCCATGGCCGCTGAGCCTGCGCGTCCGGAGCCTGTGCTCTGCAACGGGAGAGGCCACAACAGTGAGAGACCCGCGTACCGCAAAAACAGCAAAACAAACAAACAAAAAATGTGAAAACCATTCTTGGCTTGGGAATGTCTCCTTCTCAGACTCTATCAGGGCTTCTCTGCCTCCACCCACGACACTCTGCCTACTGCTCCCCAGTGGTCACCACTGCCCCCAGGATGGAGGATGGAGTGACAGCTCCTTACCAGGCACTCAAGGCCTTGCAGGTCCAGCCCCGCCAGCCTCCTTGCCTCCCTGTCTAGCTCTCTGCTCTGGCCTCCTTGGCCCCCTTCCGCTCCTTTATGGGACAGACCCTCTCCTGCCTCTAGGCCTTCCCAGGGTCTGGTCCCTCGGCCTTAGCACTCTGACCCCCACCAGGATTTGCCTATCACCCCGGTCCCCCCAGATTTCAGCTGCAAGTCACTTTCTCAAAGCCTTCTTTCTCATTCTCCACTGGGTTAGACCCTATTACACATCCCCAAAGGTCCCTGCACCTCCTTCCTGCAATCAACATCCTTGGAATTCTCTGTTTACTACCCTGTGCCCCGCGAGAATAGAGGCCCATTGAAAGCAGAGATGTGCCTGTCTTGCTCACTGCTGTACTGTGGGACACACAGTAAGGGCTCACTGTTCACTGCAAGGAAGGCTGCTTCCCTGGTCTTTCCCCCTTGGCCCTTTCATTCTCCCACTAGCTTCTCCCTGGGCCATCTTACCCAGCTCCAGATGCCAATATCATCTCCCGCACAGGTTTTCACACTTTCATGGGCATCAAAACCACCTGGAACTAGTTTCAACACAGCTTCCTGAGGTCCATTCCCATCAATTCAGACTTGTTAGGACTGGTGTGGACCCCAGGTACCTAACCACCCTGACACCTACCTCCCCACCACACACATTCAAAACCAAGAAATGCTCATGTCCAGCATTCATGGATCAGGCTTTGAGAAATGCTCATCTATAATAAGCTGATGTTATTAAGCATCTTGAATAAATGAATGAATGAATGAATGAGAGTTCTGCTGCTCTATATCCAAGGACAGACACCTATAGGCTTCAGTGGAAACAGGGCCCTTAGTTCTCCTGAAAACTCCCATGGAGAGGTTGGGCAGTTACAGGCCCTGTTCATTCATTTATTATAGAATGTAGCAAATACTGTTTGTTATAGAAACAGTAACAAACAGTAGCAAATACTGTTTGTTATAGAAACAGCACTCCGGAGGGACAAGCCATTGGGCTAAATACGAAAATGTAATGGTTCATAAAAACAGACATGATCCCTGCCTTTATGCAGGCTATATTCTATTGAGGGACACAGAATGATCAGAGTCAAACAAATATGTAATTAGAAATGGTAATAAGTGCTATGATGACAGGGAGGTGAGGGGGAGGGTACTGGTCACCTGCTCTCAGACCCATCGCCTGCCCCTCCTGTTGTGGTAGCTTGCCTCCAGCGATGGCCACCGTCAATTCCTTCCTTCCTTGTACCCACATGACACTACCCCATTGGGAGGTGGGGGATATTTTCCCGTCTGATTGAATGTGGGCAAGCCTGTGACTGCTTTGACCTGGAGATCTAAGAATACAGTGGAAGGGATGTTCAAGGCTAGATCATGAGTAGTCTTGGACCTTCCTCCTAGATTTTTGGAAATGCTTGCTCTTGGGACACTCCTTGGAATCCAGTCATTATACTGTGAGAAGCCCAAGGCTCCTGGAGCAGCCACGTGATGGACAGCCGAGCTGCCATTCAGCTATCACTCTGTGAGACATCCCACGTGAGCCCAGCAAATCCACAGAATGAAGAGAGATAATAAATTGTTATCTTAAGCCATTACGTTCTGGGTTGGTTTCTTACACAGTAATAGATACTGAGAGAAGAAATTAGTAGAGGGAAATGAGGTGCTGATCTGTTTGGGACTTTGTGGCAGGTGAGAGCTGGAAGGATTTCAAACAGAGACTGTCAGTGAAGGTTTGAAGGACAGCAAAGAAATTTTTATTGGAGACTGGAAGAAAAGAGATGTGATTTATACACGTGCAGCGCAATTAGTGAGATGGTTGCCTGTGTCAATTTGGAGCGTAAAAACTGTACCTAATGAACTTATGGGTCTAGCTAAGGAGGTTTCCGGGTGGAATGTTAAAAGTGCCAACTGGGTTCCTTTCAGCTACTTATAAGATATGGATATAGATGGATGAGCTGAAAGAAAAAGGAGCTGTTTGGTTTTCACAGAATTTGGAGGAAATATAGAGAACTCAGAGCAATCTTTCCAAATGACAAGATGTTTTCAAAGTAAGAAATGGCCTCATGGCAAAGATCAAATCCGGGGACTACCAGTAAAATATCACCTGTCAAAGTTAAATGAAGTCCAGGGTGCGACTGTAAGACCTTTTCTTAAGATATCAGGAAGATTTGGGACTTCCCTGGCAGTCCAGTGGTTAAGACTCTGCGCTCCCAATGCAGGGAGCCTGGGTTCGATCCCTAGTCAGGGAACTAGATCCCACATACATGCCGTAACTAAGAGCTCATATGCCACAACTAAGAAGTCTGCATGTCACAACTAAAAGATCCTGCATGCTGCAATGAAGATCCCACATGCAGCAGTGAAGATCCCGCGTGCTGCAACTAAGACCTGGCACAGCCAAATAAATATTTTAATAAAAAGATATCAGGAAGATTTGAGGATGTGCTTTGTAGACCGTCTCTGTTAGACAGGAGGACTTCTAACAATCTTAGGAGGCATCTTTTATACCATTTCTGCTAGACAGCAGGGCCCTTTTTCTAAAAAGAATCTCAGAGGTGTTGTCCCACAGCAGCCTCACAGGTAGCCCAAATGTAGAAAGGTGTATCCTAGAAAGAAATGGGTATTTTATACTTTGATAATAGGAAACCCACCCGAATTTTAAAGGAGATATATCAGCTTAGACTGAAGGGACAGAGAGACAGTTCAAAATGAAAAGACACCTTTTGGGGCTGAACATAGTATAGGCATGAGGCAGGCTGAGAAAGCAATTTGACTGTGCACGTGGACCATTTCTTTTGGAAAAGGAGGTGTTGCCAAAATCTTGGCTCCCTGTACACCGATGCCAAAATGAGATATGGAGACAGAGTTTTGGAGGAGAATGAAAGGGTGGCTTTATACTTTGCCAGGCAAAGAGAGGAACACAGCAGGCTAGCACCTCAAGAACTGTGCCCCCTTCCCTGGGGAATAGGGAGAGGTCTTATAGTCAGTGGTCAGGGGTATGCAATAAGGATCAAGGCAGTAACAATCCTGCATTCTTCTTTCTTCTGCAGAGTTTCAAAAGGGTAGGGTTGATGACAGGATTAGGGTGTGTGCAGTGTCTCAGGTGGTCTCCTAATCTCCATGAGCTTCTTTGGTCCCTTTAACCTTGCCTCAGGTGGTTTCCTGGTTGCTCCTCCCTTGATTTGCAACTGTTCAAGAATCTGCCCTTTGGAACACAGGGAAGGTCATGGAGGCTGGAGTCTTGCCTACAAGAAATGGGGGACAAAAAGACCTCCATGCCTGGGAGCCCCCATAGGACCCCGCTCGGTTTCAGAAGGATGATTAAGAGAGCAGAACCCAGAGCCCGGAGTCATGGAGAAGCATTCCCAGGGAGCAGGACTGGGTTTTATTCAAGGAACTAGTGATGTGAACGCAGTTGCATTTCAGAATTGCTATGGACCAGGGACCCCTAGGTGCCTCCCATCCTCCTCACTTCTTGTTTCCCCCACCGCTTCTTGGTTGGGAGTGTTACTACATTTGTCCTTCGCTTGTATCACACTACGTTGGGAGTGGGAAAATGAAGGGAGACATAATTGTCTCTTTAATTTTCAGGTCTTCAGAGTGTGAGGAGCTGTACTTGAGGAGCTGCACCAGAGGAGGCTTGTCTTAGTCTGCTTGGGCTGCTGTAAAAATGTACCACAGACTCAGCGGCTTATAAACAGCAGAAATCTATTTCTTACAGTTATGGTGGTTGGGAACTCCAAGATCAAGGTCATGTTCTGGGGAAGGCCTTCTTCCTGGTTCATAGCTAGCAGCTTCTTGCTGTGTCCTCACGTGGTGGAAGGGGTGAGGAAACTCTCTGGAGCCTCTTTTATAAGCCACTAATCTCATTCACTTAGGCACCTCCCAAATCCCCTACTTCCAAATACTATCATCTTTGGGCATTAAGGTTTCAACACATGAATTTTGGGGGGGATACAAATATTTAGAACATAGGAGCTTCATCCACAGCTGAACCTGCTTTATATAATGGGGCCCTAGACCTTGAGCCTGAATTCAATTCCATAATGGAATGAAAGTTTGGGTAACTCACAAGAAGATGAGAAAATTTTGAAAAATTTGCAAGGGACGTGAATTGTTGTGGCTATAGAATGCATGATAGTAGCTTGCCTCCAAAGATGGTCACCATTAATTCTTTTTCTCCCTGTATACACATGCTATGTTCCCACTGTTCAGTAAAGTTTATTCTTTTAACCCATCAAGTCCAACTTGTGCTTTGACCAATAGATACTGCAGAGATGATGTCCAAGGCTAGGTCATAAGAAGACTTACACTTGCTCCCTGGGTCTCCTGGAAAGCTTGCCTTTGGTATATTCCCTTTGAGAATCTAGCCGTCAAGCTGTGAGCCATCCCCAAGCCATGTGAAAAGGCCCTATGTCAGAGTTCTGGCTGACAGTTCTAGCTAAGCTTCCAGCTGACAGCCAACTTCAACCAGCAGCCCTGTGAGCACGCCATCTTGGAAGTCTAGCCTAGTTAGGCCTTCATGGAACTGCAGCCCAGCTATCATCTGAAACTAGATGAGATACCTCAAGTGAGAACTTTCCAGCTGAACCCAATGAACCCCCAGAACCATGGGTGATAATAATAGTTTTAAACCACTAAATTTTGGGGGGAGGTTGATGTAGCAATAGATAACTAGAACATATTCTTTGCTTGGTATCAAGTAAACTTAAATTTCCTAGGCCCCTTTGACATCTTGGTTCTCAGAAGTTTGGGCCAATGGGGGGCACTGGTGGGAGACTGGAAGATGGAAGGAAGGGAGAAGCCAGGTTATTTCCTTTCCCTCCTCTGTGCTTTGGGTGGCATCTCCTGCAATGGCTGCATCCCTTCTTTGCCTCTGTCTCTTATCAGAGAGACCCTCCCTCTGTGGTCCCAGCTCCCAGTAGGCAGCCCTCACTGGATTCTAGCTCCAGCCAAACTGCCTCACCTTCTGGCTTCTGGGAAATATCTGTTATCCTGCTGACCCCAAAAGCGGTAGCGGCTCCCTACTGTGTAACCAATTCCCACATTTAAATTCCTTCTATTTGAAACACCTAGAGGGGTCTCTGTTTTCCTAGTTGAACCTTGAGCAATATGGCATTGAAGAGGAAAGCATGATCTAGCCTAGCGGGTCAGAAAGGCTTCCCAGTTTAGAAAGGGATGTTTCAGCTAAGCTCTGATGAATATGTAGGATTTCTGGGCATTGGAGATAAGCAAGTACGAATACAAATGATCCAAAGGGGAAGGCAGATCAGCGCATGAGAGGTACTGGAAAATGAGCAATGTGCCCTGCCACAGAGAAAATGAGAGGGAGTATGGCATGAGACGAGGCTGGAGAAGTTGCAGGATTGAGAACCCCTGGAGAATGAGGGCTTCTCAATCCTTGGTGCTATTAGAATCACCTCACCCCAGGCTAACTGAATCAGAATCTCTAAGGATTGGGCCAGCAGGATTATTATATGCAGTCCGGGCTGAGAACCAGCCCATGCAAAGCATTGGAAGCCATGGTCTTTTTTTTTTTAATAAACAAATTCTTTTTTTCGCCACACTGCAAAGCACGTGGAATCTTAGCCACCCCAACCAGGGATTGAACCCTCAGCCCCTGCACTGGAAGCATGGAGTCTTAACCACTGGACTGCCAGAGAAATGCCAGCCATGGTCTTTATCCTTGTCAATGGGAAGAGCCAGAGGGGGGGTGAACTTTCTGGCTATTGAGTGAGGAAGTGATTAGAGGGACCCAGAGCGGAGGCAGGAAGACCTGTAGGGGCTATTGTGAGCGTTCAGGGAGAACTGATGTGCTCCTGGCTTGCTGATGGTGGACGTGGACAAAAGATGACTCAGTACTTGCAGGGCTAGGTTTTCTGAATTTCTCACTCAGGTCTTTATGTTTTATCACCTTGCTCTTCATTTTCTTCTCCCCAGTGGTTCCCTGTAGCTGGGCTCTGTACTCATGTCCACCCTCCCTAGATAGCTTCCTTCTAATGAGCCCTGCCCGGGGTCTACCACTCCTCTTTGCGGTAGATGATGCAGCCATCCCAAAGCCCGGCAGGGAGCTGACTTTGGCAGAACTTGGGAGCCCAAATCCTCCAGGACTCTGTAATTTTAAAACGACTTGAATTTTGATTTTATTTTGGCAGTTTCAATCAGAAATGAGAAGTATATGGAAATAGAACCTTTGGCCAGAGAAGAACCTCAGAGTTTAAAGTCCTTGTAGATGGCCTTTTCCAAACCCTGGATTTCATAATCAGAGGAGATGCATGAGCTCCCAGGAGTTCAAGACCCAGACCCAGCTAAGACTTATTGCTTGGACTTTTCTTCACATCTTGCTGTACTAGTGATTTAAGACTATGAAATTGCAAATACTCTGCCTGAAGTTCATTCTTAAGCTCTGGAGACCTCACCCCGACTCCCAGGGCCGTAATTATCATAAGAGTATCCCAAGGATAATCTTTTTGTAAATTTAAACCAATGCATTTTCATTTCCCAGTTTCCCTGTAGCCACTCCCTCCAGGGGAGCCAGGAGGCTTATTGCTCCAAGGCAGGAGAGGTTTGCAAGACCTGATTTTGAAAGCACTTAAGAGAGAGAGAGAGAGAGAGCGCGAGAGCGCGCGAGGATGTGCTAGGATTGCTTTATCTCTGTCTTTAGCATATCAAGGAAAAAGCCCAGTGGCTCTCAGAGATGGTCTGTATAGGAGGCGCCTGGGAGAATGAGGATCTGGAGAAGTAAAGCAAAGAAAGCAGTTGGCCCCTGGGGGGCCTGGAGGATTATGGGAAAGGAAAGAAGGAGGTGTGAGGGGTTGGAAGGCAAAGGAGTCAGAAACCTGTTTTCTGATTTTAATTCTTGGGCCCGAGGCTGGAAGATAGGGGAGAGTGTTAGATCTGTGCGGATGTCAGAAAGGTAAAGGGGGGCTGGTGACTATTCCCCTGGCCCCCACCTTCAGAAAGTTGCCAAGAGGGTCAGCCAAGGGCACATCGTTGTAGCTCAATTTGGATTTTTTCAATTCCAGGAGTTGACCCTTCTCTCATAGTTATTGGTCGTTAGTGAGGTGTCTCTTCTGATCCTGTTGAAAACCAAAGTTATAGGAATAATTCCTGTGTCTCCTGTCCCTCTTGTGAGGGGGAGACAGCCCAGGATGTCTGCTCCGTGGTTCTGCCAGCTTTCCAGGCAGACCCTTCATCTCTGCAGCAATTACCAGCTGATCATCTCCCCAGTGCGCCTGTCAATATTTCCTGGAGTGCTGCCTAACGACATGTTTATAGCCCAGGGCCTCCCAGTTCCATAGAGTCCCCACCACAGCCGCAGTGAGGACTCCCTGCTCATCAGTAGGGCTGGGCAGTGTGGCTGCGGACAGAGGGTTGAGCTGATGGAGCCAGAAGGAGATCACCTGGTGCCCCCAGCACATGTGGTGGAAGGGACCAAAGCTCTGAGAGGACAAGAGACTGTCTAAGGCTGTCCTCCCCACTCAGCAGCCAGGGGCCCTCGTGGGTAGTGAGGACCTGAAATAGGGTGAGTTGGAACTGAGGCGTGTGAGAGTGTGAAATGCAGATAGAGTTCAAAGACCGTAATCCAAAAAAATATATATCTTCTTAAAGTTTTAAAAATATTTTATATGATTTTAAAGGTTACTTTACAGTTATTACAAAATATTGGCTATATTCCCCGAGTCGTACAATACAACGCTGAGCCTGTCATACACCCAATAGTTTGCACCTCCCGCTTCCCCACTCTTTTTTTTTGAGACATGATTGCTATCTTTATCTCATTTATTTATTTATTTTTTAACATCTCTATTGGAGTATAACTGCTTTCCAATGGTGTGTTAGTTTCTGCTTTATAACAAAGTGAATCAGCTATACATATACATACATCCCCATATCTCCTCCCTCTTGCATCTCCCTCCCACCCTCCCTATCCCACCCCTCTAAGTGGTCACAAAGCAGTGAGCTGATATCCCCGTGTGATGTGACTGCTTCCCACTAGCTATCTACCTTACGTTTGGTAGTGTATATATGTCCATGCCACTCTCTCACTTCGTCCCAGCTTACCCTTCCCCCTCCCTGTGTCCTCAAGTCCATTCTCTATGTCTGCGTCTTTATTCCTGTCCTACCCCTAGGTTCTTCAGAACCATTTTTTTTTTTTAGATTCCATATATATGTGTTAGCATACGGTATTTGTTTTTCTTTTTCTGACTTACTTCTTTCTGTATGACAGACCCTAGGTCCATCCACCTCACTACAAATAACTCAATTTCGTTTCTTTTTATGGCTGAGTAATATTCCATTGTATATATGTGCCACATCTTCTTTATCCGTTCATCTGTTGATAGACACTTAGGTTGCTTCCATGTCCTGGCTATTGTAAATAGAGCTGCAGTGAACATTGTGGTACATGACTCTTGTTGAATTATGGTTTTCTCAGAGTATATATATACCCAATAATGGGATTGCTGGGTGTTATGGTAGTTCTATTTTTAGTTTTTTAAGGAACCTCCATACTGTTCTCCATAGTGGCTGTATCAATGTACATTCTTACCAACAGTGCAAGAGGGTTCCCTTTTCTCCACACCGTCTCCAGCATTTATTGTTTGTACATTTTTTAACGATGGCCATTCTGAATGGTGTGAGGTGATACCTCATTGTAGTTTTGATTTGCATTTCTCTAATGATTAGTGATGTTGAGCATCCTTTCATGTGTTTGCTGGCAATCTGTATATCTTCTTTGGAGAAATGTCTATTTAGGTCTTCTGCCCATTTTTGGATTGGGTTTTTTGTATTTTTTATATTGAGCTGCATAAGCTGCTTGTAAATTTTGGAGATTAATCCTTTGTCAGTTGCTTCATTTGCAAATATTTTCTCCCATTCTGAGGGTTGTCTTTTCATCTCGTTTATGGTTTCCTTTGCTGTGCAAAAGCTTTGAAGTTTCATTAGGTCCCATTTGTTTATTTTTGTTTTTATTTCCATTTCTCTAGGAGGTGGGTCAAAAAGGATCTCGCTGTGATTTATGTCATAGAGTGTTCTGCCTATGTTTTCCTCTATGAGTTTGATAGTGTCTGGCCTTACATTTAGGTCTTTAACCCATTTTGAGTTTATTTTTGTGTATGGTGTTAGGGAGTGTTCTAATTTCATTCTGGACAGCTGGACCAAATTTCTTCTCTGATTGCTGTGGCTAAAACTATTTACATTTAGCTGTCCAGTTTTCCCAGCACCACTTATTGAAGAGGCTATGTTTTCTCCATTGTATATTCTTGCCTCCTTTATCAAAAATAAGGTGACCATATGTGTGTGGGTTTACCTCTGGGCTTTCGATCCTGTTCCATTGATCTATATTTCTGTTTTTGTGCCAGTACCATACAGACTTGATTACTGTAGCTTTGTAATATAGTCTGAAGTCTGGGAGCCAGATTCCTGCAGCTCCATTTTTCTTTCTCAAGATTGCTTTGGCTATTCAGGGTCTTTTGTGTTTCCATACAAATTGTGAAAATGCCATTTTCTGTGAAAAATGCCATTTCTGTGAAAATGCCAGTTCTGTGAAAAATGCCATTAGTAGTTTGATAGGGATTGCATCGAATCTATAGTAGAGTCATTTTCACAATGTTGATTCTTCCAATCCAAGGACATGGTATATCTTTCCTTCTGTTTGTATCATCTTTAATTTCTTTCATCGGTGTCTTGTAGTTTTCTGCATACAGGTCTTTTGCCTCCTTAGGTATTTTATTCTTTTTGTTGCAGTGGTAAATGGGAGTGTTTCCTTAAAATCTCTTTCAGATTTTTCATCATTAGTATATAGGAATGCAAGAGATTTCTATGCATTAATTTTGTATCCTGCTACTTTACCAAATTCATTGATTAGTTCTAGTAGTTTTCTGGTAGCATATTTAGGGTTCTCTATATATAGTAGCATGTCATCTGCGAACAGTGACAGCTTTACTTTTTCTTTTCTGATTTGGATTCCTGTTCTTTCTTTTTCTTCTCTGATTGCTGTGGCTAAAACTTCCAAAACTATGTTGAATAATAGTGGTGAAAGTGGACAACCTTGTTTTGTTCCTGATCTTAGTGGAAATGGTTTCAGTTTTTCACCATTGAGAACAATGTTGGCTGTGGGTTTGTCATATATGGCCTTTATTATGTTGAGGTAAGTTCCCTCTGTGCCTACTTTCTGGAGGGTTTTTTATCATAAATGGGTGTCAAATTTTGTCGGAAGCTTTTTCTGCATCTATTGAGATTATCATATGGTTTTTCTCGTTCAATTTGTTAATATGGTGTATCACATTGATTGATTTGCGAATATTGAAGAATCCTTGCATTCCTAGGATAAACCCCACTTGATCGTGGTGTATGATCCTTTTAATGTGCTGTTGGATTCTGTTTGCTAGTATTTTGTTGAGGATTTTTGCATCTATGTTCATCAGTGATATTGGCCTGTAGTCTTCTTTTTTTGTGACATCTTTGTCTGGTTTTGGTATCAGGGTGATGGTTGCCTCATAGAATGAGTTTGGGAGTGTTCCTCCCTCTGCTATATTTTGGAAGAGTTTGAGAAGGATAGGTGTTAGCTCTTCTCTAAATGTTAGGTAGAATTCGCCTGTGAAGCCATCTAGTCCTGGGCTTTCGTTTGTTGGAAGATTTTTAATCACAGTCTCAATTTAAGTGCTTGTGATTGGTCTGTTTATATTTTCTATTTCTTCCTGGTTCAGTCTCAGAAGGTTGTGCTTTTCTAAGAATTTGTCCATTTCTTCCAGGTTGTCCATTTTATTGGCATAGAGTTGCTTGTAGTAATCTCTCATGTTCCTTTGTATTTCTGCAGTGTCAGTTGTTACTTCTCCTTCTTCATTTCTAATTCTATTGATTTGAGTCTTCTCCCTTTTTTTCCTGCTGAGTCTGGTTAATGGTTTATGAATTTTGTTTATCTTCTCAAAGAACCAGTTTTTTCTTTTTTCTTTTTCTGCTCTGTGGTAATTATTTCCACTCTTTTATCTTCCAGGTCACTTACCTGTTCTTCTGCCTCAGTTATTCTGCTACTGATTCCTTCTAGAGAATTTTTAATTTCATTTATTGTGTTGTTCATCATTGTTTGTTTGCTCTTTAGTTCTTCTAGGTCCTTGTTAAACATTTCTTATATTTTCTCCATTCTATTTCCAAGATTTTGGATCATCTTTACTATAATTACTCTGAATTCTTTTTCAGGTAGACTGCCTATTTCCTCTTCATTTGTTTGATCTGGTGGGTTTTTACCTTGCTTCTACAACTGCTGTGTGTTTCTCTGTCTTCTCATTTTGCTTAACTTACTGTGTTTGGGGTCTCCTTTTTGCAGGCTGCAGGTTCGTAGTTCCCGTTGTTTTTGGTATCTGCCCCCAGTGGCTAAGGTTGGTTCAGTGGGTTGTGTAGGCTTCCTGGTGGAGGGGACTGGTGCCTGTGTTCTGGTGAATGAGGCTGTATCTTGTCTTTCTAGTTGGCAGGACCACATCCAGTGGCGTGTTTTGGGGTGTCTGTGACCTTATTATGATTTTAGGCAGCCTCTCTGCTAATGGGAGGTGTTTTGTTCCTGTCTTGCTAGGTGTTCGGCATAGGGTGTCCAGCACTGTAGCTTGCTGGTCATTGAATGGAGCTGGATCTTAGCATTGAGATGGAGATCTCTGGGAGGGCTTTCGCCATTTGATATTACATGGAGCTAGGAGGTCTCTGGTGGACCAATGTCCTGAACTCGTCTCTCCCACCTCAGAGGGACAGGCATGACTCCCAGCCAGAGCACCAAGACCCTGTCAGCTATACAGCTCAGAAAAAAAGGGAGAAATAAAGAAAGAAAGTAAAATAAAATAAAGTTAATAAAATAAAAAAATTGAAATTATTAAAAATAAAATAAATTAAAATGTAATAAAAAAAAGAAAAGAAAAAGAAAGAAGAGAGCCACCAAACCAAAAAACAAATCCACCTATGATAACAAGCACTAAAAACTATATGAAAAACAAAACAAAACAAAAAATGGACAGACAGAAGCCTAGGACAAATGGTAAAAGCAAAGCTATAAAGACAAAATCACACAAGGAAGTATACACATATACACTCACAAAAAGAGAAAAAGGAAAAAAAATATATATCTATCTATATATTAACAAAAGAAAGAGAGAAACAAATCAATAAACACATCTACCAATGATAGTAAACTCTAAATTCTAAACGAATATAAACATAAAACCAGAGACAAATTAGATGCAGAAAGCAAACCCCAAGTCTACAGTTGCTCCCAAAGTCCACTGCCTCAATTTTGGGATGATTCATTTTCTATTCAGGTATTCCACAGATGCAGGGTACATCAAGTTGATTGTGGGGATTTATTCCACTGATCCTGAGGCTGCTGGGAGAGATTTCCCTTCTCTTCTTTGTTCGCACAGCTCCTGGGGTTCAGCTTTGGATTTGGCCCCGCCTCTGCGTGTAGGTCGCCTGAGGGCATCTTTTCTTCGCTCAGACAGGACGGAGTTAAAGTAGCAGCTGATTAGGGGGCTCTGGGTCACTCAGGCCAGGGGGAGGGAGGGGTACGGAATATGGGGTGAGCCTGTGGTGTCAGCGGTCTGTGTGACATTGCACCAGCCTGAGGCACGCCGTGTGTACTCCCGGGGAAGTTGTCCCTGGATCACGGGTCCCTGGCAGTGGTGGGCTGCATAGGCTCCCGGCAGGGACGGGAGCTGTGGATAGTGACCTGTGCTTGCACACAGGCTTCTCTGTGGCTGCAGCAGCAGCCTTAGCATTTCATACCTGTCTCTGGTGTCTGCGCTGATAGCCAAGGCTCACGCCCGTCTCTGGAGCTCATTTAGGCGGTGCTCTGAATCCCCTCTCCTCGTGCACTCTTTTGGGAAGTCTGAGTTCTTCTGCCAGTGTTCAGTAGGTGTTCTGTAGGAGTTGTTCCTCATGTAGATGTATTTCTGATGTATTTGTGGGGAGGAAGGGGATCTCCACATCCTACTACTCCACCATCTTGAAGGTCTCCCCCACTTTTTTTTTTTTTTTTTTTTGCGGTACACAGGCCTCTCACTGCTGTGGCCTCTCCCGTTGCGGAGCACAGGCTCCAGACGCACAGGCTTAGCGGCCATGGCCCACAGGCCCAGCCGCTCCGCAGCATGTGGGATCCTCCCAGACCAGGGCATGAACCCGTGTCCCCTGCATCGGGAGGCGGACTCTCAACCACTGCGCCACCAGGGAAGCCCTCCTCCACTCTTATATTGCCCTTCCTCCCTTCCCTCTTCCCACTGGTAACCGTTGGTTTGCTCTCTATATCTATGAGTCTGCTTCTATTTTGTTATAGTCACTATTTTGTTGTATTTTTTAGATTCCACATATAAGTGATATCATACAGTATTTGTCTTTCTCTGTCTGACTTAATTCACTTAGCATAATACCCTTCAAGTTCATCCATGTTGCTGCAAATGGCAAAATATTCTTTTTTATGGCTGAGTAGTAATCTATTGTATATATGCACCACATCTTCTGTATGCATTCACCTGTTGATGGACACTTAGGTTGCTTCCATGTCTTGGCAATTGTAAATAATGCTGCTATGAACATTGGGGTACATGTGTCTTTTCGAATTAGTGTTTTTGCTTTTTCTTGGAATTGTTAGGTCATATGGTAGTTCTATTTTTAGTTTTTTGAGAAATATCCGTACTGTTCTCCATAGTGGCTGCACCAATTTACATTCCCACCAACAATGTAGGAGGGCTCCCTTTTCTCCACATCCTCACCAACATTTGTTATTTGTGTTCTTGTTGATGATGGCCGTTCTGACAGATGTGATGTGATATCTCATTGAGGTTTTGATTCGTATTTCCCTGATGATTAGTGATGTGGAGCATCTTTTCATGTGCCTGTTGGCCATCTGCATTTCTTCTTTTTTTAAAAAAAAATTATTTACTTATTTATTTATTTTTGGTTATGTTGGGTCTTTGTTTCTGTGCACAGGCTTTCTCTAGTTGCGGCGAGCGGGGGATACTCTTCTTTGCGCTGCGTGTGCTTCTCATTGTGGTGGCTTCTCTTGTTGCGGAGCACGGGCTCTAGGTGCATGGCCTTCAGTAGTTGTGGCGTGAGGGCTCAGTAGTTGTGGCTCGTGGGCTCTAGAGTGCAGGATCAGTAGTTGTGGTGCACGGGCTTAGTTGCTCCGCGGCATGTGGGATCTTCCCAGACCAGGGTTCAAACCCGTGTACCCTGAACTGGCAAGCAGATTCTTAACCACTGTGTCACCAGGTAAGTCCCTGTATTTCTTCTTTGGAAAAATGTCTATTCAGATCCTCTGCCCATTTTTTTTTTTTTTTTTTTTTTTTTTTTTGTGGTACGCAGGCCTCTCACTGTTGTGGCCTCTCCCATTGTGGAGCACAGGCTCCGGACGTGCAGGCTCAGCGGCCATGGCTCACGGGCCCAGCTGCTCCTTGGCATGTGGGATCTACCCGGACCGGGGCACGAACCCGTGTCCCCTGCAATGGCAGGCAGACTCTCTACCACTGCGCCACCAGGGAAGCCCTCTGTGCATTTTTAAATTGGGTTGTTTGGGGTTTTTTTTTTTGATGTTGAGTTGATGTTGACTACAAAATATTGATTACATGTTGTGATGATAATGTTTTGAATATACTGGGTGAAATAAAATACATTATTAAAATGAATTTTACCTGTTTCTTTTTTCTAATGTAGGTACTGGAAAACTTTAAATTATGTGCCTGTCTTGCATTATATGTTGATTCGATGGTGCTGGTCTAGGTTCTCACAGGGAATTAGTGGCAGTGGATGAGAGTGTGTGTGTGTGTGTGTGTGTGTGTGTGTGTGTGTGTATACTGTGTGAGTATATGTATGTGTATGTGTTTGTGTATATGTGTGTGTGTGTGTGTGTGTGTATACTGTGTGAGTATATGTATGTGTTTGTGTATATGTGTGTGTGTGTCTGTGTGTGAATGTGTGGGTATATAATGGGGGGTGGGGCATGGGTGGGCGTGGGAAAACTGAGCTGTACAGTCAGGGTCTATAACCCTGCTCAAAACCTGGGACATTTTCATTTCAGCATCTTATGCTCTGGCATCTATTACATGCCATGCACACATCACACACAATTTCCTTAAACCCTCAGGGGAACACAGTGATCTGGGAAGAACCCCCTTGCCTGCACAGGCTCAGAGGGGCTGAGGAACTCATCAGGTCACACGCTGAGAAGTGATGGGAGGGGCCACGATGGGGATCCAAGCCACCGTCCTCTCCACTGCAGGACCAGACCCTGCCTTGAACATCTTCCAGTCCCTCGTGACACCAGCCCTCATGCAGAGGCTGGGAGAGGGTGGAAGAAGGGGCTGCAAGGGAGGATTCAAAGTGAATTCCATGTTGCTGTGACCCAGGTGCAGGGCCAGTGCACATCAACCCCTGTCCCCCCATGTTCTCTCCTCACAGCCACGCTGCTTCAGCGGTCAGACCTTGCACTTGGTCCCAAATTCATAAAGATCAAAGAAATTGCAAAGTTATTCGTGTCTGTTCTTTCAACATGTGTAGAAATAAATACTTGCATGTTCAAGAAAAAAATGCAAGTCCGTGAGTGCCTGGGACCAGCCTGGGCTCAGATGCTGATTCTGCCTCTTTGTGGCTGTGTGACTCTTGCCTCCATCTCCGCATTTGTGTCACGGGCCCCTAATGCCTGCCTGTGTTGGGAGTAAATGAAGTGATGCTGGTAAGATGCTGGCCACAGACAAGATGCTTAATACACAACACTTCCTCTTCCCTTCCTCTTTAGCTGTCTGTTTAAAGTTCTCTTCCTAACTGCTCAGATGTGATGATTTCCTCTTAGATGATTTCCTAGACAAGTCTAGATGTGTAACAAGCAAGCAAACACAACCTCTAAGAATAATAAGTTATCCACAGCCACTACTTTTTGTATATTTTATTGAAGTGTACTTGATTTACAATGTGTTAATTTCTGCTGAACAGCAAAGTGATTCAGTTATATATATTCTTTTTCATATTCTTTTGCATTATGGTTTATCACAGGATCTTGAATATAGTTCCCTGTGCTACACAGTAGGACCTTGTTGTTTATCCATCCTATATATACTAGTTTGCATCTGCTAATTCCAAACTCCTAATCTATCCCTCCCCTACCACTCTCTTGCTTGGGAAACACAAGTCTGTTCTCTATGTCTGTGAATCTGTTTCTGTTTTGTAGATATGTTCATTTGTGTCATATTTTAGATTCCATGTATAAGTGATATCATATGGTATTTGTCTTTCTCCTTCTAACTTCACTTCCTTCCTTGATGGTGTTTCAATATAGGAATCATGTCATCTGCCTCTTTGCATACCTCTGTATTTGTTCGTCATTGCTATGTAACAAATTATCCCAAAGTGGATCATACGGTAGTTCTAATTTTAATGTTTTGAGGAACCTCCTTACCGTTTTCTGTTGTGGCTGCACCATTTTACAATCCCCTCATAGTGCACAAGGATTCCAATTTCTCCTCATCAATACTTATTATTTTCTGATTTTTTTGATAGTAGCCATCCTAATGGGTGTGAGGTGGTATCTTGTGGTCTTGATGTGCACTTCCCTAATTATTAGTGATATTGAGCATCTTTTAGTAAGCTTATTGGCCATTTGTATGTCATCTCTGAAGACATGTCTCAAGTCCTTTGTTCATTAAAAAAAAAATTTATTTATTTAATTTATTTTCTTAGTTGTGTCGGGTCTTAGTTGCAGCATGCGGGATATTTTGTTTTGGTGCTCAGGCTTCTCTCTAGTTGTGGCACATGGGCTCCAGGGTGAATGGGCTCTGTAGTTTGCAGAACACCGGCTCTCTCGTTGAGGCGTGCGAGTTCAGTAGTTGTGGCGCTCAGGCTTAGTTGGATCCCGTGGCATGTGGGATGTTAGTTCCCCAACCAGGGATCGAACCCTCATCCCCTGTATTGGGAGGAGGATTCTTTACCACTGGACCACCAGAGAAGTTCCCCTTTGTTCACTTTTAAATTGGGTTTATTTATTTGTTATTGAAGTTTTTACATTTTCAATGGTTAAAAAAGAAGATTTTGTGACTTGTGAAAATTATGTGCAATTCAAATTTTAATGTCCTTAAATTAAATTTCATTGGGATACAGCCATGCTCACTTGTTTATATTTTGTCTGTGGCTGCCTTTGTGCTACAGCAGCAGAGTTGAGTATTTGCAACAGACTGTATGTTCTGTGAATCCTAAATATTTTACTATCTCATCTTTTACAGAAAACGTTTGCTACTCTTGGGCTAGGATGTAAGAGGTAAAGAGAAAGCCTTCTGAGGCCTGAAGGCAGGGTGTTGTTGCCTTCTGAAGACAGTCGGGGGCAGCAGAGAGCGGATGTGCTGGAGATTCCATATGGGTTCTGCAGCCCAGAACCACAGGATGGATTCTGCCTAGGGTACCAGGGCTCATCGGCTTGGAAGGGTTGGTGGAAACCATCAGAATGTGTGTGAGGCTCATCTGGGAGAGAGTAAAATCTTCCGGGGTCTCCCTGCCCTCCTCCTGCTTTCCCATCTCTCCTTCAGGTAGATGCCCGATTGCTCTTCCCCACAGGCACATCTGGCCCCACCACTTCCTGCTTGACCCTCTTCACTGGCGCTTTCTGCTCTCTTAGAGATCAAGTCCAAGTTCCATAAGTCTGGTTCCCAAGGCCCCGTTTCTCTCTGCCTTTATTTCTTGGTCTTCATCGCTTGGTTCCATCAGTATGAGCTGACTCCAAACCTCACACTCCGATAATACAAACACCATGCTTCCTGCCCCTCGTGGCGTTTTCTGGCCTGTGCGTCTTTGTTCACACCCTCTGGTGGCATGCTCTCACCCTGAACCCTGGCCCTTCCACCTCTTTAACCCTGATAACTGCCTCTATCCTCCTTCAGGCTCGGCTAAGCCTCCACCTCCTCCAGGAAGCCTTCCATGACCACCTACTTCCACCCCAGACACAGCAGGTACCTCTCTTCCAGCTCCTTTAATTCTCAGTGTCTACCCCCCGCCTAGTACCTTAAACATGGCCACAGGTGAGAGATGGACCAGGACCTAGGGATCTTTGGGTCCCCAAGACCTATTAGAGTTTCCGACACATAGCAGGCTCTCAGCAAATGTTTGGAATGAATGAATGAATGAAAGAATGAATTGGGATAAGAAAGGAGTAAGATGTACAAACAACTATATATAAAATAGATAAACAACAAGGACCTACTGTATAACACAGGGACTATATTCAGTATCTTGTAATAACCTATGATGGAAAAGAATCTGAAAAAGAATATATATATATACACACATATTTATAACTGAACCACTTTGCTGTACACCTGAAACTGACATAACATTATAAATCAACTATACTCCAATAAAAAATAACTAAAGAAAGAAAGGTATGAGATCCCTTCAAGTCCAAAAGCTGCCTTAGCATCATCCCCCATTTTCCCAGTGAGGCTGCACCTGGGCAAAAAGAGATGCTGGACATTGCAAATCCCTGCAGATTTGTGAGCTGAACTGGTTAAGAAGTATCCCTTCTGCTGCTAGGAAATTTTACCCAGTGGGGTTGACAGCCTGAGGCCCTCCCTGCCCCTTTTTGCCTAAACAGTCTCAGGTCAGGTGCATTTGGCCCTTGAGACGGACCAGTTGCCATGGGGACCCCAATGATCACTCGTCACACTGCCCTCTGCAGCTGAGCAAGGTGGTAATGTTCTGTGACAGTATGGACACCCACTCCCCAGAGCAGGAGGAGACCAGGGCTCAGAGGCAGAATAAGCTTCATGGGTCCTCCTCTCATCCTGTCCCCCTCCTTGGACTGGGGCCCACCAACCTGGGGTGGATCAGAGCCAAGAAGAGCACTGGAGTGGGCATCAGATGACCTGAGTCTGAGACTGAGCTGTGCTGGCAGTGGCTGTGTGACTCTGGGGAATCGCTTGCCCTCTCTGAGCCTTGGCTGTAACCTCCTGGGGTTACTGGAGGAAGACCACATGAAGATTTATCTGCGAGGTCTTTCTACAGTGTCAGTGACTCTGAAGATTCACAGGTGGCTACTGGGCAGGCCCCACAGGACAAAGCTACCACACACGTAAAACCTCTTTAACGGCCATCCAGAACCATTTAAAGGAAGAGAACCTTTAAAATTCCAGCCAGGTTCTCAGATGCACCTGTAGCTCTAGAGTCTTCCAGCGTGCTGACTCCACAGCTCAGCTCAGAGGCTCAAACTCATTTTAGAATTCGCTGGAGGAATTACACACTATACAAACAGACTCCTCCTGTCAGGTGCGATTTGTAAGTATCATTTACAAAAGGAAGTCAATTAAAACTTTCCCTGCTGACTCAGGCCTTCATGCCCCTGCCCTCCCTGGCCCGGCAGAGTGTCACTCTTTTTTTTTTTTTTTTTTTACATCTTTATTGGAGTATAATTGCTTTACAATGGTGTGTTAGTTTCTGCTTTATAGCAAAGTGAATCAGCTATACATATACATATATCCCCATATCTCTTCCCTCTTGCGTCTCCCTCCCTCCCACCCTCCCTATCCCACCCCTCCAGGCGGTCACAAAGCACCAGAGCTGATCTCCCTGTGCTATGCGGCTGCTTCCCACTAGCTATCTACCTTACGTTTGGTAGTGTATATATGTCCATGCCTCTCTCTACCTTTGTCACAGCTCACCCTTCCCCCTCCCCATATCCTCAAGTCCATTCTCTAGTAGGTCTGTGTCTTTATTCCTGTCTTACCCCTAGGTTCTTCATGACATTTTTTTTCTTAAATTCCATATATATGTGTTAGCATACGGTATTTGTCTCTCTCTTTCTGACTTACTTCACTCTGTATGACAGACTCTAGGTCTATCCACCTCATTACAAATAGTTCCATTTCGTTTCTTTTTATGGCTGAGTAATATTCTATTGTATATATGTGCCACATCTTCTTTATCCATTCATCCGATGATGGACACTTAGGTTGTTTCCATCTCCGGGCTATTGTAAATAGAGCTGCAATGAACATTTTGGTACATGACTCTTTTTGAATTATGGTTTTCTCAGGGTATATGCCCAGTGGGATTGCTGGGTCATATGGTAGTTCTATTTGTAGTTTTTTAAGGAACCTCCATACTGTTCTCCACAGTGGCTGTACCAATTCACATTTCCACCAGCAGTGCAAGAGGTTTCCCTTTTCTCCACACCCTCTCCAGCATTTATTGTTTCTAGAGTTTTTGATGATGGCCATTCTGACTGGTGTGAGATGATATCTCATTGTAGTTTTGATTTGCATTTCTCTAATTATTAATGATGTTGAGCATTCTTTCACGCGTTTGTTGGCAGTCTGTATATCTTCTCTGGAGAAATGTCTATTTAGGTCTTCTGCCCATTTTTGGATTGGGTTGTCTGTTTTTTTGTTATTGAGCTGCATGAGCTGCTTATAAATTTTGGAGATTAATCCTTTGTCAGTTGCTTCATTTGCACAGAGTGTCACTCTTTAAAGAGGTGTGTGGCTTTTAGGACTAATATTGTGAGAATTCTCCTTTCCTCTATTAATTAGATAAGATCTGGGTTTGGTTGAAATCTTTTGAAGTTTCAAGCTCTTGCTGCTGAGCTCTTTTTCCGCAGAAATAAATGAAGATGGTTCTTTATTTCTTCATTCATTCGTTTATTCAACAAATGGATGCAAGCTACTCATCTCTTTTGAGTTTGTGCTTGAATGTCACCTTCACCATGAGGTTTCCCCAAATACCTGTTTGTTTGGTTTTTTTAATATTTATTTACTTATTTGGTTGCGCTGGGTCTTAGTTGCGGCTCGCGGGCTCCTTAGTTGTGGCATGTGAACTCTTACTAGCAGCATGCATGTGGGATCTAGTTCCCTGACCAGGGATCGAACCCGGGTCCCCTGCATTGGGAGAGCAGAGTCTTATCCACTGTGTCACTAGGGAAGTCCCCCCAGCCACCTGTTTAATTAAAGCTGCAACCTGGTCTCCCCACAACACTGCTCCCTTTCCCTGCTCTCTTTTTCCCCCCATCACCTCTAACAGACAAAGTAATGTACTTATATATTACGTTTATTGTTTATTTTGTCTTCCTGACTAGAAGTTAAGTCCCCTGACAATAGGGATCTTTGACTACTTTTTTCACACATGGACCCAACTGCTGGGACGGTGCCTGGTGAATAGCAAGTAATCAATGAATAATTTTTAATGAATGAATGAATGAATAACAAGCTATGGACTTGTAGGAAAAGACCTGAGTTTTCAGTCTAAGACAGAGAAGACAGTGATACAGGCCAATGGAAGGAAGCAATGTTTATTGAGTGCTCTCTGTGGACCCAACCCTTACGGTAAGGGATCTTTGTCACTTAATCTTCACAACGACCCTACAAATTAAGTGATTGTTCTATTTTCACACAACGAAATGTCTGTCTAGAGAAGTTAGGCTATTTGCCTTAAGTCACAGCTGGTATGATGTGGATCTAGGTTGCAAACCCAATGCTATCCTACTTTAAAGTTCCAGGCACTGCAGCATGCATGTAGGAACCAATGCACTGGGGCTTCAGGGAAGACTTCCTGGAGGAGGTGGCTTCTGCACCATCTTGAAGACACGACAAGGTATGGATATGCAGGGATGAGGTGCAGGTACTGTTATTTGTGATAGAGAAAAGGGGGAGCTGCCAGCCTAGAGAGAGGGTCATCCAGGGAAGGAGCAGCGATCAGAGCCCAGGCCACCTGGGAAGGACAGTCGTGGCCAAGAAGATCGGAAAGCCAGAGTGGGGTCAGGCATCAGGTGAGACTCAGGTCCAAAACTACCACTTTAATTTTCAATCTGCAAAGCTTTCATATATACTATTGAAAGATGCACCATTCTCCCTAAAGTCCTTAAAATAGTCACAAATCAGCATTTCTCTGCTTTACATCCCCTCAAAGGAGGCAGATCTAAGATGTACTGACACAAAATAGAATTACCTTTTGGGTCTTCTGGGCCAACGGTTATAAAAAGCCCATTTGGTGGAAAGTCCAGCTGTTGCCAAAACGTTTTTTAAAAGCCTCCAATTGTCACGAGTGCCTACCATGAGCTGGACGTTTTTCATCTATTATGTTTGATTTAAGTACTCTGAGGCAGGCGGCAGGATGGTCACTGTAAGGATGAGAAAATCGAGGCTCAAAGAGGTTAAGTTCCTTTTCCAAAGTCACAGGGCTCGTGGAGGCACAGGGAAAAGTCCTGAGTCTGCGCTCACTTGCCTGATGCTTCTTCTGCCCCTGAAAAATGCGCACCATGTCCTTGGAAATGCTGCTTTAGCGGCTGCCAACAGGGTGTCTACCGTGAAGAATAATTCATTTTAGGTCGCTGTGCCTCATCCTTTTAGGGAACTGTGGAAATGGTCCCTAGGAGCTCAACTTGATCCATTTAGCCGGGAACCTCCTGCAGGGCTGAGCAGATGAAGTGAGCAGGGAATCTGGGCTTCTGTCAACCTTCGTTTGATAGTGACAGTCTGGGAAAGCTAATGCCGAGGGAAGCATCATTTTCAGGACCAGAAATGTGCACCCGGCTTGCCCTGCCAAAGTCTGGGAGTTCTCCCATTATACATGCATCCAACTGGATGTTCATCCACTGGGCTAGGTTCTAGGAATATGAAGATGAATAAGACATGAACTTCGTACCTTCCAGGAGTTCCCAGCATAGGAGTGAAAACAGATGAGTAATAAGGTCATCTTAGTACAGTTCCTCCCAGGCAGAGAAGCAGTGGTGAAAGATACTCTCAGGGGACAAATAAAAATTCTAGAAAATCGGAAGCTTTGAACCAGCCCCCTAATAGCTCTGATTCTGGTCCGTTACTCCAAATGGCCCAACAAAAAAGCAGGATGGGTTGAATTCCCTCTCCCATCTTCATTTTGGGAACAGCATTGTGTTCCTGGATCGGTTTATTTCTACCCACTGCATGAGCTCTTCATCACAAACCGTACAGTCCCCTAAGCATGTGTACAAGTGGTTTGGGGACCGTCTAATCCTGAGAGGCTCCCATGCACAGACTTTTCCACTGTGATACTGCATGTTGTTCTGGTTTGAGGGACTCATTAAATGACACCTCTCTTTCCCAGTCTGAGTTCAGCAGATGGAGAGCAAAATAGCACCTCTATGCATTAGGTTGGAGGATGTGATAGTTAGCTTTTTGCTTCATAACAAACAAGCCCCCAAAACTCAGTGGCTTATGACCAAAGACAAAAAAAAAAAAAGATTTACTTTTCTAACTCATGGATCTGTGTACTAGAGCAGCTCTGCTTCAGGCTGTGGGATGGGCTTATCTCTGCTCTGTGTGTCTCTGATGCTGGGACCAGGACATGCTCTTCTCATGGCAGGTGGCATAAATGCCAGGGGCCAGCAGACACATGTGATGCCTCTTAAAGTCTCAGCATGGAAATGGCACTTGTACCCATATTCCACTGGCTAAAGCAAATCCCATGGCCGAGGTCAGCATCAGAGCAGCAGGTTCACCCACACTGATCCATTCCAAGAACAGGAAAGAAATCATACTTGCTGTGTGTAATGTGGCTTGGGTGCATGGAAACAAGGAGATGTTGAACCCTTTATCAGAAAGTCCCACCCATTCTCATTGGCACAGCTAGACCACCACTAGCATCCCTGCATGGGGCCTGCCCCTGTAAACCTAGGGAAGGGCAGCCCAAAACATATACTTCCTGTGGGAACCTGGGTCACTCCCTGAGGAGAAGGAGGGAGGAAGGAGGGGCTGAGCTGGGCACGCCCACTTCCCCTCCCCCTAATCACAATTCATGGTATGAGTGAAGGTTGGCAGGAGGCCAAGAGTGCTACCCTAATTGATGTCCCTCAAAGTGGAAACAGAGCAGAAACAAGGTACCCTCCTTGTACATACGTGTGCACACGATACATCTTGGCACTTGACCTTCCACAGCCCACCAATGTAGGCGTACACCCTCCTTGCAAGGATGGTACCCCATAAACGGCCATTTGTTTTGAGGGTTGTGTTCATTTAATTCACTTGACACCCACCTATTGAAAAATCTGTTACGTTCCAGCAGCGTCGGGGATGTTTAAGATCGTAGGTCTGAGACACCCTGGCCTTAGGATTCCCCATCTCTTCTCATATCAAATATATTAAAATACATCCACCCTATGTAAAATTTTTCTTTTGCCTTAGAAGTTTGGAACGGCTTTTAAGGCCTTGGTTTTACTTTTTAAATTATTGGGTACAAGTCATTCTTTACGATCATCTATGATCTCTCAGCAACCATTGAGGGATTCTTGCAAAGAGAAAAAAACTACATACTTTTCCATTTATAATGAAATTTTATGAACATTAAATGGAACAATTAATGAAACTGACTTATTGTTATGGTTAATAGACAAACATTAACTGTATTTTGCACTTTTCCCCCCAAATTTGGAGCTATCGTTGTTTTCAGGTCTCAAGCATTTTTTTTTTCAGCTCTTGAAAATTTAGCTGTCTCTAGGCACTGTGCTTAGTTATCCCTCAAGGATGAGATAGCTCTGAGCACCGTGCAGGAAGCTGCGGGCAAAAGGACAGGGAAGGTGGGAGTCCTGCCTTCAGGAAACTCTCAGTTTAGAAGGTGAAACAGAGATGGAACAATATAAGTTACAATGGCATGTGAGAAATGGGATCCTAGGCCTGTGTCTAGGGTGTAGAGGGCACAAGAGAAGGAAGGAGGCAGCCAGGGCACAGACTTCTTGGAGGCAAAGAAGCTTGGCTGTGACCTGAAGAGTAAGTGGATCCCCCCAAAACGGCGAGAGGTTAAGCAGGGTTGGGGGAGAGCAGAAGGGAGTTTGGGAAAGGAATTCCAGTTTTAGGAAAGGAGATGAGGATACATGAAAAACCATGAAAGAGCATGTTGGGAAGACTTGGGGTAATTTATTGCGGCTGGAACACAGAATGGGAGGAGGCATGTGACAAGCACGTGGCCGTGGGGCACCGTCTTTGTAACCGAGTCCTGGCCAGGCCTCATCAATCTGCTGACCTGGTATTGTGATATGAAGGTGTAACTTCTGAGGTCTGGAATTTTCTTCTATTAAAGTACTCCTGCACCATTTATGCTGGTTTTCTTTTTGGTAAAACTTTTTATTAATAGGTTAATATTCTGCCAGTGCTTTTCTTTTACATTTTATTTATTAAAAAAATTTTTTTTTAATTTATTTAAAAAAATTTTTTTAATTTTTTAAAATTTATTTTTTTAAAAATCCCTTAGTATAAGACACACAAGGCCAGATGGAGGGCTTGTTTTTATTTTTATTTACTTATTTTTAAATTTTATTTATTTATTTTTGGCTGCGTTGGGTCTTCGTTGCTGTAGGCAGGCTTTCTCTAGTTGTGGTGAGCGGGGGCTACTCTTCGTTGCGGTGCGGTGGCTTCTCTCATTGTGGGGCATGGGCTCTGGGCACGCGGGCTTCAGTAGTTGCGGCGTGTGGGCTCAGTAGTTGTGGCTCTTGGGCTCTAGAGCGCAGGCTCAGTAGTTGTGGCGCACGGGCTTAGTTGCTCCACGGTGTGTGGGATCTTCCAGACCAGGGCTTGAACCCGTGTCCCCTGCATTGGCAGGCGGATTCTTAACCACTGCGCCACCAGGGAAGTCCGAGGGCTTGTTTTTAACTCTTTCCTTCATGTCTAGGTAAACTCACTGGGGGCCTGGTTGCTTGCCCAGGCAGCCCAGTCGTTTAGATCTCTTCTCTCTTTCCTCTATAGCTATTAATTTCTTAACATTTTCATTCCATTGTCTTCTTCCTTTTCAGTTGGAAGTATGACCTAAAAATCTGTATTAGTTTCTTAGGGCTGCTGTAACAAATTACCATGAACTGAGTGGCTTAAAACAACAGAGGTTTATTGTCTCACAATTCAGGAAGGCAGAAGTCAAAATCAAGGTGTCCACAGGGCCATGCTCCCTCTGAAGGCTCCGGGGAAGAATCCTTCTTTGCCTTTTTCTAGCTTCTGGTGGCTCCTGCCAATGTTTGGTACTCCTTGGTTTGTAGCTGCATTACTATAATTTCTGCCCCCGTGGTCACATTGAGACAGACTGGGACCTGGGACCCTTCGCTGCAGTGCTGCAGTGATTGCACCTGGACACACCTCTCCTTGAGCGACGAAATACAAAGAAACTGTATAGGACTAAAAATAACTGTGCGCACATGCGCAGTTGGGACAAATTCTGGATAAAAGATACAGAGACTGAAAAACCCACCTGCCACTTTTGAAGAGCCCCGAGCAGAAGCAGGGGGTCGGGAGCAAAAAGCTGTGCGTGCCCCCTGCACCCAGCTCCACCTAAGGGGTGGGCGAACCACGGAAGCCGCCCCTCTGGCCCGACCCCTGGGCACACCCCTACCCTCACCCCATATAAGGAACAAGCTGGCCCGGCCCCGCTCAGGGAGCGGGCAAACAAGGGAACCTGTTGTTTGTTCTCCCTCCCCCCCCCCGCCCCCCGCTGCAGCAGGGGCCCCAGTAAAGCCTTGCCTGAATTTCTTGTCCGGCCTCTGATCAATTTCTATTGGTTTAGGAGGCCAGAAAACCACTGGTCGGTAACAACATGGCCTTCTGCTTCTGTGTGAATCTCTGGGAACCCTTTTGCCTCTTCACCAGTCCTTGGATTTAGGCTCTGTTCTAATCTGGTATAACTTCATCTTAACTAATTACTTCTGCAAAGATCCAATTTCCAAATAAATTCACTCCCGAGGTTCTGAGTAGACATGAATTTTGAGCTCATACTCAACCCACTGCAACTTCCTTAATTTGATTTTCGGCTTGGTCAGTTCCGTCTTTAGTGCCTCAGATGTAGGTTTCATCTTTGCAATCGCATCCTGGTTTTCTTGCAGACTTTCATTGTTTCAGCCCATCTCTTCATGTCAGCCTGCTGCCCTAGGGTCTCAGACTCATCTGAGGCTCCTTGACCCTCTTCTAGAGAGGCCATGTCTTCTTCTGAGACCCCCTGAAAATGATTCCTAACAGTTTCCTTCTGCTTAATGGAGAAAATAATTTTCAGAGCAATTCTCTCCTGAGGTTCCTTGCAGTGTGACATTTCTCTGTGGCTGTGTATTTTTAATGGGTCCGGGGTGGCTTTTCACCTCTATTGACCCATTCTTTATAGAGACAGATTCCGTCTACCCAGGCCCTACACGTGTCCGCAGTGGGCAGTGTGGATTGCCTTTGGTAGAATGCCTAGAGAGCTAGAGCTACAGGAAGCGGGAAGGTACCTAACTCCTCTCCCCATCTCTGATATCCAGCCAGCATCCGCTGGTTCAGCTCTGCCGAGTTGGTTGAGACCTTCTCCTGTCCTCTCAGGTCTACAGGGAGGAACATTTGTGCTTCGAATAGTGGCTCCCATTCAAACCAGCCTGATCAGAATCACTTACGGATCTTTTCACAATTACAGATGCCTGGGTCCCATCCGTAAAGAGTCTGAGTGAGTAAGTCTGGGGAGGGGCTGGGCAGTCTGGGTTTGTAACAGTTCCCCAAGGGATGCTAAGACACAGCCAGGATTAGGAACCATGTTAGCACAACGATTTGTTCACGTTTGTTTCCCCCATGGGGTTGTGTGCTCCGGAATAATGACGCACATCCTTACCCAGCATGTTACTCTATACCAGGCGCTGTCTAAGCACTTCATGTATATTTACTCCTCACACCAACCCTATGAGGTAAGTACTATAATTATGCCCATTTTACAGATGGGGAAATTGAGGCACAGAGAGGTCCCGTAGGTAATAAGTCGAGCCAGGATCTGAACGTCTAGTCTTAAATAATACTCGGCTTCTCCCTCCATGACTGCAGAGCCTGTGTTTGACTGGCTCACCCCGGAAATCTCAGTCCCCACGTAGCATACAGCAGGTACTCCATAAGTGATTGCTGTATGAATGACGTTCCCCTCTGCCAGACTGCTTTGCCCTGTGACTCTTATGGGACTGAGGCTGCTGGCCAGAGCATCTTGACTTCGACATGCTGCTGCTGGGAGCACGGCTGGGGGGAATCCAAAGGGAAGTCTTGACTGGAAGCAGGTGGAGGTGAGCCAGTGGTTATATTCCAGGAGGACGCTGAAAGACACACACTTACAGAACCCAGAGAAACAGGGGCAACGGGCAGTGGGTTGACAGAGATGGCATGTGAGCTGACTGGCCAAAGAGTGGAAGCCAGGACAGCTCAGCAGTGGAAGCCATGTGCTTCCCCGGGCAATGTGTGTGGCCAGTTGCTTAACCTCAACGGCGGGGTCTGAACAGGAGGAGCCGTGTCACCTTGGGCAAGTGTCTTAGACTTTCCAAGCTACAGTTTCCCTTACCTGAAAATGAGATTAATGATATCCGCTGCTTCCCATCTTATCTCATTGCCAAGCACTTAGATTGCTTCTTTATGAGCAATGGTGACAAATTTTTAGGTTCACAGCAGTCAGCCTGGGCATTCCTCATGGGGGAGAGGTGCCTTAGTAGAGCAGGGCCTCAGATAAGCCCACTGTGGCGCAGAAAGATGCTGGGTTTCCAGGGCTGCATGTGGGTGGGGGGGGGGGGGGGGCGGTGGAGGGGGTGGGGGGTGGGGAAGGGATTGACGGTTGCTCAGGAAGTGAGTGGGAGGAAGAGGAAGTGAGGAAAGGGGGTGGGGCCAGCGAAGGGCCTACAGTCAACAGTCAGAGAGGATTCTGTGTGTCCTCCTGCCTGCTTTTCATTATTTTTCAAACTGTAGTAACAGTTACAATGACCATTTGTTTCTTTAAATGACCTTCAATGCAGACCAGGAGCCCTGGGCTGCAAAGCCCCCAGTTATTTAAAGATATAAAGATGTGGTTTAGGCATTGCTAGGTTCTGTGACTTGGGAAGATATCTTGGTACCAAAGGTGACTTTTCTTTCCCTCCTCCTCAAGTGATGGGCTCATTTGCCTCCCCACCTCCCCCTGCGAGAGTATAGATCAATCTAAATAACTTCACCAGTGGAGTGACAGCAATATTTCACTTTCCAGGTGGTTCCAAAAATGTCAGTGTCATTACTGGTTCTATTTTTTATCATTGCCCCATATTTCCATTTCCTCGGTGGGGATAGGCATCTCTTCCCAGTGACGCACGGGCTTATAGAGTCCTGGGGAGGGTGGCATGTTTGTGCAGTTCACCCCATCTTTCCTGCCTGTCCTACACTTGAACTTTCTTCCCCAAAGCCCAAGCCCTGTGTATTCTTAAAGACAAAATGCAGCCATCCCTCCAACAGGAAGTGAATGTCCCCTCTTCTAGGCTTCCCCATGTTTTGTTGGAATCTTTTGGTGGGTGGGGAGCTCTCCCCCCTGCTGTGGTGCTGATCGTTCTTCAAGGTCAGAAGGACAAGGCCATCCTCCTCCTTTTTTTTTTTTATTATTTTATTTATTTATTTTTTGGCTGCGTTGGGTCTTTTTGCTGCGTGCAGGCTTTCCCTAGTTGCGGCAAGCAGGGGCTACTCTTTGTTGTGGTGCGCGGGCTTCTCATTGTGGTGGCTTCTTTTGTTGCGGAGCATGGGTTCTAGGCGCACAGGTTTCAGTAGTTGTGGCTCGTGGACTCTAGAGCGCAGGCTCAGTAGTTGTGGCACACGGGCTTAGTTGCTCCGCGGCATGTGGGATCTTCCTGGACGAGGGCTCGAACCCGTGTCCCCTGCATTGGCAGGCGATTCTTAACCACTGCACCACCAGGGAAGCCCTATCCTCCTCTTGAAGAAGAACATAGCAGAGTAGAAAAAGCAGATGGTTCAGGGAAATGGGTGCATCCTTTGGAATAGGGTTTGAACTCTGGCCAGGTGACTTAACAGGTAGGATGGATAAGTGATCAAGCCTGTCTGAGGGGGGTTTCTCCTCTGTAAGCCAAGTATCATAATCCCAGTGTCAGAGGTTGTGGGCGGGAGGCAGTGAGATACTCTCTATCTGGTGTCTGACACAGTGGCAGGAAGAGTGGGGACAACCAGGATTTCCTGGTTTCTCTATTTTCCTCCTGTTGGGCAGGCTGACGTCACCCATGGAACTGGCTGTGGATGGAGGGGAGGAAGGAAAGGAGAGAAATACGGCAGGGAGTGGGAAGGAAGGGACCGAATGGGGAGGAAGGAAGGGAAGGAAGGGAGGGATGAAGCAGAAAGGTACATGATGGAAGGTAGGACCATCAGATGTCCAGGCAGTTTCTGTGGTTGGACCACGGAGACCAGGGCCTTAACTAGGCTAAAACTTAGGCCAGGGCTGGCCTGCAGGGCTCAGCAGGGCTCAGCCCAGCCGGCAGCTCAGGTGAGGCTGTAGGTGTGATGGGAACATGGCTGGTACAGCCCGAGAAGAACAGGGCTATCATTCAGTAGGCAGGAGTCTGGTTCTGAGCTGTTCTGGCCTGAGCTTAGACATCCAGGCAGTTCTGGAGAGAGGCCAGCGGTTGGCCTCCTCCTGGTGGCTTTGAGGGAAGAGGCTTTGCGGTCAGGAAGCCACAGGTGAGCTGGCATCACCTCAGAGCAAAGCCCGCTCAGACTTAAAGGGCCAGATCTGTTACACCAGGACCGGTTCCCCCAGAGATTGGGGCTGTGCTCTTTAGGGCCCAAAAGTCCATTCGCCTCATCCATGCACTGAGCCTTTATTGAGGGCCTGCTGTCTGCAGTGCTAGATGCTGATGATGTAGCGGTGAGCAGCACACTGTCCCAGACTTGAAGGAGTACCTAGGTTAGTAAGGGGTCACAATACCATAAGTTAAGTGCTGTGCTGGAGATGGTAGGGGCTGTGGACGGTCAGGGTGTGTATCAGGGGACACAGAGTGTGCCCCAATCTTGCCTTGGAGGTCAAGGATGTCTTCAAGGTAGAGGTTACGTCTGAGCTGAATCTTTTGCTTGGTCGAAAAGGATGGAAGACCGTTCCATTTAGAAGATGCAGCAGAGCTGCCTTTGGGGGCAGGAAAGAGCATGGGGCCTGCAGCTGCGATGTGCTTTTATTATGACAGTAGGGGAGGCTGCTCGTGACGGATGCACGGATGCCGGGTGAGGGCCTTGACGATTTATGGTGAAGGCATGGATGGGTCAGTGATAGATGAATTTTGACCAGGAGAGTGCCTTGGTCTGGTTTACGTTCTAGAAGCATCGTGCTGGGAAGATAAGAGTGGTCAGGACCAGAGGGCAGGTGTGGGAGCGTGCACCAGGGTTCTAAGAGTAGAGGCGGAAAGGGGGACGCGGAGAGGGGAGATTAGGGAGGCAGAGTTGGCCTTGGTGACACCCAGATGTGAGTGTAAGGAAGAGTGAGACGAGCACAAGGGGACACAGAGGCTGCAGGACGGTCACCAGGGCTGCAGGGGAGACTCTGGAGACAGACCCCAGCCAGGAGGATGTTGGGAAAGTCAGATCAAGGCATGCTGCTGGTCGGAAGTAGAAGGGAGGTGCCGATGGAGTAAAGGGCCACACCACCAAGATATCTGGGAGAAATCTCCCACCCTTCGAGTTGGAACCGTGTCCCACAAAAGAAATGGAGGCAAATGACACATACGTGATTTCCTGAGGTGGTCTGCATCCAGGCCACGGGCACAGGACCCAGGCTTCTGCCCTTTGAGTTAGAAGCCTGTGAAGAAGCAGGAGCATCCGGGTGGGGGAGGCAGCCGCTGAAGCCCCTTTGGATTTCGGGTCAGCAGTTGCCGGGTCCAGGGTCCAGCCCTGGTGGTGGTGTCTGTGCCCGACACTGTTGGCGGCTGTGTCTGCAGTCAGCTGGGTCTGCCGGGCAGTTTGGGGTCAGTCTCAGTTGTGTAGCCTACAAGCCCTGTTCTCTAACCTTCCTCAAGAATGCAACTTCCCAGCGTCTTTCTTAAATTAAACAAAAAAAATCATGGTAAACTACGAATACCATAAATGTACCGTTTAACTGTTTCTAAAGGTACGGTTCAGTGGCATTTCACACGTTCACATTGCTGGGCTACCATCACCATCTACCTCCAGAACTTTTCCACCTTTTCAAACAGAAGCTCTGTAACCATTAAATATCAACTTTCCATCCCCCCCCCCACCCCGCCCCGCCCAGCCACTGGCAGTCACAATTCTACTTTCTGTCCCTATGAACAGTATTTGTCTTTTTGTGACCGTCTTATTTCACTTAGCATAATTATCCTTAAGGTTCATCCATGTTGTAGCATATGTCAGAATGTCCTTCGTTAATAAGGTTGAATAATATTGCATTATATATATATATATATATATCTCACATTTTGTTTAAACATTCATTCATTCTTAAATTTTAAAATAAACTGTTAATTTCAGAATAATTTTAGATTTACAGGAAAGTTGCAAAGACAGTACAGAGTCTGTATACTTTACCTAGGTTCCCTTGCTGTTAACATCTTACATTAACATAGTACATTTGTCGGAACTAAGAACAATATCAGTACATTACTATTAACTGTACTTTAGACCTTATGTGGATTTTACCAGTTTATACGCTAAGGTTCAACAGGGTTTGGTTAGCTGTGTGGAATGAGAAAAAGCCGGGGCTTTGGGCTCGGGTGGCTGAGTGGGTGGTGGGCCTTGTGCTGAGATGGGGAGGAGGTTTGGTGGGGAAAGGGATGGAAGGTCACCAGTGTCTTTGCAGAGATGTGATTCTTCCTGGGTCTTTACACAGGTCTGAGCTTGGCTGGGGGCAGGTGCAGGGTAGGTCTTGGGAATTATTCTAGGAACCCAAAGCATAACTTCACCTGAGTCCTCCTCTTTCAGGAACTGTCCAGGGTAGAGAAGAAACTCACGGCCAGAGTCAGGTCTTGCCGGTGGGACTATACTTCCAGGATCCACGCAATAGTTTGGACAGCAGACCCCACTTTCATTCCCCAATTTCCCACTTACAAGATTAATCAGCACCTACCTCCCGTTAATTCCCATGGAAACACATCTATGGCCTCTCCTCATCAGCATTCCACCTTAAAGCCTTCCCAGAGGAAGAGCAGAAAATTCTTCGGTCACTTCCCTGCTTGTCCTTCTCTCTTTAAGGAAAACCTTCTCTTCGGGGGCTGCAAGCACTGACTTGGGAATGAAGATTCCCTGGTCCAATCCTGGCTTTATTTAACTCTCAGGGTGACTTGGGTGAGGCCCTTCCCCTCTCCAAGCCTCAGTTTCCCCTTCGGTAAAATAAGAGGGCTGCTGTAGAGCAGTATCCTCAACCTCTACCCCACCAAGATGCTCTTTGTTTTCTGCCCTCAGAGGCCACATTTTTTTAAAAATTAACTTTTATTGGCGTATAGTTGCCTTACAAGAGGGCACATTTTGGAAAGATGTTGTCTGTCAGATGGAGCTGATTTAATAACATTAGGTCTTTCAGGTTTTATTAAAGACATTCATAACTTCCAACCAGAGCTTCTGGTCACAGTAACAGCAAACTGGGTTGATGTCATTTCATGCAAGAGCTAGTGCAGCCTCATTTGGCTGGGAGCACTGTGTTCCCTTTGGAATTTAAAAGCATTAAAAATCATTCTGAGCTCTCCATGACCACCCCTGGGAACTCAGGTTCAGTACCACTTGTTGTGTGGCAAGACCAAGGTATCTGGCCCATAGAACCAGCTCTGTAATTCCGTGAACTAGAAAGACGGTAGAATTTGGAGTCACTGACTGGAGTTTTTAAATATTTCAAGCCTACTGCTTAATCTGGTGTGATCTTGGATAGTGTGACAACAGCTCACACATTCTTTGATACTCCTTCCTTTAAAAGGTGGAGCTCAGTCTCCCTCCCCTTAAGTGTGGGCTGGACTTAGTGGTTCTGCAAATAGAATGTGGTAGAAATGCTGGTGTTACACTTCTGACACCAGATCCTGAAAGGCATTCCAACTTCCTCCTTGCTCTCTCTCTCGGATCACTTGCTGTTCTACAAATAGAATGTGGTAGAAATGCTGGTGTTACACTTCTGACACCAGATCCTGAAAGGCATTCCAACTTCCTCCTTGCTCTCTCTCTCGGATCACTTGCTGTTCTACAAATAGAATGTGGTAGAAATGCTGGTGTTACACTTCTGACACCAGATCCTGAAAGGCATTCCAACTTCCTCCTTGCTCTCTCTCTCGGATCACTTGCTGTTCTACAAATAGAATGTGGTAGAAATGCTGGTGTTACACTTCTGACACCAGATCCTGAAAGGCATTCCAACTTCCTCCTTGCTCTCTCTCTCGGATCACTTGCTGTTCTACAAATAGAATGTGGTAGAAATGCTGGTGTTACACTTCTGACACCAGATCCTGAAAGGCATTCCAACTTCCTCCTTGCTCTCTCTCTCTTGGATCACTTGCTGTTCTACAAATAGAATGTGGTAGAAATGCTGGTGTTACACTTCTGACACCAGATCCTGAAAGGCATTCCAACTTCCTCCTTGCTCTCTCTCTTTGATCACTTGCTCTGGAGGAAGACAGTTGCCATTGCTGTAAGGACACTCAAGCGGTTTATGAAAGAAGTCCTCATGCTGGGGAACTGAGGTCTCCTGTCAACAAACATATGAGTGAACCATTCCGGAAGCTGTATTAGTTTTCTATGGCTACTGTAAAAAATTACAACGAACCTAGGAGCTTAAAGAAACACACATTTATCTTACAGTTCTGTAGGTTACAAGTCCGGCATGGGTCTCCCTGGGCTAAAATCGAGGTGTCATCAGGGCTGTGTTCTCTCTGGAGTCTTTAAAGGAAAATCTATCTCCTTGCCTTTTCAAGCTTCTGTAGCCGGCCCATGTTCCTTGCCTTGTGGCCGCCTTTTCTCCATCTTTAAAACCAACAATGTTGCAACTTTCTGAGGCTGCTCTGTTGTCATATCTTTTCTTCTGACCTTCCTCTCTCATTGCCCTCTTCTACTTTTTTTTTTTTACATCTTTATTGGAGTATAATTGCTTTACAATGGTGTGTTAGTTTCTGCTTTATAACAAAGTGAATCAGTTATACATATGCATAAGTTCCCATATCTCTTCCCTCTTGCGTCTCCCTCCCTCACACCCTCCCTATCCCACCCCTCCAGGCGGTCACAAAGCACCGAGCTGATCTCCCTGTGCTATGCGGCTGCTTCCCACTAGCTATGTACCTTACGTTTGGTAGTGTATATATGTCCATGCCTCTCTCTCGCTTTGTCACAGCTTCCCCTTCCCCCTCCCCATATCCTCAAGTCCATTCTCTAGTAGGTCTGTGTCTGTATTCCTGTCTTACCCCTAGGTTCTTCATGACATTTTTTTTTCTTAAATTCCATATATATGTGTTAGCATACGGTATTTGTCTTTCTCTTTCTGACTTACTTCACTCTGTATGACAGACTCTAGGTCTATCCACCTCATTACAAATAGCTCAATTTCGTTTCTTTTTATGGCTGAGTAATATTCCATTGTATATATGTGCCACATCTTCTTTATCCATTCATCTGATGATGGACACTTAGGTTGTTTCCATCTCCAGGCTATTGTAAATAGAGCTGCAGTGAACATTCTGGTACATGACTCTTTTTGAATTATGGTTTTCTCAGGGTATATGCCCAGTAGTGGGATTGCTGGGTCATATGGTAGTTCTATTTGTAGTTTTTTAAGGAACCTCCATACTGTTCTCCATAGTGGCTGTACCAATTCACATTCCCACCAGCAGTGCAAGAGGGTTCCCTTTTCTCCACACCCTCTCCAGCATTTATTGTTTCTAGATTTTTTGATGATGGCCATTCTGACTGGTGTGAGATGATATCTCATTGTAGTTTTGATTTGCATTTCTCTAATGATTAATGATGTTGAGCATTCTTTCATGTGTTTGTTGGCAGTCTGTATATCTTCTTTGGAGAAATATCTATTTAGGTCTTCTGCCCATTTTTGAATTGGGTTGTTTGTTTTTTTGTTATTGAGCTGCATGAGCTGCTTATAAATTTTGGAGATTAATCCTTTGTCAGTTGCTTCATTTGCAAATATTTTCTCCCATTCTGAGGGTTGTCTTTTGGTCTTGTTTATGGTTTCCTTTGCTGTGCAAAAGCTTTGAAGTTTCATTAGGTCCCATTTGTTTACTTTTGTTTTTATTTCCATTTCTCTAGGAGGTGGGTCAAAAAGGATCTTGCTGTGATTTATGTCATAGAGTGTTCTGCCTATGTTTTCCTCTAAGAGTTTAATAGTTTCTGGCCTAACGTTTAGGTCTTTAATCCATTTTGAGCTTATTTTTGTGTATGCTGTTAGGGAGTGATCTAACCTCCTACTTTTACATGTACCTGTCCAGTTTTCCCAGCACCACTTATTGAAGAGGCTGTCCTTTCTTCAGTGTACATTCCTGCCTCCTTTATCAAAGATAAGGTGACCATATGTGCGTGGGTTTATCTCTGGGCTTTCAATCCTGTTCCATTGATCTATCTGTCTGTTTTTGTGCCAGTACCATACTGTCTTGATTACTTTACCTTTGTAGTATGGTCTGAAATCAGGGAGCCTGATTCCTCCAGCTCCGTTTCTCATTCTCAAGATTGCTTTGGCTATTCGGGGTCTTTTGTGTTTCCATACAAATTGTGAAACTTTTTGTTCTAGTTCTGCGAAAAATGCCAATGGTAGTTTGATAGGGATTGCATTGAATCTGTAGATTGCTTTGGGTAGTAGAGTCATTTTCACAATGTTGATTCTTCCAATCCAAGAACATGGTATATCTCTCCATCTGTTTGTATCATCTTTAATTTCTTTCATCAGTGTCTTATAGTTTTCTGCATACAGGTCTTTTGTCTCCTTAGGTAGGTTTATTCCTAGGTATTTTATTCTTCTTGTTGCCATGGTGAATGGGATTGTTTGCTTAATTTCTCTTTCTGATCTTTCGTTGTTACTGTATAGGAGTGCAAGAGATCTCTGTGCATTAATTTTGTATCCTGCAACCTTACCAAATTCATTGATTAGCTCTAATAGTTTTCTGGTAGCATGTTTAGGATTCTCTATGTATAGTATTGTGTCATCTGCAAACAGTGACAGTTTTACTTCTTTTCCGATTTGGGTTCCTTTTATTTCTTTTTGTTCTCTGATTGCTGTGGCTAAAACTTCCAAAACTATGTTGAATAATAGTGGTGAGATTGGGCAACCTTGTCTTTTTCCTGATCTTAGTGGTAATGGTTTCAGTTTTTCACCATTATGAATGATGTTGGCTGTGGGTTTGTCATATATGGCCTTTCTTATGTTGAGGTAAGTTCCCTCTATGCTTACTTTCTGGAGGGTTTTTATCATAAATGGGTGTTGAATTTTGTCGAAAGCTTTTTCTGTATCAGTTGAGATTATCATATGGTTTTTATCTTTCAGTTTGTTAATATGGTGTATCACATTGATTGATTTACATATATTGAAGAATCCTTGCATTCCTGGAATAAACCCCACTTGATCATGGTGTATGACCCTTTTAATGTGCTGTTGGATTCTGTTTGCTAGTATTTTGTTGAGGATTTTTGTATCTATGTTCATCAGTGATATTGGCCTGTAATTTCTTTTTTGTGTGACATCTTTGTCTGGTTTTGGTGTCAGGGTGATGGTGGCCTCATAGAATGAGTTTGGGAGTGTTCCTCCCTCTGCTATATTTTGGAAGAGTTTGAGAAGGATAGGTGTTAGCTCTTCTGTAAATGTTTGATAGAATTCGCCTGTGAAGCCATCTGATCCTGGGCTTTTGTTTGTTGGAAGATTTTTAATCACAGTTTCAATTTCAGTGCTTGTGATTGGTCTGTTTATATTTTCTATTTCTTCCTGGTTCAGTCTAGGAAGGTTGTGCTTCTGTAAGAATTTGTCCATTTCTTTCAGGTTCCCCATTTTATTGGCTATAGTTGCTTGTAGTAATCTCTCATGAATCTTTGTATTTCTGCAGTGGCAGTTGTTATTTCTCCTTTTTCATTTCTAATTTTATTGATTTGAGTCTTTTCCCATTTTTTCTTAATGAGTATGGCTAATGGCTTATCAATTTTGTTTATCTTCTCAAAGAACCAGCTTTTAGTTTTATTGATCTTTGTTATCGTTTCCTTCATTTCTTTTTCATTTATTTCTGATCTGATATTTATGATTTTTTTCCTTTTGCTAACTTTGGGTTTTATTTGTCCTTCTTTCTCTAATTGCTTTAGGTGTGAGGTTAGGTTGTTTTTTGAGATATTTCTTGTTTCTCGAGGTAGGATTTTATTGCTATAAACTTCCCTCTTAGAACTGCTTTTGCTGCATCCCATAGGTTTTGGGTCGTCATGTTTTCTTTGGCTTTTTTTTCTAGGTGTCTTTTGATTTCCTCTTTGATTTCTTCACTGATCTCTTGGTTATTAAGTAGTGTATTGTTTAGCCTCCCTGTATTTGTATTTTTTACATTTTTTTTCCTGTAATTGATATCTAGTCTCAAAGTGTTGTGGTTGGAAAAGATACCTGGTACGATTTCAATTTTCTTAAATTTACCAAGGCTTGATTTGTGGCATAAGATATGATCTATCCTGGAGAATGTTCCATGAGCACTTGAGAAGAAAGTGTATTCTGTTGTTTTCAGATGGCATGTCCAAAAATATCAATTAAGTCCATCTTATTTAATGTGTCAGTTAAAGCTTGTGTTTCCTTATTTATTCTCATTTTGGATGATCTGTCCATTGGTGAAAGTGGGGTGTTAAAGTTGCTAACTGTGATTGTGTTACTGTTGATTTCCCCTTTTATGGCTGTTAGCATTTGCCTTATGTATTGAGGTGCTCCTGTGATGGGTTCATAAATATTTAATTGTTATATCTTCTTCTTGGATTGATCTCTTGATCATTTTGTAGTGTCCTTCTTTGTCTATTGTAATAGTCTTTATTTTAAAGTCTATTTTATCTGTTATGAGTATTGCTACTCCAGCTTTCTTTTGATTTCCATTTGCATGGAGTATCTTTTTCCATCCCCTCACTTTCAGTGTGTATGTGTCCCTAGGTCTGAAGTGGTCTCTTGTAGACAGCATATATACGTGTCTTGTTTTTGTATCCATTCGGCCAGTCTGTGTCTTTTCGTTGGAGCATTTAATCCATTTACATTTAAGGTAATTAGTGATATGTATGTTCCTATTACCATTTTCTTAATCGTTTTGGGTTTGTTATTGTAGGTCTTTTCCTTCTCTTGTGTTTCCTGCCTAGAGAAGTTCCTTTAGCATTTGTTGTAGAGCTGGTTTGGTGGTGCTGAATTCTCTTAGGTTTCGCTTGTCTGTAAAGGTTTTAATTTCTCTGTCAAATCTAAATGAGATCTTGCTGGGTAGAGTAATTTTGGTTGTAGGTTTTTCTCTTTCATCACTTTAAATATGTTGTGCCACTCTCTTCTGGCTTGCAGAGTTTCTGCTGAAAGATCAGCTGTTCATCTTATGGGGATTCCCTTGTGTGTTATTTGTTGCTTTTCCCTTACTGCTTTTAATATTTTTTCTTTGTACTTAATTTTTGATAGTTTGATTAATATGTGTCTTGGCGTGTTTCTCCTTGGATTTATCTTATATGGACTCTCTGCGCTTCCTGGACTTGATTGACTATGTCCTTTCCCATAGGGAAGTTTTCAACTATAATTTCTTCAAAAATTTTCTCAGTCCCTTTCTTTTTCTCTTCTTCTTCTGGGACCCCTATAATTTGAATGTTGATGCAGTTAATGTTGTCCCAGAGGTCTCTGAGATTGTCCTCAGTTCTTTTCATTCCTTTTTCTTTATTCTGCTCTGCAGTAGTTATTTCCACTATTTTCACTTCCAGGTCACTTATCTGTTCTTCAGCCTCAGTTACTCTGCTATTAATTCCTTCTAGAGAATTTTTAATTTCATTTATTGTGTTGTTCATCATTGTTTGTTTGCTCTTTGGTTCTTCTAGTTCCTTGTTAAACGTTTCTTGCATTTTCTCCATTCTATTTCCAAGATTTTGGATCATCCTTACTATCATTAGTCTGAATTCTTTTTCAGGTAGACTGCCTACTTCCTCTTCATTTGTTTGGTCTGGTGGGTTTTTACTTTGCTCCTTCATCTGCTGCATATTTCTCTGTCTTCTCTTTTTGTTTAACTTACTGTGTTTGGGGTCTCTTTTCTGCAGCTGCAGGTTCGTAGTTCCCATTGTTTTTGGTGTCTTCCCCCAGTGGGTAAGGTAGGTTCAGTGGCTTGTGTAGGCTTCCTGGTGGAGGGGACTAGTGCCTGTGCTGTGGTGGATGAGGCTGGATCTTGTCTTTCTGGTGGGCAGGTCCACGTCTGGTGGTGTGTTTTGGGGTGTCTGTAGACTTATTATGATTTTAGGCAGCCTCTCTGCTAATGCGTGGGTTGTGTTCCTGTCTTGCTAGTTGTTTGGCATGGGGTGTCCAGCACTGTAGCTTGCTGGTCGTTGAGTGGAGCTGGGTCTTAGCATTGAGATGAAGTCTCTGGGAGAGCTGTTGCTGATTGACAGTACGTGGGACCAGGAGGTCTCTGGTGGTCCAATGTCCTGAACTTGGCTCTCCCACCTCAGAGGCTCAGGCCTGACACCCGGCCGGAACACCAAGAGCCACAAGACTGCTATCTAGAGGCAGCTTTTTTCCAAAGTCCCTTTTCTCAAGCTGTCTCTTTCCCTCCATGGGTGAAGTTATTTATTTTCCTTTGTGATTTATAAGAATTCCCCTTCTGTTTCCAGGGTTATTGTCATCAGCTCTTCAGTCAACACATCTCACAGTCCTGGAGACAAACACAGGAACTGCAACAACTCTCTCCAGCTAAACATTTCCTCTGGGGTTGATCCTCTGTTTATTTGTGAAGCATGAAAAGGCCAGGCTCAGAGAACCGGCAGTTGGGTGTTTTGGTCTCTTTGTACCTTTTGTACAGAAGTTGCCCCAAGTGCAGCATGCACACAGTTAGTTTTAGTTGCATACAGAGTTTCTTTGTATTTTGTTGCTCCATGAGAGGTTTGTCCACGTGCAAGCACTGCAGCAAAAGGTCCCAGGTCCCAGCCTGTCTCATAACTGCTGTGAAGATACATCATTACAATAGTGAATGAATGAATGAGTGAGTGAATAATGAATCATGTTGTGTATAACCTATACATCATGTCACCTTTGCCCTGTATTCTGTGGGTTAGAAGCAATTCACAGGACACACCACATTCAAGGGGAGGGGACGCTGCTAGGGTGGGAACATCTGGAGGTGGGGGTCATTTCAGAAGCTGCTTACCACACTGTCCAGCCCATATTTCATACACTGTGATCCTAACAGTTCCCCAAACCCTGTCATTCTGCCTTTGCACATGCTGTTCCCTCTGCCTGGAATTCCACTCCCTCTACCTTTGCTCACCGAAGGCCTCTGCTAAAATGTTCTTTCCTTTGGGCTCTGGCCAGCAGCACCCAAATCTGTGTTGCTTTCTTCTATCGTAATACTTATCCCCCTGCATTGGTATTTTGCTGTTTATTTGTCAATCCCTCCACCTCCATCACCGCCAGAGACGAATGTAGAATCTACCCAGGACCTGGACATTCAGGAAACACTTGCTGAATGAGTGAATGAATAAATGGATTTGCGAGGCCCCAGCTTGGAACTCAGGAACTCCCAGTTCTGGACCCTGTCCTGCCCAGGGTCTGTCTGCTGGATCCTGTCCCCCGGGACCCCCTCTGCCGTCTCTATAACTATGCTGGCGCCGTGTCTGATTTCCCCTAACTTTGAAATAACTTTCCCCCTGCAGTTCTCAGATGTACTTTCCTGGAATCTTTCTCACTGTTCTGAGCCTCCCTCCTCCCCCTGCTTTGTAACTCTGTGGCCCAGCCAAACACTGGAAGCTCATTATTAAACCGGGAGCTGCCTTATATTATCCCAGAGACGCCAGATGGAAAATATTAGCTTCTATCTTGACTGAGGACTGACATAGTAAAGGCTCCTTGAGCCGCTAGCTGTCAAGGAGAGGAATAAAAGATTTTCATCTGCATGAGTAATTGTTTCCTGTGTTATCCAGAGAGATTGTGGATTTACATCGCAGACGCTGTCACACTGGGCCAGGAGCAGCTGCCGTTGCAGAATCTAGACACGTACTTTCCCCCCCCTTCCTCCTTCTCCTTCTTGGAGTTGGTTGGAAGAGAAATCGGGGAGGTGAGGGGGCAGCAGGGAGTAGAGAGGGGCTCTGAAATGTCCAGAATGGGAGGAGTAGAGCCAGGAAGGTTCTAGAACAGAGTTGAAGACCGGGCCCAGTGGAGGAGGCCAGGAAGGCTGGCCAAGCACGTATTGGTCGGCTGCCCCTCCTCTCTCTCCACCACACCCCTCCTCAATCCACCAGCCTGTCCTATCACCTTGACCTCCAAAACGTGACCCGAACCCAGCCCCTCCTCCTTTCTAGCCCAGGCCATGCACCTCTTACCAGGACCACTGCAACCTCCTCCCAAGGGGTCTCTGGGTCCTGCTCTCAAACCCTACAGTCCATTCCCCACACAGCAGCCAGACTGACCTTCTTATCCACAGCCAACCCATGCTTCTCCTGTTTCTCATGGCCTATGGAATGAAATCTTGGCCTCTGGGGCCCTGTATGACCTGCCTCCCATCCCCACCTCCTAATCTCATCCGAGCTCACTCTTCCCTTCATCCCAGCCTTTGTGGTCCTCAAACACCTCAGGCTAGTCCTTCCCTTGGCATCTTCATACCGTCTGCCTGCCTCCTGGGAAGATGCTCCCCCAGGTCACGGAGTTCTGCAGAGAGGGCTTCCTGGACCACGTGGTCTGACATAGAGCCCCCTCCCTCCACCATGCCCCATCCATTATGATGCTTTATTTTCCCCAGAACTCTTCACGATCCAGACTTATACCAGTTGTCTTTTCTTTATCATCTGCCACCTACACCAGAATGGACAGTGATTGGAAGGGGAGAGATGCGTCTGTCTCATTCACTCCTGAACCTGCAGCACCTGGGGCCATGCCCAGCGCCAGGCAGGGGCCCCATAAATCTTTGTTGAATGAATTCATAGAAGCCAGGTGATAGAAGGCCGAGGGAGGGAGACCAGCAAAGAGGTAAGCAGAAGGGTGACTACCGCTGTCTGAGAACAGCCAATACACAGGGATTCAATAACAATAATAACAATTAACAATCGCTTCTGCTGTGTTCTGGGTTGTGTTTTAGGTTCTGAAACAGTACAAAGCACTTTTATGCATAGAGGTTGGTTAAAAATCAATGAGACAGGGAGAGTCAGCAGAGGAAGCTGCTCCCGTGACCACCTGAAAGCAGGTGGACTTATGCATGGTGATGGGGAACACAGGACCCAGAGCAAGAGGCGACAAGGGGAAAGACATGAAAAACGACAACAAAGAAAAAAATCCTGAACGTTCACATCTTAAATGACTTCACGTACACATTCTCAGTAATCTCCTACACTTGCCATGTTTTATATGCTGTGAGCCATAATGTAAAATGTGCGTCACAAAGCTTCCAGTCTACACAGAATACAGGGGACTGATTTATATATTTAAAATTCTTTAAATTTTATATTGAGTATAGTTGATTTACGATGTTGTGTTAGTTTCAATGTATAGCCAAGTGATTCAATTATACATATACATATATCTATTCTTTTCCAGATTCTTTTCCCATATAAGTTATTACAGTGAATTGAGTAGGGTTCCCCTGTGCTATACAGTAGGTCCTTGTTGATTATCTATTTTTATAGATTATTATCTATATATAGTATGTGTATATGTTAATCCCAAACTCCTAATTTATCCCTCCCCTGACGTTTCCCCTTTGTTTTCTGTTTGTGAGTCTGTTTCTGTTTTGTAAATAAGTTCACTTGTATCATTTTTTTAAAGATTCCACTTATAAGTGATATCATATGATTTATGATTTATATTTTTAAAAGTGATACAGACCCTCTATGCAGTGGAGAAATCTCTAACATTCCTGGACCTTGCGTGTCAGGAAACTTAAAGAGAGTGAACCCCTAGAAGAAAATCCGAGTGTCATAAAATGCAATCTGAGTGGCAACTTTTCACTTTAGTCCAAACAGCTCAGCTAACAAGCTTTGTAACCGAGAAGGTCCCACAGATATTTCAGAGCCGAGACGACATTTTTTGTTCTGGACAAATGAAGGTCCAACTGATGGCTTCCTAGTTTCCTTGTACTACAGTTAATTCTTCTCCTAAAGGAAAAGATCTCCTTCTGATTTATTTCCCTTCTCAAAGCAGCATGGGTAGGAGAGATTCTAATAATTTTGTTTCCACACCACTACCGATCAAGAACAAGCCTGACCAGGGATGACAGCACACGTGTCCGTATGTCATCCCTAATCCTCACACACCGAGGAAATGAGGCTCCAAGGGGTCAAGTAGCGTGTTTGCCATCACAAAGCTCGTACGTTTCAGAACGCACATCCAAGCCCGAGTGTCTTCTTCCAAAAGATGTGCTCTTTGTATCGTTCTTCACGACTTCCCTGCAGCAGGCACGAGGCCATCGGCAACAAGAGTTTAGTTTTCCTGACATTTATCAGGCACCTGATGTGCCAGGCCTACTGCAAACACCAAGAAGATGTAGTGCGTAGTCCACCTTATCCATCCAGCATCAGGGAAGCTGTTATCAGGCAGTGGGGCCCAAGGCAAAGCCCTGGGTCAGAGGCAGCGTTCCAGTTTCTGCAAAGAATGAGAGAGAGAGAGAGAGAGAGAGAGAGAGAGAGAGAGAGAGAGAGTGTGTGTGTGTGTGTGTGTGTGTGTGTGTGTGTGTTGGGGACTAGGATTGGGGGTGGAAGGTGCCCCCTGCAATGTCAATATTAAGGCACATCTTCTATGATGGAGGGACAGGGTGTGGGGCAGGGGCTCAGATCCTAGTTTCTGATACCAGTATGGCTAGCAGACAGCCTGGAGATGCTGAATTCTCAGAGGCATTGGACTAGGCCTCCTTTACATATTCCCCTTCTCCAAATAAGGATAGAATTGGACTCAGAGCTGGTGCAGGGCTGAACTTTCAGGGGGATGAATGGCTGTAGGTGCTGGGAGAGGAGTGACATGGATCATGGACCCAGTGGGTCACAGCAAGTGGGCTTGGCTGTATGTTGCACATCTGTGTACATCTGAGGGTTTCTCGTTGCTTCCACTTTGCCCTCGTGCCTGCCCATCTCCTATAGGAGGTCCCTAGAGCACCATGAATGTTGGAATGCTGCAGGAAATCTCCTATTTCCTGGAGGCTAGGGAATCCAGTTCGGGGAATGAAGATGGACAGTGATTAAGTGGCCACATTTTTTGCTCTGCTTGTTTGATGAAGCCTCAGTTAGCTAGTTCCCCATGCCCCCATCAACAAAACACTCAGATTCTCTGATGAGAAAGACGAATGGTGCAGCAGGGCGCGGGGGGAATGCACACCGTTATCAGAAGTTTAGGGGGAAAACTTTTAGGAGATGAACGGTGGTTAGTTTCAGTTCCGCCCACCGTTTTAAACCTTCTTATGTCAAAAGGTGAGCATCACCAGTGTCAAGATGTGGAACCAAAGGGAAAGCCAAAGACTGTTAAAAAGCGGGAGGGTCAGCAGCATGAAACGACGCAGAGATGCCGGGACGGTGTCTGCCCATCGTCTGCCACCATTAGGAGGGTGGCCCATGGGACCTTCAAGACAGCACTCGCAGTAGAGGGTGCTGGGTTGAGGTGGGAAGGTGGTTGGCAGAAACAAGATGATAAGGTGCTCTGTAAGAGGCGTGAAGCTTGAGCAAGACAGTGCCTCTGGCTTCTTCTGGGAAATCTGGCTTCGAAGGGGAAGCTGGAGAGCTAGCACAGTGCCCAAAGTAGTAGCCAACACCTAAAGCTCTTACTGTGCTAAGGACTCAGCCCACATGAGCTCATCTCAACCTTACAACTACACAAAGTAGGCTGTGTTCTCATTAACCCCATTTGCTCCGCCAGTTACTTGCTGCAGTTCGCATGGCTAGTAAATAGCAGAGATGTGATTTGAACCCAGATAATCTGGCTCCAGGCTGTGTTTTTAATCCTTCCACTCTGCTGACCTTCAACCTAGAAACATGGTGGTGAGGAAGCTTGTTTTAAAGGGTGGGAGGGAATGCATGACATTTGTATAAACACAGGGGAGGGAGAGATGGCTTAATCTCTTTTCCTCTTGAAAACCAGATATTGGCTGGCATCCCTGGGACCTGAGATCTCCAAGCACCTATGACCGTGGCCTTGCATATCTGGCACTCTATCCATTACCCTTGTGCATTTCATCCCCAGAACGTCTCCTAGACAAGTTGGAGTCTATAGGACCCGAGTTAATAAGATGATGCCCTATGTTATGATGGAGAAATTTGGAGCTGGGCCCTAGATGGGCTACAAGGATTATAGAAGTGAGTAGTATTTGGCAATGTAACTAGAGAGGTTGGCTAAGTTCCGGGGACATGTGTGTCCAGCTTGTGAATGCCAGCCTGGTTTCTATCAGTCAATGAATAGAGTTGCAGAGTGGAAGAAAGTTTGGACTCTGGAATCAGACACACTGGAGTTCAGATTCCAGCTCTTCTGCTCACCAGTTCCATGATCTTGACCAAGTGATGGTCACTTTCTGAGCCTTGGCACCTCATCTCTAGAATGAGGAGAAGAGACCACACAGAACAGTTCCCATGGGAAGTTTATGACGCAGTAGCCTCCCTCCCCTCATCCCCCCAGGCTTTGATTGGAAGCTTGCTCCTTGCAAAGGCCCAATTTCTTCATCATAAGAAGGCTGCCACTGATTAGGAACCAAGATGGCAGAGTAGAAGGACGTGCTCTCACTCCCTCTTGTGAGAACACCAGAATCACAACTAGCTGCTGGACAGTCATCGACAGGAAGACACTGGAACTCACCAAAAAAGATACCCCACATCCAAAGACAAAGGAGAAGCCATGATGAGATGATAGGATGGGTGCAACCACAGTAAAATCAAATCCCATAACTGCTGGGTGGGTGACTCACACAGTGGGGAACACTTATACCACAGAAGTCCACCCACTGGAGTGAAGGTTCTGAGCCCCACGTCAGGTTCCCAACCTGGGGGTCCGGCAACGGGAGGAGGAATTCCTAGAGAATCAGACTTTGAAGGCTAGTGGGATTTGATTTCAGGACCTTGATAGGACTGGGGGAAACAGACTCCACTCGTGCAGGGCACACAGAAAGTACTGTGTGCATCGGGACCCAGGGGAAGGAGCAGTGACCCCAGGGGAGACTGAACCAGACCGACCTGCTAGTGTTGGAGGGTCTCCTGCAGAGGCAGGCGATGGCTGTGGCTTACCGTGCGGACAAGGACACTGGCAGCAGAACTTCTGGGAAGTACTCCTTGGCGTGAGCCCTCCCAGAGTCCACCATTAGCCCCACCAAACAGCCCAGAGAGGCACCAGTGTTGGGTCGCCTCAGGCCAAACAACGAACACCAGGGAACCCAGCCCCACCCATCAGCTGTCAAGCAGATCAAAGTTTTACTGAGCTCCGCCCACCAGAGCAACAGTCAGCTCTACCCACCACCAGTCCCTCCCATCAGGCCTCTTAGATAGCCTCATCCACCAGAGGGCAGACAGCAGAAGCAAGAAGAACTACAATCCTGCAGCCTGTGGAACAAAACCCACATTCACAGAAAGATAGACAAGATGAAAAGGCAGAGGGCTATGTACCAGATGAAGGAAAAGATAAAACCCCAGAAAAACAACTAAATGGAGTGGCGACAGGCAACCTTCCAGAAAAAGAATTCAGAATAATGATAGTGAAGATGATCCAGGACCTTAGAAAAAGAATGGAGGCAAAGATCGAGAAGATGCAAAAAATGTTTAACAAAGACCTAAAAGAATGAGAGAAGAAACAAACAGAGATGAACAATACAATAACTGAAATGAAAAATACACTAGAAGGAATCAATAGCAGAATAACTGAGGCAGAAGAACGGATAAGTGACCTGGAGGACAGAATGGTGGAATTCACTGCTGTGGAACAGAATAAAGAAAAAAGAATGAAAAGAAATGAAGACAGCCTAAGAGACCTCTGGGACAACATTAAACTCAATAACATTCGCATTATAGGGGTCCCAGAAGGAGAAGAGAGAGAGAAAGGACCCGAGAAAATATTTGAAGAGATCATAGTCGAAAACTTCCCTAACATGCGAAAGGAAATAGTCACCCAAGTCCAGGAAGCGCAGAGAGTCCCGTACAAGATAAACCCAAGGAGAAACATGCCGAGACACATAGTAATCAAACTGGAAAAAATCAAAGACAAAGAAAATTATTGAAAGCAGCAAGGGAAAAATGACAAATAACATAAAAGGGAACTCCCATAAGGTTAACAGCTGATTTCTCAGCAGAAACTCTACAAGCCAGAAGGGAGTGGCATGATATACTTAAACTGATGAAAGGGAAGAACCTACAACCAAGATTACTCTACCCAGCAAGATCTCATTCAGTTTCGATGGAGAAATCAAAAGCTTTACAGACAAGCAAAAGCTAAGAGAATTCAGCACCACCAAAACAGCTCTACAACAAATGTTAAAGGAACTTCTCTAAGTGGGAAACACAAGAGAAGAAAAGGACCTACAAACCCAAACCCAAAACAATTAAGAAAATGGTCATAGGAACATACGTATTGAAAATTCCCTTAAACGTGAATGGGTTAAATGCTCCAACCAAAACACACAGGCTTGCTAGGTGGATACAAAAACAAGACGCATATATATGTTGTCTCCAAGAGACCCACTTCAGACCTAGGGACACATACAGACTGAAAGTGAGGGGATGGAAAAAGATATTCCATGCAAATGGAAATCAAAAGAAAGCTGGAGTAGCAATACTCATAACAGATAAAATAGACTTTAAAATAAAAAATGTTACAAGAGACAAGGAAGGACACTAAATAATGATCAAGGGGTCAATCCAAGAAGAAGATAAAACACTAAATAATGATCAAGGGGTCAATCCAAGAAGAAGATAAAACAATTATAAATATATATGCACCCAACATAGGAGCACCTCAATACATAAGGCAACTGCTAACAGCTATAAAAGAGGAAATCAACAGTAACACAATAATAATGGGGGATTTTAACACTTCACTTACACCAATGGACAGATCATCCAAAATGAAAATAAATAAGGAAACAGAAACTTTAAATGACACAATACACCAGATAGATTTAATTGATATTTATAGGACATTGCATCCAAAAACAGCAGATTACACTTTCTTCTCAAGTGTGCATGGAACATTCTCCACGATAGACCACATCTTGGGTCAGAAATCAAGCCACAGTAAATTTAAGGAAATTGAAATCATATCAAGTATCATTTCTGACCATAACGCTATGAGATTAGAAATGAATTACAGGGGAAAAAACGTAAAACACACAAACTCAAGGAGGCTAAACAATACGTTACTAAACAACCAAGAGATCACTGAAGAAATCAAAGAGGAAATTAAGAAATACCTAGATACAAAAGAAAATAAAAACATGACGATCCAAAACCAATGGGATGCAGCAAAAGCAGTTCTAAGAGGGAAGTTTATAGCTATACAAGCCTACCTCAAGAAACAAGAAAAATCTCAAATAAACAATCTAACATTACACCTAAAGGAACTAGAGAAAGAAGAACAAACAAAACCCAAAGTTAGCAGAAGGAAAGAAATCATAAAGGTCAGAGCAGAAATAAATGAAATAGAACAAAGAAAACAATAGCAAAGATCAATAAAACTAAAAGCTGTTTCTTTGAGAAGAGAAACAAAATTGATAAACCATTAGCCAGACTCATCAAGAAAAAGAGGGAGAGGACTCAAATCAATAAAATCAGAAATGAAAAAGACGTTACAACAGATACTACAGAAATAAAAAGCATCCTAAGAGACTACTCCAAGCAACTCTATGCCAATAAAATGGACAACGTGGAAGAAATGGACAAATTCTTAGAAAGGTATAAACTTCCAAGACTGAACCAGGAAGAAATAGAAAATATGAACAGACCAATCAAAAGTAATGAAATAGAAACTGTGATTAAAATTCTTCCAACACCCTACCAAACCACCACTGGCATTTTTCACAGAACTAGAACAAAAAAATGTCACAATTTGTATGGAAACACAAAAGACCGCGAATAGCCAAAGCAATCTTGAGAACAAAAAACGGAGCTGGAGGAATCAGGCTTCCTGACTTCAGACTATACTACAAAGCTACAGTAATCAAGATAGTGTGGTACTGGTACAAAAACAGTAAGATAGATCAATGGAACAGGATTGAAAGCCCAGAGATAAACCCACGCACATATGGTCACCTTATCTTTGATAAAGGAGGCAGGAATGTACAGTGGAGAAAGGACAGCCTCTTCAATAAGTGCTGCTGGGAAAACTGGACAGGTACATGTAGAAGTATGAGATTACATCACTCCCTAACACCATACACAAAAATAACTTCAAAATGGATTAAAGGCCTAAATGTAAGGCCAGAAACTATCAAACTCTTAGAGGAAAACATAGGCAGAACACTCTATGACATAAATCACAGCAAGATCCTTTTTGACCCACCTCCTAGAGAAATGGAAATAAAAACAAAAGTAAACAAATGGGACCTAATGAAACTTCAAAGCTTTTGCACAGCAAAGGAAACCATAAACAAGACCAAAAGACAACCCTCAGAATGGGAGAAAATATTTGCAAATGAAGCAACTGACAAAGGATTAATCTCCAAAATTTATAAGCAGCTCATGCAGCTCAATAACAAAAACAACAAACAACCCAATCCAAAAATGGGCAGAAGACCTAAATAGACATTTCTCCAAAGAAGATATACAGACTGCCAACAAACACATGAAAGAATGCTCAACCTCATTAATCATTAGAGAAATGCAAATCAAAACTACAATGAGATATCATCTCACACCAGTCAGAATGGCCATCATCAAAAAATCTAGAAACAATAAATGCTGGAGAGGGTGTGGAGAAAAGGGAACCCTCTTGCACTGCTGGTGGGAATGTGAATTGGTACAGCCACTATGGAGAAAAGTATGGCAGTTCCTTAAAAAACTACAAATAGAGCTACCATGTGACCCAGCAATCCCACTACTGGGCGTATACCCTGAGAAAACCATAATTCAAAAAGAGTCATGTACCAAAATGTTCATTGCAGCTCTATTTACAATAGCCCAGAGATGGAAACAACCTAAGTGTCCATCATTGGAAGAATGGATAAAGAAGATGTGGCACATATATACAATGGAATATTACTCAGCCATAAAAAGAAACAAAATTGAGCTATTTGTAATGAGGTGGATAGACCTGGAGTCTGTCATACAGAGTGAAGTAAGTCAGAAAGAGAAAGACAAATACCGTATGCTAACACATATATATGGACTTTAAGGGAAAAAATGTCATGAAGAACCTAGGGGTAAGACAGGAATACAGACAGAGACCTACTAGAGAATGGACTTGAGGATATGTGGAGGGCGAAGGGTAAGCTGTGACAAAGCAAGAGAGAGGCATGGACATACATACACTATCAAACGTAAGGTACATAGCTAGTGGGGAACAGCTGCATAGCACAGGGAGATCAGCTCGGTGCTTTGTGACCACCTAGAGGGGTGGGATAGGGAGGGTGGGAGGGAGACACAAGAGTGAGGAGATATGGAACATATGTATATGTATAACTGATTCACTTTGTTATAAAGCAGAAACTAGCTCACCATTGTAAAGCAATTATACTCTAATAAAGATGTTAAAAAAAAAGAGGGATAAATAAAATGCATGGAGAAGCTGACCATTGAATTTAGCATTTTCGAAATAAAGAGGTTTTCAAAAAAAAAAAAAAATCTTCCAACAAACAAAAGTCCAGGACCAGATGGCTTCACAGGTGAATTCTATGAAACATTTAGAGAAGAGCTAACACTCACCTTTCTCAAACTCTTCCAAAAATTGTGGAGGAAGGAACACTCCCAAACGCATTCTATGAGGCGACCATCACCTTGATACCAAAACCAGACAAGGATACTACAAAAAAAGAAAATTACAGACCAGTATCACTGATGAATATAGATGAAAAAATCCTCAACAAAATACTAGCGAACAGAATCCAACAACACATTAAAAGGATCATACACCATGATTAAGTGGGATTTATCCCAGGGATGCAAGGATTCTTCAATATACGTAAATCATTCAATGTGATAAACCATATTAACAAATTGAAGAATAAAAACTATATGATCATTTCCATAGATGCAAAAAAAGCTTTTGACAAAATTCAACACCCATTTATGACAAAAACTCTCCAGAAAGTGGGCATAGGGAGAACTTACCTCAACATAATAAAGGCCATATACGACAAACCCACAGCAAACATCGTTCTCAGTGGTGAAAAACTGAAAGCATTTCCTCTAAGATCAGGAACAAGACAACAATGTCCACTCTCACCACTATTATTCAACATAGTTTTGGAAGTCTTAGCCATGGCAAGCAGAGAAGAAAAAGAAATACAAATTGGAAAAGAAGAAGTACAACTGTCAGTGTTGCAGATGACATGATGCTATACATAGAGAATCCTAAAGATGCCACCAGAAAACTACTAGAGCTAATCAATGAATTTGGTAAAGTTGCAGGATACAAAATTAATGCACAGAAATCTCTTGCATTCCTATACACTAATGATGAAAAATCTGAAAGAGAAATTAAGGAAACACTCCCACTTACCATTGCAACAAAAAGAATAAAATACCTAGGAATAAACCTACCTAGGGAGACAAAAGACCTGTATGCAGAAAAGTATAAGACACTGATGAAAGAAATTAAAGATGATACCAAGAGATGGAGAGATACACCATGTTCTTGGATTGGAAGAATCAATATTGTGAAAATGAGTATACTACCCAAAGCAATATACAGATTCAGTGCAATCCCTATCAAATTACCAATGGCAATTTTTACAGAACTAGAACAAAAAAATTTTTAATTTGTATGGAGACACAAAAGACCCCGAATAGCCAAAGCAGTCTTGAGGGGAAAAAATGGAGCTGGAGGCGTCAGACTCCCTGACTTCAGACTATACTACAAAGCAACAGTAATCAAGACAATATGGTACTGGCACAAAAACAGAAATATAGATCAATGGAAAAAGATAGAAAGCCCAGAGATAAACCTACGCACCTGTGGTCAACTAATCTATGACAAAGGAGACAAGGATATACAATGGAGAAAAGACAGTCTCTTCAATAAGTGGTGCTGGGAAAACTGGACAGCTACATGTAAAAGAATGAAATTAGAACACTCAGTAACACCATACACAAAAATGAACTCAAAATGTATTAGAGACCTAAATGTAAGACCAGACACTATAAAACTCTTAGAGGAAAACTAGGAAGAACACTCTATGACATAAATTACAGCAAGATATTTTTTGATCCACATCCTAGAGTAATGGAAATAAAAACAAAAATAAACAAATGGGACCTAATGAAACTTCAAAGCTTTTGCAAAGCAAAGGAAACCATAAACAAGACAAAAAGACAACCCTCAGAATGGGAGAAAATATTTGCCAACGAATCAACAGACAAAGGATTAATCTCCAAAGTATGTAAACAGCTCATGCAGCTGAATAGTAAAAAACAATGAACCCAATCCAAAAATGGGCAGACAAGCTAAATAGACATTTCTCCAAACAAGACATACAGGTGGCCAGGAAGCACATGAAAAGCTGCTCAACATCACTAATTATTAGAGAAATGCAGATCAAAACTACAATGAGGTATCAGCTCACAGCAGTCAGAATGGGCATCATCAGAAAATTTACAAACCATAAATGCTGGAGAGGGTGTGGAAAAAAGGGAACCCTCTTGCACTGTTGGTGGGACTGTAAATTGATACAACCACTATGGAGAACAGTATGGAGTTTCCTTAAAAAAACTAAAAATAGAATTACCATATGATCCAGTAATCCCACTACTGGGCATATACCCAGAGAAAACCATAATTCAGAAAGACACTTGCACCCCAATGTTCACTGAAGCACTATTTACAATAGCCAGGTCATGGAAGCAACCTAAATGTCCATCGACAGATGAATGGATAAAGAAGATGTGGTACATATATACAACGGACTATTACTCAGCCGTAAAAAGGAAAGAAATTGGGTCATTTTTGGAGACGTGGATGGATCTAGAGACTGTCATACAGAGTGAAGTAAGTCAGAAAGAGAAAAACAAATATCATATATTAACTTATATATGTGGAACCTAGAAAAATGGTACAGATGAACCGGTTTGCAGGGCAGAAATTGAGACACAGATGTAGAAGAGAAATGTATGGACACCAAGGGGGGAAGCAGTGCAGGGTGGTGGTGGTGGTGGTGGTGTGATTAATTGGGCGATTGGGATTGACATATATACACTGATGTGTATAAAATGGATGACTAATAAGAACCTGCTGTATAAAAAAATAAATAAAATTAAAAATTTTTTTTTAAAAAAGAAAAGAAGAAAAAAGAAGGCTGCCACCGGGCTTCAGGGAATGACCCACTTACAGCCAATTGCTTCCTTCCGGGTCATTCTGATGGATTAAACGAAGGACCATTTAAAACCACGGCCCAAAGAGCCAGAGGGAGAGGCTGTGGAGGGATGATGCAGCTGGAGCCCCATGCATGCTCGTGGAAGCTCGGTACCACCGTCAGGAAAAGCCCCAGGCACACAAGGGCAGCCTCAGCGAGCAGTCAGCTCGCACGAGCCACCTTGGCATAGATGCTGACCTCACTAGGCCAATTACAAAGAAGACCTTCAAGTAAAGTACGATAATTACAGAGTCCCGGGGGCCATCTGTTCGGCATGGGGCTTTGTCTGTCCTAACCTCTCTGCTTTCACTGCAAACTCAATACCCAGGGCCTCTGCTGTGCTGTGAACACTCTTAGTTTTGAGTGCATTTTCTATAAGGCGTCGGCAGGAAGAGTGTCTGAATAAGTTGTATTCCAGCACACCTCTGGGTTCATGTTGGATGTGGCTGGAGCTGTTTTGAACCAGGAAAACATCTGACTAAAGAATATTTCAGTCCAACAAGTATTGATATTTGCTGGGTCCCTCCTGCATTTCCAGTGCTACATTTGATGCTGGAACACAGAGATGAATAAGAGATGGCATCTTACCCTTAGTTAACAAATTACCATTGACTGAGGCCCTACCATGTGCCAAAGGCTTTACAAATGTTATTGTTCCTTATGACAACTTATTAAGGTTGATACCCCATTCATGTTACCAGTGACGAGTAGGAAGCCTAAAAACGTTAAGTTACAGGCTCAAGGTCACTCAACTAGTAAGGGTTGGAACTAGTAAGGGTCGAGTGGAGACAAAGATATAAAGCTTTTTTTTTTTTTTTTTTTTTGGCGATACGCGGGCCTCTCACTGCTGTGGCCTCTCCTGTTGCAGAGCACAGGCTCCGGACGCACAGGCTCCGCGGCATGTGGGATCTTCCTGGACCGGGGCACGAACCCGTGTCCCCTGCATCGGCAGGTGGACTCTCAACCACTGCGCCACCAGGGAAGCCCAGATATAAAGCTTTAACTACTATCCAGTCACTATAAACCCACATGCTATAAGTCAAGGCCAAGGGAATTGGACGCTGTAGCAGAAGTCAGAATGGAAGGCGGGAAGCAGTTCTGGAGTCCCTGCCACAGGCTGGAAGCTGTGTGCTTCTGGTTTCCCAACTCATTTGCAAATGGAAAATATTATTATGGTTTCTGGAGGAATAGACACCCTCTCTCGCCATTTCTTTCGGGAGGGAGAAAGAATAGCAGGGTTACACGAATTCAACTCTTGATCCTCTTCCAACAAAGCTCTGCTGTGAAAGACGGCACCCCAGCCCATACTCCATCCCCTGAGGCAGGGAAGAACTCAAAAGCCCCTCTGACAACAGTGCAGACCAGTTTGCAAGGGCAGGACAGGCTCTGTGTTAACGGAGAAAACGTTTCCTCATTTGGGCTTTAGACTGTCGTGTCCTATGGGGGAAAATGTCTGTCCTTGGGAGAAATGCCAACTTTATTGATCTGTTAATAAAAGAACTGGCAGCTTATAGTTCTTGCCGATGAGGCAACTCAAATCAGAGAGGCCAGGTTCACCCTTGGCCATCAGACTGGAGTCCATCAGACCAATTGCACTTTCCCCCTTCCCCAGGCTTGTAAAACTGGGCAGTGCCCACCCGGCAGCACCCACCTGGCTGAAGCCTACACCCTGCTGTAGCCCAGGGGCCAGACCAAAAGGACACTCTGAAGGAAGAGGGAGGGGCCACGGGAGGGGAGGGCTCACCTGCGGGCAGGGGTGGAATCTATCCAAGTGGAGACTTAAGAAATGGGTGCTTATGGGGTGAGGGGTTATCCCGCAGGTGGGCAGGCAGGATAACGGGCTGGAGGGACAGTCCACTGGGGAACCTCTCCTTGCAAAGGCCAAAGTTCCTAGATGTTTTGTCTTATAAAACTCAAGGGGAAGTCCAAGTTCTCCCAAACCCTAACATTTGTCTCTTCTGCATCAAAATGTCCCTTCTGAAACGGACCCGACCTTCAGTAAAGAAACCTACATTGGCCCGCCTGCCTGCTGGGGGTGCTAGTTTTGTGGAAACTGACGCCGGTGACCTGGTTCCCTTCTACCCTCTCCTAGTGCAGAAGGGGCCTGGCCAATAAGGCAAACCACGCCTCTTGTCCACGTTTCATTTTTGCAAATGCTTTTCCGGGTTTTTCTTTTTCTTTCTTTCTTTTTTTTTTTTTTTTTTGCCGATATTATAGAGTTTTAAAAATGTATCTCATTTAAAAAGTTTGCATTTTCTCAATTCCTCAATTGGCCATTTGCATTTCCTTTCTGTGAACTTATCTGAGCCTTCCCCTATTTTTCCAGTGAGTTGCTCCTTTTACTTATTGGTTTGTGAGAATTCTCTTTATATTCTGGAAACGAGTAGTTTGCTGCATATTTTTAGTATCTTCTCATTTTGGTCCTTCTTTGTTTCCTTAATATATTGCCATTAGAAGATATACTTTTGGGCATCTCAAGATGAATCAGTCTTTTTATTTGCCTTTTGCTTTGTGTACCATCTCTAAGAAGATTGTCCCTATCTAAGGATCATAAATATATTCGCTGTGATTACCTGCTAATAATTTCATATACGGTGTTTATTTTCTAGCGTTAGGTCTCTCCAAGCCATTTGTAACTTTCTTGTGAAAAGTGGAGGAGGGGAATTTCCTCTCACCCCCACTAATCTGAAACTCTTAAATGCATCTAACCCTGCTTCTCCTTCTTACCACAGTTACAATGGAAAGAGAATCCTTCCTCCCCTCAAGGGCAAGCCATCCACTTGGGTTCTCACCTCTATGCCTCCCTTTCTCAAGAACTGCCTTCAGTTGTACCTTACCTGTCACCATCACCCCTTCCTTCCCTCTTGGATCACTTCCATCAGTACAAAGACATGGTTTAATTTCTTCCACCTTAAAAAAAAATACCTCCATCCTTTGGGGTAAGATGAAATAGTTTGCAACAGGACAGAGCTACAGCCAAGCCATAGCAAATCTGGATAAAAATAAAAATTGTATTTCCCAAAGCATTAGGGAGCTATGGAGCAACCAGGACCAGAGGAACTAAAATTCTGGAGAAGGGGAGACTTCTCAGAGGTGAGCATCTGCAAATGCTTTTCCCTTCTGGTCATTTGATGATTCTGGGTCCAGGCTAGAGGGTGAAATAAGGCTGGGACACAGGGCTGGTGTAGAGTGACAAAACTGGAGGCTTGGGGGGCCACAAACATCCAGCCAGATTCCACTCGAGACGAAACAAAGCAGGACCCTATGGTTCTTACCCCCCATGTCATCCATCTGCCTTTTGTCTGTAGAGAAACGTTAGTCAAAGAATAAGTTTAATCAGAGAAGTGAGAAAATGCAGAAACAAAGGAAAACAGTCAAATGAGACCAAATAATAATAGTTTAGTCATTAAGCAAAGTCAAGGACTTTATTTCCTCCTCAAGGGCTACAGATAATATTCTGAGCCATATCCTTTGAGCTGTCTTATAGATACCAAAGCCACCTCCAGGTGGAAGAAGTTAACTACATGATGACCAGACTGCAGCCGTGACATAAGCTGCCACAATTCTGAGAACTGGCCTCAAGGAAATGGGAACAAACCGACCCTGAAACTGAAGATTACTGTACTTAAAATAATCAAGATGATGCTGGTCAGACCACCGATGACCAATTTCAAGATGACTGTCAGAGCTGACTGTGCTGTTTCTGCATGTAGCCCCCTCCCTCCGCCTATAAAAGCTCTTGCCCGCTGATTGGGGGGAGGGGTAGTCAGCCTTTGGACACGAGTCCGCCCTTCCTCTCCCAGCTGCCAGCCTCTGAAATAAAGCAAACTTTCCTTTCCACCAACCTTGCCTCTTTATTGGCTTCAGAGCAGTGAGCAGCTGGACCTGTGTTTGGTAACAGAGATATGTGTTGAATTATGAAGCTGTGTGACGTCAGAGGCTGAAAAACTAAGCTGAAGACCTCTGAAAACAGACTAGAATTCTCTGGAGTCTCTTGAAAAGACAAAGGCTCACCAGGGGTTGGAGTGAGGACAACCTGGTAAGAGCTGAAAGTACGGGAGGGAGCAATGAACTGACATCAACCATCAGGCATCTGTGACTGCATTTTTCCTGAGGACACTGGCTGATTCTGATGCATTTGGCCAAAGTGGAGACTTGAGGGACCTCATACTTAGACCAGTGCCCTCTCCCCAAAGGGCTTTTAGAATAGAAGCGGCTCGGGGCAGGATGCTGAAGAGCAAAGCCAAGCCCCGAAAGACAGAACAGAATCTCCTGCGGTCTCTTTGCGCTGAGACAAAGCCCCACCAGGCTCTTGACTGAGAGCCACACTATAGACATAGGGTGAACTTGAGGGAGGTAGACTGATGCTCACTGGAACTGGAACTGGACCTTGATTCAATTCTCTTCTTATCAGAAGTAAGCTGTTCGGTATCTCACTCTGTCTGCTCAGCAGAGGAAACAGTTAACTCCATCTGGGGGAAGACAATACTATCTAGAACTTTTCCGGGATTTTATACCCACTATTTGGTATTCACTTAAAAATTACTCCCAAAGAAAAAACATGTAATTGAAAACCAAGTGAAAAAGCAGACTATAGAAGCAGACCCACTAGTAACCCAGAAGTATCAGAAAAGAACTTTAAAATCACTGAGGAGTATGTTTAAGGATACAGAAAGAATGATGGACAAAATGGTTCGAAAGAGATTATCAGAGAAGTTTCAAATCTATAAAAAAAAGCATCAAATGAACATTTTGGACCTGATAAATATAATATTTGCAGTTAAGAAATCAACTTATTGGTTTAAGAGCTGATTAGACACAGCAAATGACAAGATTAATAATGAACTGTAAAATAAGCCGATAGGAGACATCAAAATTGAAGCTCAGAGAGGAAAAATGTTTAAGCCTCAAATAAAGCAGAACAGGGCATAGGAGGCATGGTACACAATTTATAAGGTGTAGCAAAGTGTAACTGGAAGCACAGAAGAAGAGAGAGAGAATGAGAGGAATAACTGAAGCTATAATGACTGGGAATTTCCCAAAATATTAAAAAAAAACAGTTAAGTGAATTTTTGGATGTAGGGACAATACACATAAATCAGTTGCTTTTTGCTATACCAGCAGCAAACAAATATAACACAGAGTTTAAAATAACACCACTTAAAATAGCATTAGTCAAATACTTAAGAACAAGTTTAATAAAAATAGAGGAAAATTAAAGACAACCTAAGATATGGAGGGGAGGGACACACACTATCCTGAGATTGTAAGGTCCAATATGGTATGGATGTCAGTTCTCTTCAAACAGACCTATAGATACAACACAGTCCCAATCAGAATCCTAGCAGGCTTTCTGGAGGAGAGGGATGGTAATAAACTGATTCTAAAATTCATATGGAATTGCAAAGGTTAGAGAATAGCTGAATTAGGGTTCTACAGAGATACAGGACCAACAGGGCATGTGTGTATATGTACATATATGTATATAGAAAGAGATTTATTATAAGGAAATGGCTTACATGAATATGGATGTTGGCAAGTCCAGTATCTGCAGTGTGGGCTGTCGGGCTGGAGACCCAGGAGAGTCAAAGGTGCGCAACCTGGAGAGGCAGGAGAACCAATGATGCAGATGAAGTCCAAAGACAGTCTGCTGGAGAATTCCTCCTTGCCTGGGGAGGCCAGCCTTTTCAGTCTATTCAGGTCTTCAGCTGAGTGGACGAGGCCCACCCACAATGTGGAGAGCAATCTGCTTTACTCAAAGTTCACCGATTTAAATATTACTCTTATCCCAAAACACTGTCTGAGGTGACACATAAAATTAACCATCACATTATCCAGGCAATCTAGACGGAGAATAAAGCTAGGAGATTTATACTACAAGATATCCATACCTATTTTAAGGCTATAGTAATTAACAATGTGCTATTGACACAAGGATAAAAAAAAAAGAATGGAATAGAAAAGAAACTCCAGAAACAGACCCGTACATATATGTTCCAGATTTATGACAGAAGTGATAATACAATACAGGAGAGAAGGGATAGTCTTTTTAATAAATGGGATTAAGTTAATTTGATATTAACATGGAAAAAGATACTCTAGATCTTTTCCTCACATCACATACAAAGATAAATTGCATCTAAATATAAAAAGTAAAACAATAAAACCTTTAGAAGAAAACAGACTATATCTTCAATGCCTTGGAATAGACAAAACTTCCCCAAACGCTCATTCTTCAGTTCCATGGCTGCGTCGAGTTTCTTTTATCATCCTGCCAATTTAATACTGTTGATAGTTTGAAACAAGCAGAGCTGGAACTTGGATGTTTTTGCCTGTAATACTGCCTGAACCATCTCCATCCAGTCCATTTCTAGGAATCCCTGATTACTGAGTCACTCTTTTGTTTTATCATTAGTTCAAACGTTTATCAAGTGTGTACTTATGCCATTTCCTTTCCCAAACACTGTCATTGCTCCTGATCAACTTGATCAAAATCAACTAGTTGGATTGGCATCCTTGCAATGAAGCATCAGCATCCACCTCCCCACACATACCACGACCATATTCTCATCCTTCCTCTTATGATGAGCCTGCATCCTCAGCACTGGCTAATCCTCATTATTCTCTGACCTCCAAATACATCCTGAATGTCCCCTCTCCATGTCTTTATTCATGCTGGTGAACAACCCCATCTGTGCCATGCTGTTTCCAGGCTATCCGCCTCCAGTGTCCTGCCTGCCTTGGCCAATTTGGGCTCAGTACATGGGAGGAGATGAGCAGAATATGCAGAGATCTTGGTGACCAAGACCCAGCCTTCCAAGTCCTGCTCAGTGCCCATCTGCGGTCTAGAATCATCCCCTTAGGCTGAGTGCCCCAGCACCAGGACACCTGGACTTAAGGTTTGTGAAGGGCGCCCTCCGCTGGAGGAGGATAGCATTGGGTCCAGGCATGACTACACTGTCTTTTTTTTTTTTTTTAACATCTTTATTGGAGTATAATTGCTTTACAATGGTGTGTTAGTTTCTGCTTTATAACAAAGTGAATCAGTTATACATATACCTATGTTCCCATATCTCTTCCCGCTTGCATCTCCCTCCCTCCCACCCTCCCTATCCCACCCCTCTAGGTGGTCACAAAGCACGGAGCTGATATCCCCATGCGATGCACTAGCTATCTATTTTACGTTTGGTAGTGTATATATGTCCATGCCACTCTCTCACTTTGTCACAGCTTACCCTTCTCCCTCCCCATATCCTCAAGCACAGCAAAGGAAACCATAAACAAGACCAAAAGACAACCCTCCGAATTGGAGAGAATATTTGCAAATGAAGCAACTGACAAAGGATTAATCTCCAAAATTTACAAGCAGCTCATGCAGCTCAATAACAAAAACAACAAACAACCCAATCCAAAAATGGGCAGAAGATCTAAATAGACATTTCTCCAAAGAAGATATACAGACTGCCAACAAACACATGAAAGAATGCTCAACCTCATTAATCATTAGAGAAATGCAAAGCAAAACTACAATGAGATATCATCTCACACCAGTCAGAATGGCCATCATCAAAAAATCTACAAACAATAAATGCTGAAGAGGGTGTGGAGAAAAGGGAACCCTCTTGCACTGTTGGTGGGGATGTAAATTGATACGGCCACTATGGAGAACAGTATGGAGGTTCCTTAAAAAACTACAGATAACTACCATACGACCCAGCAATCCCACTACTGGGCATATACCCTGAGAAAACCATAATTCAAAAAGAGTCATGTACCAAAATGTTCATTGCAGCTCTATTTACAATTGCCAGGACATGGAAGCCACCTCAGTGTCCATCAACAGATGAATGGATAAAGAAGATGTGGCACATATATGCAATGGAATATTACTCAGCCATAAAAAGAAACGAAATTGAGTTATTTGTAGTGAGGTGGATGGAGCCAGAGTGTGTCATACAGAGTGAAGTAAGTCAGAAAGAGAAAAACAAATACCGTATGCTAACACATATAAACGGAATCTAAGGGAAAAAAAAAAGGTCATGAAGAACCTAAGGGTAAGATGGGAATAAAGACGCAGACCTGCTAGAGACTACACTGTCTATACAAGGCTCTGCCCGGAGCTATCCTGGAGAGATCAAAGGGCTTCCCAAAGGCTTTGGTGATACCCACCCCGGAGAGTGAATCCTTCAAATTGCAGGTACCAAAGATGGACACTTGGCCAGGAAACATTGCTGTATCTCAGACATGATATGGGCCTGCAATGGTCCAAAGGACATTGGTCCAAATTTCTGTTCTCATAGCCCGCCAGTGATCTTCCTTCCATGCAGGTCCAAGGGGCCCGGGATGGAGCCCATGGCATGAGAAGGGAGATCAGTGAAGCACTTCTGTTCATTTTCAGTGGCGTGAGGTGGGGATGACAGTCTCTAGCTCATGGAGTTGTTGGGAGACGTAGATGAGAGAACACATGTACAGTGCCTCATGTGGCACAGATGCTCTGCACGTATTGACCAATTCTGCCCCCACCCCACAGACAGCCACATACCTGCTCATCTTGGAGTGAGGTTGAGAATACTCGTACATATCTGTGATATGGAGTGACAGAGATAAATACTGGTTGCATTCGTGTTACAAAGGGTGGACTGATGGATTTTGCTCAGGAAGGGGACAGGTCTGGGAGCATAGCTAGGACCTGGCATTTTGCGAGTACTCGCTATGTGGTAGAGGCACTGCTCTTTACACACCATCTCATTGCATCCTCAGAGTAACCCAGTGGGGTTGGTGCTTATAGCAGACAGGCTCTGGGGAACCCCCTTGAGCCCTGACTCCCGATATCCACATCCTTGTATAATCCGTCACCCTCCTGAGTGTGGGCAGGACCTGCTCCTAACCAATAGAATATGGTAACAGATGTATGTGATCGTGTTATTCAAGACCGTAATGCCCCTCGTCTCCTACGGCCACTCCAATCCCACGATAGAAGGAAAAACACCAGGGGAGGAGGCGGAATTGCTGTGAAAAGAGGCTCTGCCTCTGCAGAAGCTGCACAGTGAGCTCCTCAGAGGCAGGCATCCTATGTGCCACTTACATCAGCCTGCCCAGAGGAACAGCGTCATCTCATTGCTCATTCTCAGATGAATAAGAATCACACTTGCGGTTTTCAACAAGAAAATGACCATATTCACGTTGCATTCATCAGAAGCCCAGGGTGCTTACCACACGGGCCTGCCTCTTGTGTCTGTGGCCTCCTGGCAAAGCAGAGCTAATAAGATGACCAGGCCAAGCGGGTGCTCCGGACCCCATGGTCAAGGATAGGGTGTGCAAGATGGCCACACACCCTCCTTCCTGTGGCCTGGTTTCCCTCACACTTTATACGATCCCGACTGCAAATGCCCCTGGGGCACTGGCTCATTTTCTGTGGAGAGGGAGCCTGATCTGCCCAGGAGGTTCCTTGGCCAGCTATCTCCAGGGGCAAGAATCCACTGAGCTCACTACCCCAAGGGTTCGTGATTGGGGTCCTGCTGAAGGAATGGCCCCGGGAAGATGCCCTGGAGGAAGGTCAGGGCGGTCCCTGCCAGCTCAGAATCTGGAGCTCGGAGGTTTGCATAAGGCCTGGCAAGTGCAGAGGATGCCAGCGATAGGCTGCGGAGGCATCAGCGGAAGCAGGGGAGCGTTGATCTTAAGGAACCAAACTGCCCCTGCGCAGCGGCCTGGGGTGGCTCTCTACCTGGGGAGCTTCTTATCCGCCGGCCCCTGAGGCTCCCGACTCCGGTCCGCGCACCTCCAGGCAGGTGGGCCCAGTTCCTCCGACTCCTGCTCTGTGGCCCCGCCCCTGCCTGCCCCCAGAGGCAGAGGGCTCCTCCCCGCTCTGGCTCTGCCCCTTATTCAACCCCCTCGCACCCTCACACCTGGGCTCGCTGGTCCCTGCGGCCCCTGCCAAGGCTCACGGGCCCCGCCCCCAGGATCACCGGCCCCACCCCACTCGGGAGCCAGTCCACTTAAGGAGGCTGAACACCTGGGAGGTTCCATGTGTGCCTCGAGGCCTGCGCTGGGCACAGCCTTGCAATGGAAGCAGAAGCTTCTCCGCCCCTTGGGTCGCCCCCATGCTGCCTGTGGTTCCGGAGGCCGGGCATCTACGAGGATGAGAATGGAAGGACCTGGGTGACTGTGGCCTTGCAGATCAGTCCCTCCCACAGAGCTTGGGGCAGGGGCTCCCCTGGCAGCACGGTGAGTCGTGGGACATGAGGGGAGGCAGCGGAAGGGTGGTACATGGACTTTAGCCCGTGGGGGCGCTGCATATTATGCAATGAGGATGCAGTTCTCACTGGCGCTGGAAAACTCGGCCTGTGTGGGTTTGAGCGTGCTGACCAGGAGCCCCTGCCTGGAGGGGCCACAGGCAGAGCTTATCTACAGGAGATGAGGCAGTCCTCCGTGGGGAGGCTGAGAGAGAGGTAGCTCAGGGCCTAGTGTTGCCCCTAGTGCATGCTGAAAAGGCTTCACACATCCGGCGGCTATTCAGGTGGGCTCTGCGGGATGAGTAGGAGTTCTCCAGGATCAGAAAGGAGACAGGACAAGCAAAAGCAAAAGCATTGCAATCTAGAGCAGCAGGTGGGCCAACAGTATAAAATTTACCTTGGCTTCAGGCTCCTCACCTGCAAAATGGGAATAATCTACCTCTGTGGAGGTCACAGACACAGCTCACCATCTGAATGGCCTGGGCGAGCATTTGAGAGGTAACACATTCTAGAATTCCACCTTGGAAACTGATTCAGGAGCCTTGGGTGGAGTCTAAGACCCTTTATGTTTTAAAAGCTCCCCAGGTGATAAGGATGATCACTCAGATTGGAAACAGCTGCCCTAAACTAGGGGTTTGGATCACAGCCCATCTTTGAGGGACAAAATATAAATACTTCAGGGTAATATGGTAAATACTTATCCAGGTATTAAATAAACAGTTCACGGTCATTTTAAACAATATAACACATTTCCTAGCTATCTTCAAATAGGTAATCCAGAAAGTTTTTTGTTGAGAACACTGAGTCTTTTCCACCCAATAAAGCATGCAGAAAATTCTGGACAAAATAGTTTCGTAAGTTTTCAAAAAGCATACAAAAGTGTTCAATGGGAAAAGAATGGATTCTTCAAATAACTTAGCCATGAGTGGGGGAGGGGAACCTGGAGGCTGAGCATGGCTTTCACAATTTGAAATGATTATTTCTGAATAGTAGATCTGGGTTTTCACATGCAGTCTTAGGATAGGAGATGGCTTTCTGAGCATGATCGAATGCAAGGGTCAGCAAACTTTCTGTAAAGAGTCTGATAGTAAAACTTTTCAGCTTTGCAGATGGTAAAGACTCCATAGCAACTACTCAACTCTGCCCTCTAGTGCAAATGCAGCCCAAGACAGCACACACAGGAAGAAGTGTTTGTTCATTTGCAATAAAGCTTTATTTACAAAAGCAGGTGGTGGGCCAGATTGGGCCCATACTGTGCAGACGCCTGATCTAAAGACAGAATCCAAAGGGAAAGAGATTTTGCCGCATAATTAAAAATATCCCTCTTGCAAAACCGGCTCATAAAGTTAGGACAACAAACAGAGAAAAATAACTTGCAACATGTATGACTGATAAAGGGCTAGATTCTTAACTTGGAAAAACGTTCAGCACAAAGACAAATACTCTGATAGAAAACTCTGTAAAAATCTTCCCATTTAGTTGCAAAACACATGGAGCTTTGATTATAGTCGTCTGGTGACTTTCCCTCATTTTTATACCTTTCTGGATTGGCTGATTTTTTTTTTCTTTTAATGTTCACAACAAGTAGTGATGGCCATGATCAAAACTACAAAATATTTTTAAGGGAAAACCCATCACTCCCAGATCCTGAGGTCTATGGATATCTTATTTTTATTTATTTATTTTTTTAGATCTCTTATTTTTAGAAAGAGAATTTTTAAAACTATGGAAGTGGCCAAGACAGAGGGCCAACAGAGTAATCAGTGTAGGCCCGATGTTGCGGACAGGCTGGAAACAGAGGCTAACTTTTCAGGGTGTGCTGGGGTGAGTGGGATGCAGGTCAGTGGGAGGATGGTACAGAGGAGGCCTGGAGAGAACTAGTCCAAGGAAAACCCCCAAGTGATGGTGCCAAGGCTCTGGGTGTGGGATTCTAAAGGCATGCCCATCGACCTGTGGTCTGGGCAGCCCACCAGCCGGGCCAGGGGATCCAGGACCCTGGTTGTGTGTGTGCAGCTCAACCGTCCCTGATGCGCCCCCTCCTCTCTGGTCCCTTCAGCATGAAATCAGCGTCACAGTCCACATGTGGCAGATGCCAGTGCACCCCCAGACGCCCAGGTCCCCCAGCCATCTGCTCGTGTTCGGGCTGCCCCCCAAGTGGGAGCTCTACCCCGGGCGAAGGTACCAAGCAACGGATTTGAGACTCTGGGAAATAGTGGACCATGGCCAGGCAAGTGCATGGTGGCCCAGGTGAGGGGGATGGGCATTAAGTAGTGACCGTAGGTGTGCAAAGTGGGGCAAAGGATAGGAGGGATCCCTTCCCCGGGCCCCTAAATCCACAAACCCGGGTTCCCATCTGCTTCATTTGGATAGAAGAGCATCTCCCAGGGGCTCTGATCACTGCTCCCCCGTTCTGCAGATCAACTCCATGGAGCAGCTGATCCTAAAACGTCTGCCAAGTGGGAGCCGCTGATGGGGCTGCTGTGTCAGGCCTGGAGCCTCGCAATGCGGACAGTGGACACTAGCAAGGAGGACGCCCCTCTTTACGGGAGGGCAATGCTGGTCACCTTGGCCTCAGGCTGCTCCCTGAGTTTTTCTTACATAGCCACCCGTTTACGCCCCCTCCCAACCCCAGTGGATGTGATTTCCACTGTGGACAGACCCTTAGTATGTTCACAAAACACTGAATAATGGTCATCATTTAATTCTCAAAAGAATTCTCTGAGGTGTACATATTAACATCCCGTGTTACAGATGAGCAAACAGGCTCTGAGGGCTGGAATGATTTCCCTGAAACCACAGAGCCTGGAAATAGCCGTGATCAAGCTTGGATCCAACGAACGTGGATCTCTAGGTCCGGCCGTGGCACTGGGGCGCCACAAGTCCAGTCAGTGGCAGTGGCCTTCAGGGACCCTGCGTCGACCCACAGAGCCTTCTTCCTGAGACTGGCAGCAGCTCGAACTGCACTGAGGGCCCGGAGCGGGGCTTTTGCCCTCCTACCCCTGGTCCTGCTCTGACGGGCCACCGCCCGGCTCTTCTGAGGTTCCCTGACTGTCACCTTTTGTCTCCTCCCAGGCCCTGCTGGCCCTGTGATGTTTATGCACTTGTTCTTTGGTTTGCACACCTACCAGGGCCTCCTTGGGGGGTCGGAGGCAGTGGGCCCCCTGTCCACTCTGCATTTCCCATTTCCCTCCGTCTGCGCTCAGGGTGACCTGCCATGGCTTCTCTTCCCCCTTTGTGTCCCTCACGCCGATCTTCCAGGTGCCACTCCCCCAAACACCTCCCCTCCATGCCCACCAGACCCAGTGCCCAGCCAGAGCCCCGAGCCTCCAGTGCAGCCTAAAATTGGAAACTTGCCCTCGGCCCTGCTTGGCCTCAGGCAGGGAGTGGCTTGAAGAGCGCCAGGTCTGGACTTGACACTCAGATGCGCCCTGGAGGTCACTTTTGCTGACGCTTTGGCCGGGAGTAGATCAAGTGCTGGGCAGGCTGTTAGCTCCTGAGCCTCAGTTAGCCCATCTGCGCAAGGGGCATGTGGAGCGACGGATTTGGCCTGTGGTTCTCCCGCCCCATCAGTCCCAGGAAGTGATGCTGGTCCCTGAAGGTCGCCTCCCAGTGCTGGGTAATTAAACGTCATTGCTCGTTCTTCAGCCTTTGTGCGGAATCGGAGCTTAGCTTAAACTGGTTCCTAGTGTAGCAACGCGGCAGCTGACACTGAAGGTAGGACTGCAGTTATCCCTTTAGTGTTTTTCCAAGCAGGGAAGGAAGTTGGGATTGGCCCATTTCAGCAGCAGGACGTCGGCAGAGGGTAAGGGAGTGGAGGGTGGGCTCTTCGTGAGGCTGGGCTATGAAAAGGCAAAGACTGTGGCAGCTGCAGCAGGAGATCCAGTAGCAGGCGTGAGCTTTCACAAGGGGTGATGTTCCCGCTTGTCCTGGGTGAAGAGGGAAGAGCCCTTGAGCGGGGAGGGGTGAGGCAGAGTCCGGGGCCCTGACGGGTCTTGCCCTTGGAAGCAGAGGGAGGAAGAGGACGGCGTGGATGCAGGGCAGGGCAGTAATTTGGTGACGGCAAGATGAGGGAATTCGCTCCCTCACACCCGTCATGAGAAGAGATCACCAACAGATTAAAGTCCTAACCTTAAAAATGAATCCGTAAAATTACTGAAGAAAGCGCAGGGGAGTATGTTCACGATCTTGGGATAGAAAACACCTTAAACAAGACAGAAAGCAAAAGACAGTGTGAGACAATTAACTTTCTCAAATTCAGCATTTTCTGTGTGACAAGATGCTAAAAAAGCAAGGGTGGAAATATCAGGACTAGATACAAAGCACTAGAGTGCAGAATACATAGAGAACTCCTAGAACTCCCTAAGAAAAGAAAAATGGGCGAATGCCAGGAATGAGCAATTTACAGAAGAGGAGACGCCCAACGTTGGGAAGTGCAGGTTTCAGAATTCAGAAATGTGTATCCTCGATTTTGGCAGAAGTCAAGCCTTAATGTTGTGGGAGTGGATCGTTATAGACACCCTGGAGGTTTGGTGGACAATTCAGAAGCATTTATCAAGTTTTAAAATGGCACACAGAGCCATACCTAGAGTATTTACCAAGAGCAGGGTTTCTAAGCTCAGCGCCGTGGACATTTGGACCAGATAATTCTTCATCATGAAAGGCTGTCCTGTGCACTGTAGGATATTTGGCACTATCCCTGGTCCCTGCCCATAAAGTGCTGGTAGTAGCCCTTTGCCCAACCCACCCACCAAGTTGTGATTGCCAAATGTCCCCCCCCACCCCGGGAGGGGTGCAAAATTTTCCCCAGTTGAGAATCACTGCCCTAGAAAAACACTTGCATGCATGCAGAAGAGGGAAGGGGAGGGAGTGCTGTGGTCACAACTCAAGTCCGCAGTGGAGGAGAGGTTAAGGAAAGGGAGACCCGAGAGCAGGGGCTGAGCTGAGCCCCTTCCACTTAGAAGCTCCTGTGATCTGACAAACTGGCTCTTCAGAAAACCCTCCTCCCCTCAGCTCGCCTTCCCCTCCCCTTGGCCTGAGATGGGTGGGGGCATGTCGGATGCAGCCTGCAGCCCAGCCACACACAGGGAAGGATTCCAGGAGACATACTGGGCAAGACTTCCCTCCTCCCTCCCCTTCCTGCCCCGACTCTGGGGCAGGAAAGGCAGCAGGCTCTCCTCTGCTTCTCCTAGGTCATGGAGCTCTGTTGCTAATATGCTCGAGGACAAGAAAAATCTGGAAATCCTTTCACAGGATGGCAGCCTGGCTGGCAAGGGTGCCGTGCTGCTGCGGAATCCAATTGCAAATGTCAGAAGCCTTTGATCTCTCTCCGTGTCCTTGGAACAAAGTCTAAGTCTGCCCTCCCCTCCAGGAGGTAGCTGTCTCAGGCCATCCAGGACAGAGGTTTGGCATGTGAGAGAGCAAAGAGAGCAGAAGCACATGGAAATGTTTAAAATCACTCCGGGGGCATATCCAGGAGTGCTTGCACCCACGAGCTCGAAGTCCGCAGTGCGGTCTCCCTCATCCTCTGCGCGGCTCCTGAATGCGTGTCTCCATGCGTTCATCAGTGGGGTGTGGGTCTGTGGTGTGGGGTCCTGGAGTCTGGGTCTAACACCTCTTGACAGTTTGCTTTGGTGCAGGTGAGAATATAGTTCTCAGTTCCATCTGCCCAGAGCTGAAGACTAAAAGCAGCTACTAGGGATTATGCTAATGACTTCGGGTGATGGACACAGGAGAGGTTGTCCCGCAGAACACAGGGAAAAATATCTTTTTGTAAAGGATGATGGGCAGCAACAGGTGGTTTAATTAGTATGTATAGGAGCCTCGTATGTCAGCATCACTCACCATGAAGGATGCTCTCTGCAGGAGTGTTCTCCCTCCACTCGGCCAAAACCAGGGGCCACGTTTGAAAGCCTGCACTACCCTTGTTGCCTACGCACTGACCAATGGGAACAGACGCTGGGCACACATCCTGGGATGCCTGCATCCTGGCTGAGCCCAGGCTTGGCCCTTCCCAGGCCCTTCCCACTGAACATCTTCCTCCGTGGGAACGATTAGATGTTACGTGCCAGATCTCTCTGCCCGGCCATATTTTTTTTTTTTTTTTTTTTTTTTTTTGCGGTACACGGGCCTCTCACTGTTGTGGCCTCTCCCGTTGCGGAGCACAGGCTCCGGACGCGCAGGCTCAGCGCCCATGGCTCACGGGCCCAGCCTCTCCGCGGCATGTGGGATCTTCCCGGACCAGGGCACAAATCCGTGTCCCCTGCATCGGCAGGCGGACTCTCAACCACTGTGCCACCAGGGAACCCCCCCCCCCCGGCCATATTGCTCATCTGTGTGTCTGTTTCTCCTCGTGTCTGGGAGCTCCTTGAGGGCATTTGGCCAAGTTCCACAAACATTTACAGAACCTCAACTCTGGGCCAGGCCTATGCTGAGTTGAAGGAAAGAGAAATGGGCAGGAATTCATCCCTGCCCTCAAGACTGAGCACATACCCAGGGGACTGTGCATCAGGGCTGAGTGCAAGGGAGGCCTATCAGAGTGTGTCAAGAGAAGGAGGGGGCGGGTGTCATGCAGCTGGGGGATCCGGGGAGGCTGCCTGGAGGAAGAAGCAGCGTAGAAGAATCCTCACCGTTACTCCATGCCCTGCCATCCTCACAGCACTTTATGTTACAGAGTCAAGGTGGAACAATGTGATGTGAAAGCTTGATCCTTAAAGCAAGCCCAGGAGGCAGGTCAGGCCCCGCAGTGTCTATTGTTCTACGTGAGGAACTCGGGCCTCAGCAATGTGCCCTGGTCCGTAGTCACCTGTGGCAAAGCCAGGGCTGGAGCTCAGGTCTCCCAGCTCCCCATCCCGGCTTTTCTCCTCTGCCCCACCAGGCAGAGTCTGTGGGAATGGAGAGGAACGGACAGATGCAAGAGCAGCTGAGGAGAGAGAATGGACAGAGTTTGGTGACCGAGCAGATGTGCGAGGATGGGAAAGCTAGAGACAGGTTGCCGCTCAGGGTCAGTGGTTTGGCCAGCGGGGTCCCGAGTTGGGAACATGCAAGGAGGCGAGGCAGAGATCCAGGGTCAATCAAGCCATGAGTTGGGTTTGGGATACTGAGTTTCAGATGCATGTGGGGTATCCATGTTGAAATGCCCTGGACACATGTGTGGGTCTAGAGAAAGGTTTGGGCTGAATTCATAGGTTGGGAGGTCATCATCAGAGGTCATTGCTGCCAGAGGAGAAGAGAGAACTATCTGGAACAGAGGTCAGCAAACTCTATACAGGGCCACACAGTATTTTTGGCTCTGCAGGCCACGTGGCCCTTGTAGCAACTCCTCAACTCTGCTATTGTAGCATGAAAGCAGCCACGCGAGACGCATAACAAATGGGCGTGGCTGTGTCCCAATAAAACCTTACTTACAAAAACGTTCAGCAGGCCAGATTTGGCTCCCTGGCCATAGTTTACTGATCCCTGATCTACAGAGCAGGTATGACAAGCAAAAAGAAAAATGCCAGATTCTTAGCATGACAGAGAAAGAATCAGCAAAGAAAACTAAGTAGAACCAGTCCAAAAGGTCCATGCTGGAAGGCAGCCAGCTGGAAGAGAGAGAAAAGTGTCTATGCAGAGAATGAGAAAAGGAGTGTAAAAAGGAAATATAATCTTCCTCTTAAAGATAGCAAATGGCTGAAAAAACAAGGCACCATCTTTGGCTGCCCAGGTACGCAACCCCGGGGACACCACCCGTTCATAGTGTGAGGGAACGGTGCCCCCCAGCGCTGTGCATGATGGTGGCCTGCTCCCCTCAAATGATTTATAACCACACAGAACATAACAAGTACAAGATAATGACCAAACACTAGAAAACACCACCACTGACAGTAAGTCCACAGGGACCTTGACCCTTGGCATTTCACAGGGCATCGTGCTGGTCACTCTATTGAAGACTTCGTGCTACTTGACCTGATGAGCAGGAAGTGGTCGGCACCCCAGCTGCCCTCATAAGATACATGTGTATCCAGAAATAGGAGTTAACCCCCCCATGAAGGTTCAGTGAGGTTTTAGGGTCTTGTGGTTTGTGGCAGGACAGGACATCTCCTCCAAGCTAGAACATGGCCTGCTTGAAGCGGGGCCCAGAGCAAGGGAGGGCTCTGCCACGGATCTGTCCTGCCATCAGGACCAAGTGATGCAGCAGCTCCGAAGGCAGTTTTCTGGTTCCCCGCTACGTGGAGCAGAGCGGCATTCTCAAGTGCAGTTCACGCTGCCCTCAAAAGCCAAGGAAGCCCAGCCAGTGCCAGGTCTCTTTAACAGTGGGAGACGAGAGGCGAGGGGAGGGGAGAGGTGTGAAAACTCCTTTAGCAGGATACCATTCATACAGCCCCTGCCCCGCAAAAAAATCATAAAATGATACCACATAGTTCATTAGGTATATGTAAGTATAGATACAGAGAAAAAGGACGACGATGATACATCCAGAAATAAAAATAGGAGTTAGGGGACCTCCCTGGTGGTGCAGTAGTTAGGACTCCATGCTCCCAGTGCAGGGGCCCAGGTTCGATTCCTGGTCTGTGAACCAGATCCCACATGCATGTCGCAACTAAGAGTCCACATGCCACAACTAAGGAGCCTGCCTGCTGCAACTAAGGAGCCCGCGAGCCACAACTAAGAAGCCCGCCTGCTGCAACGAAGACCCAATGCAACCAAATAAATAAATAATTATTTAAAAAAAAATAGCAGCTAGTACACCTGGGTTTCGGGTGTGGTCAAATTTGTAATGTTTTATTTTCTTATAAGGAAAATATACTTATGTCTCACTTGTGCAATTAAAGTTGATATTAAAGAACTGAAAAACAACCTCCCACCAAAAAATAATTACAGGTGGTTCTCCACCTACTTATCTTCACTGCCAGTACCTCTTCATCTTCCTATTTCCTACCTGGACTAGAGGGTGACAAACTGTAGCCTATGGGCCACCAGGCCCCCTGTTTTTATAAATAAAGTTTTATTAGCACACATCCACGCTCACCTTTATGTATTGCCAGTGGTTGCTTTCAACACGACAATGGCAGCTGTGTGGCTGCAACAGAGACCTTTATGGCCCACAAAGCCAAAAAGCTTTACTATCTGACCCTTTACAGAAAAGGGCCTCTGCCCTAGATGCCTTCATCGGTTTCTCCGCATCCAGGCCTGTGCCTCTACAGGAGGTGAGTCAGATGCTTCTTGGCTTCCCCAAGGCCCCTGGCACAAAATTATCTTCCTGGCCAGCAAGGCCTTTCTCAGGAACACGGGGCCTTGTCCGCCCCTGCCAGGCCTGCTTGGTGTTCCCCCCAGCTGAGAAGCCCACCCCTCGGCTCTCAGCACAGCTGGCACCGTCACCTCCGGTTCCAGCCCCAGTGTCGCCGCCTCAGGGGGGCTTGCTTGATTGGCCCACCCACAGTCGACCCTTCCTGCATCCCTGCTCACTGCCCCCTGTTAATCACCATCAAGGCACTTCCTTCTGGGCTGGGATGTGCACCTGCTGCGTGCATCTAGCTCAGGGCCAAGGACTGAGCTGAATACACGAATACTGGGAGCCAGAAGTAGGACGGATCCTGGCACCCTCTGGGCCACACACTTACTAACTTGGGGCAAGTAACCACACTGCTGAGCTTTAATTTTTCAGTAGGAAATCGGGGATAACAAGAGTACTTACTGCTTTGTGGGGTTAAAAGGAGATTATGTTAATCACGTATCACACTAACTAGTCCCTCTCTGGACAGAAGAGGTGACCAAGGTGCAGAAAGGGGCTGGTGCGACTCATTCCTGCAGGAAGTTAGTAAGTTGGGGCTGAAACCCCAGCCTCATGACTTTTTGTCCTGCGTTACAGGCCGTCAGCCTCGCATTGCCAACCAGTGGGCTAATTACACCGAGCCTTTTGGAACTGAAGGATAGGGGTCCCCCATTATCCATGGGGCATATGCTCCAAGGCCCCCAGTAGATGCCTGAAACCATGGATCGTACTGAACTCCCTCTATATTATGTTTTTTCCTATATGTACATACCTGTGATAAAGTTTAACTTATAAATTAGGCACAGTAAGAGATTAACAATAATAACTAATAACAAAATAGAACAATTATAATATACTGTAATAAAAGTTATATGAATGTGGTCTCTCTCTCAAAATAACTTACTGTAGATTTAATGCCTTTTCCATCTTTTTTTTTTTTTTTTTTTTTTTTTTTGCGGCCTCTCCCGTTTTGGAGCACAGGCTCCGGACGCGCAGGCTCAGCAGCCATGGCTCACGGGCCCAGCCACTCTGCAGCATGTAGGATCTACCCAGACCGGGGCACGAACCCGCGTCCCCTAGCATCGGCATGCGGACTCTCAACCACTGCGCCACCAGGGAAGCCCACCTTTTCTATCTTAATTAAGCGTTTATCATGCACTGTGGCCCTAACTTTTGTAGTTTGAGTTGCAGCAGCAAAATTAGCACGAATTTCTTTTTCCTTCTTCACAATTTCATGGAGAGAAGATTCCTTCTTACTGTAGAGCTTAATGGTATGATTTTTTTCTTTCGTTATTGAGAACTTTCACCTTTTTACTTAAATGAAGCACTTTACCGCTTCTCTTTGGTGTATCCGAATTGCCAGCATCACTACTCTTGTGCTTTGAGGCCATTATTAATAGGATAAGCGTTATTTAACACAAGCAGTGTGATACTGCAACAATTGATCTGATCAGCAAGATGGCTACTAAGTGACTAACAGCTGGGATATGCTGGAAAAGGGATGATTCATTGTCCTACACAGGACAGTGTGAGATTTCATCAAGTTACTCAGAATGGCCCACAATTTAAAACTTATGAATTGTTTATTTCTGGAATTTTCCATGTAATATGTTCTGACCCCAGTTGACTGTGGGTAACTGAAACAGTGGAAATCGAAACCACAGATAAGGGGAGACTCCCGTGGCTGTGTACATTTAAAGAATGCTGGGATTAACGAAAAGTCAGGATGCGATACTTACAAATCTCTGTCTAAAAGGATTTCTAGAAACGTGAGAGGGAAAAATGCATAATACCGAAGTTTTATTCTTTTGTTTATATATACAAAGACCTGTGTTTTAAGTAGCTACAAAGCTAACAATACAGTTTTATTTCAAGTTTACCTTTTCATTCTGTGGTATTAACACCTGGATAAATTCATTCTTAGGTAGCTTGAAGCAACCAGGGATGGGGGTGCCTGTCACCTTGCTAAACAGTCTCCAAGGGAAGTAGAAATGTTGAAAAAAGGCAGCTGTAACTTGGAGCAAAAATCGACCGAATTATTTGTGATTATATATGTCATGTTTTTTAAGGTGAGCCCCTCAAATAAACCAATTGTTTGACTCTTTTTTAATAGAGCAAATTGTATTGTTCTTGCAATATATTTCGTCTCTCTCTCTTTTTTTTTTTTTTTTTTTTTTTTTGCGGTACGCGGGCCTCTCACTGCTGTGGCCTCTCCTGTTGCGGAGCACAGGCTCCGGACGCGCAGGCTCAGCGGCCATGGCTCACGGGCCCAGCCTCTCCGCGGCATGTGGGATCTTCCCGGACCGGGGCATGAACCTGCATCCCCTGCATCGGCAGGCGGACTCTCAACCACTGCACCACCAGGGAAGCCCTATTTTTTATTTCTTTAGCTGAAGACCAAGTCATTCCTCCCCTCCTGTTTAAATAATATTAATAAAAATAACAGATATTGACATCTGGTTCGTCCCTCAACTTTTTATGATTCCTTTTTTTAGTAAGGTAAAATTATCTTAGAAAGTTTAAAAATTTTTCCCCTTAAGAACGCCGTTAATGATACTTTCCACTCAACACAGAAAATTTCATAAAGGAGGAATATTACAACTGATCGAATCTACTATGTGCCAGACACTTTCCAGCTTTTAGCTGATTTAATAGTCACAATGACATTCTGAGATAGGTTTCAACGCACCTATCTTACTACAGTGAGGAAACTGAGGCTCTGAGAAGTGAGACATTTTACTGTGGGTCTGAGTAAGAGGTGGACTGGGCTTCCATCCAAGCGTGTTTGTTTCCAAGTCTGTATAATATCATGGTGACTAATAAGAGCATGGACTTCAGCCAGGATCCCTGTGTTTGGATGCAGGTCTGCTACTTACTAGCTCTGTTAACTTAGAGCAAGGTAGGTAATCCCTCTAAGCCCGTTTTCTTGTGTGTAAAGGAGGCATCATTATAATAATATATCCCTGAGGGGTAGGTTCTCAGAATGGCTCTTACTTAGCCAAGCAGGCTTGCTTTCAGTCCTGGGCCTCCTCCTGGCCTTGGCCCTCTCCTGGAACACCCCAGGACATTTCTCAGCAGACCGAGTCTCACTTGATTTCCAGAAAGTGTTCCTTGATGAGTCCTGTTCGTTTGAACTCTCTCCCCTCCTCCCTCCCTTCCCAATTCAAACATTCTGAGCAGGTGTACTAGGAAGAAAGGAAGCAGAAAAAGAAAGAAAATAGAAAACCCGAAATTAACCACAGCAGCTCCGCCTCCTAGGAGAGATTCTTCTTGGAATGATTCATCCTTTATTTAGCAAAACACTTTGATGGGGCATTGAATTCAGAAAAGCTAGCCCCAAGTCAAACAGAACCAAGTTGTTCTGCATAATAAGGTAAGAATGTTAGCATTTCAAAGATTAGTTATAAGAAGGGAGGCGGGGGGGTCTGTGAAGGAGGGAAGAGCCCAGAAAGATGAGGTGATGGGCTTAGCGCGGAGGGGCTGGTAATGCTCTAACAATGGCTAAGGGGCTTTACAAAACCAGAGTGTTCAATATCCCACTTTAAAGCATAATCTGAGTGTTGAACCAAAAACCTCCCCAAACCCTCAAACTTAACTCCAAGCATGCCCCCAATGTCTGTCACCTGCAGCCCTCTGGTAAAGGAATGACAGAGGTGCCCAGTGGGAGGTGGGGTGATATGCATGGAACAGGAATGGGATGGATGGGAGATTACCCATAAACCAAGGAAAATCAGCAGATGCTAGAACTTGAAGTAAGGGGTGATGGGCAGATGTGTGACCCCATGAAATCTCTGGAGGGGTAGTGAAGTGTTATATGGAGGTCGGGGGGGGGTTCGAGCTAAATTAAATCTTGTCTATGAGGATGGGGTGCCCCGGGTGACAAACATACCACATCAAACACAGGGGATTTCACAATGAACCAGATGGGATTATCAAATTATGATCCAAGTCTATTATTCTTCTATAAGAGATGCTAAATCTGTGCGTGTCCCTTCCAGGACGAAGACTTACTATGGTTATCCATGGCCCTCAAGAGTCATAGGATCAGTAGGAATGAGACACTCAGATATTTAACCCAGTACAATCCAACCAAAAAGGTGGGAAAATGGACATGGCTTCTTGGTGCCGTTGGTTGGTGGGCTGATGAGGCCAGTGTTGAGCGGAGGCACCATCCAATCAGAGCAGCACAAAGTTCCCTAGATTTTAGGCTTTTTGGCTCTCCAAATTCACAGGCCCAGGTAACTGGCATCTTAACCAATGAAGCTGCTGTATAAAGTCCCGTATCATCTGGACCAGGTGCCAAAGTTGAGTTTATAAGTTTGATTACTGAGAAGTGCAAAGAGCTCTCCCATATTATTGAAATGTTCCATTTAATAGTTTCAAGGGCTATTGATTTTTCACCTCAAAACCATGAATGTTCAGCATTTTCTTGGAAAATTTCTCACTACAATTTATAAATTGTGTTTGCCCTAGGAGGTTCACTCACTAAAACTAGGAGGACTCACTCACTGACAATGACTTAACTGGACTAGTTCAAGATAACTTGTTTGGTATAAAGAGATGGGGGAGAATCTTTTAGAATTAGTATATTTCTAAAGACATTTCCCCTTTGTATATAAACTTGTTTTGTAAGCAAAATACAGTGACACTAACAAAGTGGCTTTAAAACACAATAAGGATCAGGGCAATTTAGTAACAATGGCATTGTTTCCAATCTCCTCAAAGCCCCTCACAAAATCCAGCAGAGCAACAAGGATAGAAATAGAAAAATAGTGTAGAAAGTAGAAATAAATCAGTAGAAGGATTCTTCCAAAGGAGTCAAGTGAAAGTGATGGATATAGGGGACAGGCAAAGAAGATCCAACATATACATAATAAATCCCCCCCACACCCCCCCAACCTCAGAAAAGTAAGGCTGTGGAGTAGAATATACAAAACTATTTTTTAAAAACTTTCCTGAAAATAAAACAAACAAAAAATAACTTGAACCTGTGTATTTAAAAAGGACATGATGTACCTGGGACATACAACCAAGAACAGTCAACTCCAAGACATAGTCTATTCAAATTATCAGATTTTATAGAATTGAAATCGTTTGGCATAAGGTAAAATGACCAAGTAACTTATATGGGATTAGACCTTCATTGTATACTTTTAAATTAAAACATAAGGGCATAAATGGAGTAACGAAGTACAGATACCCAAGAAAGAAAATGTGAGCCAATAATGATTTTATTCAGCCAAAGTGACCTTCAATTATAAAAGACATAAACTGTGATGAAGTTGAGGGAATCAGGGAATATTGCTTCTGTGTGCCCTTCCTGAGAGATCTACTAAACAATAAGTTTCAGACAATCAAGATTCTTTAGAGAAGCTTTTTGTAAGAACTACTTGTGAGCACTGAACATACGTAACTGTAGAATGAAGACTAGTTGGCACAAGGGTGAAAAATACTATGTTATATCCTCCAGTAATGAAGACATAATTCATCTATCAAAAATGGGGTGAGCAGGGAAAGATTATGTAGAAAGTAAGCTTGCTGGTTGCCTCCAAGGTATTATTTAGCACTAAATGGATATCACTTTAGATACTTTGGGGAGAGGAAGGGAGGGGAAGAAGAGGTTACTAATTTCAATAATGTTCATAGTAGGGAACCAAAAGACCTGCACCATCCAACATGGTAGCCACCAGACAGACATGGCTATTTAAAATTGTTTTTTTTGGCCATGCCGCTCAGCATGTGGGATCTTAGTTCCCTGACCAGGGATCGAACCTGCTCCACCTGCAGTGGAAGCACAGGGTCTTAACCAATGGACCACCAGGGAAGTCCTGGCTATTTGAATTTTAATTAGCAGTAAATAAAATTTAAAATTCAGTTTCTCAATCATATTAGCCACATTTCAAGTGCTCCATAAGCTACTACATGTAGCCAGTACACCTTCCACATTAGAGAACACAGATACATAACATGTCCATCATTATAGCAAGTTCTTTGGACAATGCTACAACAGATAGCATTTTTAAAAGAAGGAGTAATAATATTGCCCTAAGATATTAGTATAAAGGTAACCATTGAAACAAAATACCCAATCTATGGTATTTTGATTTGGCAGCCTAAGTAGATTAATACAGACAGCAATTCTCTCCATATTAATATACAGATTCAACACAGTCTCTATCAAAATACAAGCTGACTTCTTTTCAGAAATTGACAAGCTGGTCTTGAAATTCATATGGATATTCAAGGAATATGGAATGTGGAGTAATGAAAACAATCTTGAAAAAGAAGAACAGAGACTTCCCTGGCAGTCCAGAGGTTAAGACTCTGCTTCCACTGCAGGGGGCACGGGTTCAATCCCTGGGAACTAAGAGCCTGCATGCTGCACTGTGCAGCCAACAAAAAGGAAGAACCAAGTCGGAAGACTCACATGTCCCAATTTCAAAACTTACCACAAAGACATAGTGATCAAGACAGTGTGGTATGGGCATAAGGACAGGTATGTACATCAATCAGATAGAACTGAGGATCCAGAAATAAACCCTTACTTTTACAGTCAATTGACTTTTGACAAGAGTGCTGAGACAATTCAGTGGGAGGAAGAAGTCTCTATAACAAATGGTGCTGGGGCAACTGGCTATACACATGGACCCCTACCTCACAACATACATAAAAATTGACTCAAAGTGGACTATATACATTAATGTAAGAGTTTAAACTTTAAAACTCTTAGAAGAAAATGTAGAGTAACCTTATGACTGTGAAGGTTAGGCAAAGCCTTCTGTGATATTGGTTGGCCAAAAAGTTCGTCTGGGTTTTTCCATAACGTCTTACTAAAAACCCAAATGAACTTTTTGGCCAACCCAATATAATATCAAAAACACAAGTGATGGGCTTCCCTGGTGGCGCAGTGGTTGAGAATCCGCCTACCGATGCAGGGGACACGGGTTTGTGCACCGGTCTGGGAAGATCCCACATGCCGCAGAGCGGCTGGGCCCGTGAGGCATGGCTGCTGAGCCTGCGCGTCCGGAGCCTGCGCTCCACAACGGGAGAGGCCACAACAGTTGAGAGGCCCGCGTACCACAAAAACCAAAAAACAAAACAAAACAAAAAAACCCACAAGTGATAAAAAATAGATACATTAGATTCATCAAAATTTAAAAGTTTTGTGCTTTAAAGGATACCATCAACAAGTGAGAGGACAATACACAGATTGGGGGGAAATTTGTAAATTTTATCTGATAAGGAAGTTGAATCCAGAATATATAAAGAACTCATAACTTGGTAATAAAAAAGAAAATAACCCAATTTTTTAAAGTGGGCAATAAGTCATGATGACTTAATGTACAGCAAGGTTACTATAGTTAATAATACTGTATTACACATTTGAAATGTGCTAAGAGAGTAAAAATTATTTATCATCACAAGAAAGAAATCTATGTATGAGGTCTGATGTTAACTAGACTTACTGTGGTGATCTTTCCAGTGTGTACAAATATCAAATTACTACGTTGTATACCTGAAACTAGTATGTTTTATGTCAATTAAACCTCAACTAAAAAAATGGGCAAAAGATCTTAATAGCTCTTAATAGGCATTTCTCCAAAGAAGATATACAAATGGCCATGCCGTTTGATTTCTGATATACAAAATCAAAAGTACAAGGAGATATTTTATACCTTCTATATGGCTAGAATCAAAAAGCCCAATAACAAGTGTTGACAAGGATGTGAAGAAATCGAAACTCTCATACACTGTTGGTGGGAATGTGCAGCCACTTTGGAGAACAGTCTGGTAGTTCCTCAAAAAGTTAAAAAAAAGTTACCATATGACTCAGCAATTCCACTCCTACGTATATAACCCAGAGAAATGAAAACACGTGTCCACACAAAAACTGTGTGCGAATGTTTGTAGCAGCATTATTTATAACAGGCAAAAGGCAGAAATTACCCAAATGTCCATGATTGTATAAAATGGGGCATATGCATGTAATGGAATATTATTCAGTCATAAAAGGAATTAAATACTAATATACACCATAATATGTGTGAACCTTGACAATATTATGTTAAAGAATCCAGTCACAGACGAAGACATACTGTATGATGACATTTATACGAAATACGCAGAATAGGCAACCATGGTGATGGTTGTAAAACTGTGAATAGACTAAAAACAACTGAATTGGACACTTTGAAAGAGTGAATTGTATGGTACGTCAATTACATTTTTTTTTTTTTTTTTTTTTTTTGGCTGTGTTGGGTCTTCGTTTCTGCGCGAGGGCTTTCTCTAGTTGCGGTGAGCGGGGGCCACTCTTCATCGCGGTGCGCGGGCCCCTCACTGTCGCAGCCTCTCGTTGCGGAGCATGGGCTCCAGACGCGCAGGCTCAGTAGCTGTGGCGCACGGGCTCAGTTGCTCTGCAGCGTGTGGGATCTTCCCAGACCAGGGCTCGAACCCATGTCCCCTGCATTGGCAGGAAGATTTTCAACCACTGCGCCACCAGGGAAGCCCTGTCAATTACATTTTAGTAAAGCTGTTACATAAAATATCTATATAAAAATTTAAAAAGAAAATAAACACTCAAAAGAGCTAGAAAAGGGACAACAGAAACAAATATAGAACTAAAGAACTAAAGATAAAAACAGACATCAATGATATAGAAAACAAACGAACAAAACAACAGAATTAATAAATGAGTCAAAAAGTTGGCTGTTGGGGAAATAAAATAGACAAACCTAATTTTACTAAATGGGATAAAGCACAAAAAAGACAAAATAAGAAATGACAAGGGGCAATAATAATCCAGAGAGAATATTAAAATCCCAGAGACTATTTTGAATACCTATGAAAATAAAATATAAAACCTAGATGAAATGGATCCTTTTCTAGGAAAATTTATTTAACCAAAGTTGAATCCAGTACAGCTAAAAAGCTTAAACAGCCAATTTCCACCGAAGAAACAGGAAGTTGTAGAAGTGCTCCTTCCAGAAAAGCACCAGGCTTGAATGGAATTCTCCCAAGCTAAAAAAAAAAGATAATCTTAACGCAGTTTACAGTAGTACAGGGTAGAACAAAAGAAAAGCCTCTAAGTTATTTTTATGAAGTGAATACAACTTTTATGCCAAAATCTGACAAAGATTGAGAGGGGGGAAAAAAGAAAAAAATTCAGACCATTTTAACTATGATGCAAAAATTTAAAATAAAATATTAGCAAAGAGATCCACCAATACATTAATGCGTTATTCATCATGATCAACTGTGGTTCATTCCAGGAATGTAAGAAAGAGTCAATACCCTCATATCAATATAATACTAATAGAGTTTAATAAAAGTATCATCTAATCATCTCCTTAGACTTCAAAAGGCATGTAACAAAATTCAATACCTGTTCATGTTAAAAATTCTAAAATAGGAATTGAAAGATACTTCTTTAACTTGATAAAATATAAATATTTCAGCTGCAAAGACAGGATCATACTTAACAGGGAAACTCCAGAGGCCTTCCCAATAAAGTTAAGAAAATAAAAGAATGCCTATTACTGCTTATGATAGCTTTGGAGATATTAGACAAGAAAAAGAAACTACAACAATAAGAGTTAAGAAGGAAGAGGTAATAATATCTCTACTTGCAGATGCTATCACCATGTATCTGGAATACCCAAAGAATAAATTAAAACTACTGTAAATAGTAGGATATTTTAGCTGGAGAGGGTGTGGAGAAAAGGGAACCCTCCTGCACTGTTGGTGAGAATGTAAATCGGTGCAGCCACTATGGAAAACAGTATGGAGTTTCCTTAAAAAACTAAAAATAGAGTTACCGTATGATCCAGCAATTCCGCTCCTGGGCACATATCCAGAAAAGACGAAAACTCTAATTCAGAAGGACACATGCACCCCAATGTTCACAGCAGCACTATTTACAACTGTCAAGACATGGAAGCAACCTAAATGTCCATCAACAGATGAATGGATAAAGAAGGTGTGGTATACATACATACAATGGAATATTACTCAGCCATAAAAAAGAATGAAATAATGCCATTTGTAGCAACATGGATGGACCTAGAAATTTTCATACTAAGTGAAGTCAGACAGAAAAAGATAAATATTATATGATATCACTTATATGTGGAATCTGAAAACTAACACAAATGAACTTATTTACAAAACAGAAACAGACTCACAGGCACAGAAAACAAACTTACAGTTACCAAAGGGGAAGTGGGGGGGGGATAAATTGGGAGTATGGGATTAACAGATGCACACGACCATATATAAAACAGATGAACAACAAGGATTTACTGTATATCACAGGGAACTATATTCAACATCCTGTAATAAACTATAATGGAAAAAAATTGAAAAAAGAATATAGATATATACATATAAATATATGTATAACCAAATCACTTTGTTACACACCTGAACTAACACAATATTGTAAATCAGCTATATTTCAATTTAAAAAATAATAAGGTATTTTAGTAATATAGCAGAATATAAAATTGACATACAGAAAATAATAGCTATTTTATACACACATGCATACACATACACCCCTCAAGCAATATCCTATTAAAAGATATAATGAAAGGGAAGACACCATTACGATAACAAAAAGTAAATTAAATGTCTGAGAATAGTTGCAACAAGAATATGCAAAACTTTTACAGGGAGATCAGCTTGGTGCTTTGTAACCACCTAGAGGGGTGGGATAGGGAGGGTGGGAGGGAGACGCAAGAGGGAGGAGATATGGGGACATATGTATATGTATAGCTGATTCACTTTGTTACACAGCAGAAACTCACACACCATTGTAAAGCAATTATACTCCAATAAAGATGTTAAAAAAAAAAGATCCTGCACATGGCAACGAAGATAGTGCGTGCCGCAACTAAGACCTGGCACAGCCAAATAAAGAAAAAAAAGAAAGAAAAAGAATACGCAAAACTTTTATGATTAAAACTATAAAACATTCCTGAAAGACACAAATGTATAATTAAATAAAAGAGAAACCATATTCTTGGACAGGAATGATGGTACATCATAAAGATGCCAAAGGCGCAGATGACAGGTTGATGGCGAACGTCATGACGGATGATAGATCAGTCTCACCCAGAGTGGTACCCTGACATCATGCGCTTCCTGACCTGATGCAATGAGCAGCACACAGCACCACCTGTGGGTATCTGTGCCCAAAGAATTAAACCAGAATCTAATCAAGTCTCTAAAGACAGGAAATAAGAGGAAGAGAAACATATTAAAGGACATTCTGGGATGCCGTCCACCAAATCCAGAACGTCTACAGGACAGTTTACCTGGTTTGTTCTAAGGAAGGAAGTGGGTTATAGATCACAAGAGACTTGAGATGCATCAACCACACGCAGTCTGAGTCTTGATTTAAACCAGCTGCAGAAAGACATTTGAGATAACGGGAAATGTGAAAACAGACTGGGCTTTAGATGTATTGAGGAATTATAGTTAATTTTATTAGGGGTGACAATGGTATTGTGGCTATCAGGAATAAAAAGTTTTCTCTGTGGAGATACATAATAAAATACTTGTGGGTGAAATATTAAGCCTTTAAAATACTTCAGCAAAAACACAAACCCTAACTTTGTATGGGGGGAAATGAAACAAGACTGGCGTGATGCTGATCGCGGCTCAAGCTCTCTGTCAGACGCCAACATACATCTGTGCCTGGGCCCATCCCACTCAGCTTCCTCAGGAATGCTGGTCCTTTGACTACAGACTCTCTGCTCTGCCTCATCAGCTTGTCCCTTCTGCTGGCCTTTTCCTTGGGCTGCACACACGGGCTCCATCACCTCCCGCTGAAGCTGCCTCGACGCCACCCTCCTCCACAGCAAAGCTCCTAGAAGGGCTGCCTCTCCCCACCTCCCCTTCCCTCCTACGCCTACCCCAACCGGGCCATGCCCCTGTCACAGCAAACTTTCCCTGACAGTGTCACCACCAGCCTCCACGTGGCCAAATCTGATACCCACTTCTCTCTATGCAGCCCCTCATCGGCGTGCTCCCCAGCCCACCACAGCGGCCCTCTGGAAACACTTGCTTCCAGGTTTCAAAGATGCCACCATCTCTCCAAGAGGGACCTAGGTCAGGCCCCTGGCTTTCACTGCTATTGATATCTTAATGATTTCTACATTGATATTTTTAGTCCTGACCTGAGTTCTAGATCCATATTCAATCAACAGTCTATCGACTCGCCAACTGGAGGTGTCACTATTCCATCATTGTCCACCCAGCTGTCTCAGCCACAACCCCAAAGTCATTCTTGTTGTGGAAAACTGAGATTCTGCATCACATTTATAGTTAATTTATTAGGGCCACTTATGCTCATAAAAGAGCATTTTCTTTTAGTGAGAAGATCTTTTGCTGTTTCAGTTTCCATAGCAAATTTTTTAAAAAAATAATTTATTTTTGGCTGTGTTGGGTCTTCGTTGCTGTGCACGGGCTTCCTCTAGTTGCGGTGAGCGGGGGCTGCCCTTCATGGCGGTGCACGGGCTTTTCATTGCGGTGGCTTCTCTCCTTGTGGAGCACAGGCTCTAGGCGCATGGGCTTCAGTAGTTGTGGCTCGTAGGCTCTAGAGCGCAGGCTCAGTAGTTGTGGCGCATGGGCTTAGTTGCTCCGCGGCACGTGGGATCTTCCTGGACCAGGGCTCGAACCCCTGTTCCCTGCACTGGCAGGCGGATTCTTAACCATTGTACCACCGGACAAGCCCTCCGTAGCAAATTAAACCTGCACAGCACTTGCATCTCCTCGTCCTGGGACTCTCCTGCCTGATTTAAGAAGAATCTAGATCCCTCTCATTTTCAAGGTTCAATCTTAAAGGCTACCTACACAGGTGGGAATTCCTTCACCACCTGACCTACCTCGCTACCAGGTTACTGTGTTCTGTTTTCATTGCAGGATTTTGCACGTTCCAAGCTTCTTGTTCTTCTTTTTCCAGAATGAAAGCTGCATGAGAGCAGCTTAGCTTTGTTCACTGCTGTATCTGCAGCCCTCAGCAGAGTTCACGGTGATGGCCAAAGGTTCACGAACAAGAGAAGTTTGCACAAGAACTGTCTTGGTCTGCTCGGGCTGCTGTAACAGAACACAACAGACTCCGTGTGGTGTGGTGGTGGCAGCTTAAAGCACAGAGGTTTATTTCTCACAGTTCTGAGGCTGGAAGTCCAACATTAAGGTGCTGGCAGATCCAGTGTCTGGTGAGGGCCTCCTCCTGGCTCGCTGACAGCTGTCTGTTCGCTGTGTCCTCACCTGGCATTTCCCGGGTGCGTGCAGGTGGAGAGAGTGATCTTTCTCTCTTCTTCTCCTTAAAAAGGCACTAATTCCATCATGAACGCCCCATCCTCAGGACCTCTTCTCACCCTAATCACCTCCCAAAGGTCCCACCTCCAAATACACACGTTGGCGGTCAAGGCGTCAACATCTGAATTTGGGGGACACACAAGCATTTAGCTCCAAATGAGAACTTTCCTCTTCCTGGACCTGTTCCTAAAGTGAGGCCACTGGCTGATCACTGATGTTCCTCCTGGTCTGATGTTTTGACGCTTCGACAGACCAAACTTTTACACTGCCGAGCACCACGCAAGGCGATAGGGTTAAAATGATAAAAGATGCACACCTGGCACGCGTGGTACCCGACGCTTATCTGTCTAGGGCCGAGTAAGAAGACTGGGGTCAGAGAATAAAATATAGGAAATGTAGTATTTTCTTATATAATTCTCGTATTAGATACTTAACAACCTACTTGTGTCATTACCCTGACATCGCTCTGTGATGAAGAGCTATAGACTAAAGTCACACTAAGTGGAGAGGAGCAGTATTCCACACAGAATGGATTCCTTTGACTGGAAGGCATCCCTTTGTAATGCCTGAGGTCCTGCTTACCTGTTCAGAAGGTAGACGAGGGGCAGCAGATCTTGAGAAGGAAGCAGGAGGCATCGGGGCTGGGCTGTGACTGCGGGGCACGTGAAGTAGGTAAGGGACTCTGGCTGGATGGCTGGGTACAGTTTCAGGGAGGAGGGACTCCTGCTGGGATTGGAACTACCCAGGTGAGGACAGAGGAGCTAGAGCTGGCTGGGCCAGGAGGGTGAGGAGGACAGGGCCGGGGGTGGGGGGTCTTGAATACCAGGAGATGCTGATTGAGACTTTTTGAGGTCACTTATTCCAATGGTTGTCAAAATTATACCTCTAAGAACACTGGGCTTTTGAGCATTTGGATTATACGGAAAAAAAAATAAAATTCCAACCTTTCCTCCAAAGTAAAAATATATATACACTAAATTCACGAATATTCTTTCCATTTCAAATATTCTTACTCAGTGACCATCTGCTCCCGCTTCTCTCCACTAGAATCTGGGTCAAGGATAGAAGCTGGTCCGGCACAAAGTTAGATGAACTGTCTTACATTTAATCAACCAACATTACAAAGTGTTCACGCTACATACAACTTCATAACATCCAGGTCTGCGGGCACCTGTAAAACAGGGGGACCTCCAACCTCTATCCTTCTACAGGTGGGCAACCCGAGGTCCCGTCCACAGTGCTCGCCTGTCCAGCCTCCTGCCACATCCCAGGCTGGGGACCGCTGACCGGCAGGCCTCTGGGTCCTGAGCACAGACCTGGGCCCTCCTCAGGCCTTCACTCGAGGCTGCTGGGGCAGGGGGCGCTGGCCGAGGTGTGGGCATGTGTGGGCCGGCGCCACAGGAGACAGCTGGTCCAGGGGCTCAGAGACCAGGCTCCGGCGAGTAGGTCCCATCCCCTACGGCCGGAAGGACACAGAGCTGAGGTGACAGAATGAGAAGCAGCCCAGGGCATTCCGGATGTGACGCTAGTTGCTGGGAGGGACAGAACGGGGACAGAGGCTGAAGACCATCGGGCCGCTGAGAAAGCCGGAGACACGGGTACGGCGGGGCAGGAGGAGGAAGCTGTACCCGCACACGACCTCTCCGGCAGGCAGGTCCGGTGTGGGGGGCTCATCCTCTGCCCATCCTTCCGCTCCTGGACCTGGGTGTGGCGGAGCAGAACACACAGGGCGGGTGCACGAAGGTGAACACGAGCACGAACATCGCCGCGGCAGGCTTGGGGTTCAGGGGGCGGGAGGAGATGGGAGCTGCAGGACCTGGGACGAGAGAAGACAGGGTCAAGGGCAAAGGGAAGGAAGGGGCAGGGTGTGGGGTGGGTGGGAGTGGAGCTGCCGGGAAGAGTCTGGACGGGCGAGCTGGGTGGTCGGTGCCGGTCTCCAGAGCCGAGGCCTTGCGTCCGAGCCAGCGGCTTGGTGTCGGAAGACCCAGATCTGAAACCTGGCTCTGTGACCTGGACCAGTCATTGTGCCTCTCAAAACCCCTTTTTATAACCTGTAAAGTTAATACTACCCAGCTTGGTTGATGCGATGATCAAGGGACAGTGGCCACACCTGTGAAGCACTGTGCAGCTAGCTGTGTGCCCCTAATATGAAGGGGGCCTAAAAATGGTTGGCTTCTGAGGTGTTAAAGGAGAGAGCCTGGATCCCCCACCCTGGGGACCATCGCAGGGCAGCGCAGTCGGGGGGTGGGAGTCAGTTCTGCCTTCACGGAGGGCAGGAGGGGCGTTCCCTCTCCTTGACCTGGCCCCGGGGGCTCACCTCGTCACTCATACTCTGGGTCTGCCATCTGCTCCAGGAGCATGTCCTCCGTGTCGCCAAACTGTGAGAGAGAAGGAGCTGGAGGCCAGAGTCCGGGATTCTCCTTCCCCTCCCGGCCCCTGGGCTTGGAGTGGCAGGCGGGAACTTGCATGGGGGGGACCCCAGGGGCCCCTCCTCCCACCAGCCTTCACCCTGGGACTGCCCGCCACAGAGGCTCCTGCCACCCAGGGGCTTCCGCTGGAGACCCCCGAGGGTGGTTGGTCATTTGCTTCTAATGTCTCTCCAATCTGGTCCTTTAAAAATCTGCATTTGTAAAGTCCCTCCATTGTTTTAGCTTCTGGTACAGAAATGGAGGGAACAGATAGACCACAGAGGCCAGACATGGGGGAAGGGGAGCAGGGCCACCCACGATGCCCTGACGGGTCCCCGGAGAAGCACACTTGCCTCGATGTGGTACACTATGCGCCAGAAGCTGGAGTCTGAGCCTCGGTACCTTCTTCCGGGGTAGAGCTGCCACATGACGGGCAGCAGGTACGGGCCCAGCTGGCTGGGGCACACAGGCTCCCCCAGGGGGACATCTTCCTGACGCATGAGGACTTGGAGGCTACTTTCTAACTGAAGAGAAGAGAAGGGCAGGGCACACTTCACGGTCCTGCAGGCACAAATACCCACGGTCCATCCTGCCACCCACCCAGCCCAGCCCGCATCTAAGATGCTGGTGGTCACTGTTCCCAGAAGCTCCAATCCCGAAGCCAGGCACGCTCCTCTCAGGGACTCTGGCTGGGCCGAGATGACCAGCACTCGAATGGGTCTAGATACCCAGACAGGGCCACAAAAGGTCCACTTCGTGACAAATGCCTGGTTGCCGGGGTATGCCATGGGGCCCCAGAGCTTCTGTAACTATGGAGTCTGGTGCCTATTTCAGCTGATGGGGGATTTTCTTGGATTCTTCTTTATCATACAACCTCTTTTAAACAAGATCTCCCCAGACCCCAGAATCAGGTGACAGCCCACTTGTCACCATCTCCGCCACTGTTACTGTTTCATCACCTCTCGCTGGGCTACTGTGACAACTGCCCATCTTGCCGCCTACTCGGCCCTGTGGCCCACAGCCGAGACTCAGCACCGCAGCCAGGTGTGCACCTAAAAATCACGTCACTCCCCTGCTGGCTGCCCTCCGACACCTTCCAATCGCAGGCAGATGAACTGAAATCTTCACCATGGCCCGAAGGCCCCCAGAGCGGCTCCCTGCCTCTCTCACCTCCTTCTGTTCCATCCTGGACCCTCCACCCATTCCAGCCACACAGGCCTCCTCGCAGTGTCTGGGATGTGCACACACCCAGAAATCTCTCACACCTGCTGTCCTCTGCCTGGAACATTCTCCCCTAAATCCATGAAGGGCTCACACCCTTTTTTTAAGGCAGGTCTCTGCTCAAATGTATGTCTATAAAGACAAATGTCAGCAAAATCCAACTTTTATGATATACATAAGAGGCATGTCCCAGATGTCCAGAAAGGTTTCAAAGAAAATGATGGGCAAAATGTGGCAGGCACATGCAAATTAAAACTCTGGAGGGGAGGGCTTCCCTGGTGGCGCAGTGGTTAAGAATCCACCTGCCAACGCAGAGGACACGGGTTCAAGCCCTGGACTGGGAAGATCCCACATGCCGCGGAGCAACTAAGCCCGTGCGCCACAACTACTGAGCCTGCATTCTAGAGCCTGGGAACCACAACTACTGAAGCCCACGAGCCTGGAGCCCATGCTCTGCAACAAGAGAAGCCACCACATGAGAAGCCCATGCACTGCAACGAAGAGTAGCTCCCGCTCGCCACAACTACAGAAAGCCTGAGCACAGCAACGAAGACCCAACACAGCCAAAAATAAATAAATTAAAAACAAACAAACAAGAAAAACTCTGGAGGACTAGCCTGAAGACCTCACCCCACTCATCCTTGCCTGCCCTCCCACTGTAGTTATCCTACAGAACTTACCACCGGCCTCAATTAGTGTGCTGTCCTTCTCCCCCAGCAGAATGTCAGCTTCACAAGCAGTGAGATTTAATCACATTCACTGCAAAACCCCACAGCCTAGAATCCTGCTTGGCATAAAAATTGGACTCTTATCTTTGTTCAATGATTATTTTTCCAAAGTGGAAATAGCTTTTCAAAATTTTTGTCTATGAAGTAAATTAGAACTCACTGTTAAAAAATAATTCAGATCACCCTGCAAGGTGTAAGTGTGGAAATCACCATTCTTGCTGTGTTAGTATATAACCTTCCATGTCCTTTAACCATTTTACATTTGTTTATTCATCTCTCTCTTGTTGACTTATGTAAATCTTTACATATTAAGAATACTGGTCCTTTAAGTTATGTGGGGAAATTCCTGCCCCATGGTTTGCTAAAGGGTTATGTTTTGTCCAGAATTTATAATGATTAGGTGAAAAACTCTGCTTCGCAGTTTCAGCATCATGTTGAAGAAGATATGTCCCAACCAGAGATTAAAAAAAGATATTCACTTAAATTTTCCTCAAATACTTGACTTACAGTGAATATTTGACTTGATTTTTAAAAGTATATATACGGGGCTTCCCTGGTGGTGCAGTGGTTGAGAGTCCGCCTGCCGATGCAGGGGACACGGTTCGTGCCCCAGTCCGGGAAGATCCCACATGCCGCGGAGCGGCTGGGCCCGTGAGCCATGGCCGCTGAGCCTACGCGTCCGGAGCCTGTTGCTCCGCAACGGGAGAGGCCACAACGGTGAGAGGCCCGTGTGCCACAAAAAAAAAAAAAAAGTATATATATGTATATAAATATGTATTTCAAAATCTTAAAAGCCAATAAAGATGCAAAGTTTAGATGGTGCTTATGACTCTGGAATCCCAACCCCATTACCTACAAGCAGCACTACTTTGAACAGATTTACATTTCTATGCCTCTGTTTCCTCATCTATAAAATGGGAACACAGTCACTCTCAGTAACTTTTAGCTGTCCTGATATTACATTACATAAATGTTCTAATGCATTTAAATTTTTCTTTTATACGTTCTTTCTTTGGTTTATATATGGAAAGTTTCAACATTTTTCACCTAAGTTTGAGGAAATCCATGCTCCGATGGAAAGTGCTGTAAGAGAGTTGTAGTTCTTAAAAAAAGAAAAGAAAATTAACTAAAGAGCCATCTTAAGGCATTACACATAAAACAAAGCCAACGTCTACTCAATACTGGCTTTTACACTACTATATACCTTGTGAAGTTTGTTTCCTCCAGAGCTCAGAGGAGGTATGAAATATTCCAAACTCTAGAGCAGTGCTTCCCAAACTTGGTTGATCGTAATCTGTTGAGGGTTCTTTCAAAATACAGATTTCTGGGCTCATCTATGGAGATTTTGATAATTGGCCATGTGTGTGAATCATACTTTGGAGATTATTCCCATCTTATGGATTAGAACCCTGAGGCCCAGAGAAGTTCTATTTTACTCAAGATCATATTCATACACTCCAGACACACTGGGTCCCCATCCTTTGGCCAACGTGCCTCTCTCTGTGTTTCTCCCACCCTCCTTCCTGGCCCGGAGAACTGTTCATCCTTGCACTCAGTGCAAAGTGGTTTCATCTGTGAGTCCCCGGCCGCCCTGGGTGGACCTGCCCTTCTGAGCCTCCCCGCCGCCCTCGCCCTGCGGCATGTGAGGGGCTCCTCCAGGGCCTGCACGGCCTGGGGCGACCCGGCTCCAGAGCCCGGGCCACGGATGGGACGCCCATGCTGCCCCGCGCGCCCGACCCCAGAGCGTCTGTACCTCGATGGTTACGGGCAGCCAGGTGCGCTGGTTCTCGTCCACATACACGGCCTTTTCCCAGATCCACAGGTGGTCCGGGTGCAAGGCCGTGTGCGCCCTGAAGAAAGGGAGCTCGCCCATGGTGACGCGAGTGGTCTAGGAAGCAAGGATTGGAGCCTCTCCGGGCTTCTCGCTGGTCCACGGGCTCCGGAACCTCGGTGCTTTATAACGGGACGGTGCACGGGCGACCCCACGCGGCGGGGCGGGAGGAGGGCGGGGCGGGAGGCGGGCCGTGCCGAAGCGACAGGGCACGACAGGATCTGACCCTGCACCGAGGCCTGCCTTGTGCCCTGAGACCCTGGCAGCGTCTAGGAGCGCAGATCCAGCCCCACAGACCCAGGACTTCCTCCATACTCACAGCCAGCCAGCCTTGCCCTCCGTCCCCTACTCCCCACTGCTGGGGAGGCACTCGGGTCTGTGGCTTTGGCCTTTTCTTCTGTCAGAAGGCACCTGCGTCCTCCGCTCCCCTCGACACCCGTGCCCCACTGTCCGGGACAGCCACTATGTGTGGCCGCTCAAGACTGGGTCTCGAGCCTCTGCTTGGAGCTCACAGTCGACATGTGGCCGCCCGGAGCCAGGGCCCCTGCACATCTGGGATCAGAAGAGATGGTGCAAGCCTGAAGCAGGCCTGGACTTTCCCAGGTTCACGGCACCACTGTCAGCCTGTGGATTTGGGTATCGCAGTCAATTTCCTTGGTAAATTGCAGCTCTTGAAGCCCCCCTTCCCTCTCTCCAACACGTTTTCCATTCATTGATGATGCTGTGGTCATCTGATAGCTATTCTGAAACGTGGTAGTGAAGAAGCATGGGTTTTTCCCTTTATAGTCTTTGAATTCATTAGTGAAAACATCCGTTCCAAAATGAATGCTTAAAAAGAAACCCCTCCCTCCACCCCAAGATCAATGGATTTGAAAAGTCCCTGGGGTTCTAGAGTCAAGCATTTCTCTGTAAATTACATCGAATAAGGAAAACAATTTCACTTCATTTTGCTGTACCACATGCCCATGAAGGCAATTAAGAAAATAAAATACAAGAAACATGTAAAAGGAGCTCCAGCCTGGTTGCTCAAACGATACCAGTGGTGCCTCACCTTCCAGCTCTTTCTTGTCTCTCTGACTAGGCACTAAGAAAATAATTTATGATCTTTTGAAATGTCTCAGAAGTGAAAATGAGCTTAACACCTGATCCCTCTGTCAGCAAAGGTATGTATCTGCTTCTCTGCCTAACCAGACAGCCTAATTCCCAGGAAGGTGCTGAGGTGAGCTAAGGTGATGGAGATATAATTAGATTTACCATGAACACAAAATAGAAGACAAAAGCCAAGTAAAGTTGGGAGCGGAGGCAGGTGACATGAGCCCAGCAAACCTCTTTCCCACTGCAGCCCCTAATGGTGCTACTGTTTAATATTCAGACTTGTGGCTTTCAGGCGGCTTTCCCTGTGAATGGTTCTTAATTCCGGACCCAGATAGCCACTGGGAGCAAGATAATACGGTCATATACTCTGTTGAGGAAGTCTCAGCCCCGTCCTAAGCTTTGAGGTCAAAACGAAAACAAGTCCAGCTTAAACAGTGCTGCTGGGATGACCTCTTGTGGCAAGGGAAGGGGGCACCCAGGAGCCATTGTGGCCACTGTCTCAGCCACATGGATGGCTCCAGGACCCACAATGCCACTGGGTCTGCTGATTTCATTAGCACTCGTTCTGCTTTTCTAAGAGGCCACAAATAATGGACCAAGAATCAGAACCATTTGGCTGGATATGCTTCTGAACGTTCTGGGAATATGATTCCCCCTCTCCTCCCGCCCCCATTTTGAAAGAATAATATACTTCTTCAGTTTCACACGAGGGCTTCTTAACATTGAATGGGAGTATACATCATTCTTGTGTAGGATTTAGAAAATCATTTGAGAAGCGGGTCCAAAAAATGATCAGTGAAATAAGCATGACTGTGGAGTTCATCGAGCAGCTGCTGTTGGAGACCTGAGCCTTCTTTATGGAAATTCTGTGAGAGGGAAAACATAGCACCTGGGGGGTCTCAGAGACAGGGCAGCCCCTTCAGCATGTTATCTGCTCCATCTCAGGGCTCACGGCCAGCCAGCCTAGCTTCAGAGTTCTGTGCTCCTTTCCAGCTCTGGCCTTTGTTAGTCTGCAAGCTCCCTGAGGATAATCAAGCCGATATTTCATACAGAAAGTAACTTTCATATAGAAAGTAACACAAAGCAATTACGTGGACTCCTTTTTTTAATAACATCCTTAACTGACACATGTCCTGACTTGGAGCCCGTTTTGACTTTGCCTGTATCACGTATGAGCTTAGCAAATCCTCTGCTGTCTTGGCCCCATCTCCACACTTTTGTAATGGATGAGTCAAGCTAGATGGAAGCTCCGGGCCCTACAGTGAGTGGCTCCACACCATTAAGCTAATGGATCAAAACCCTGTTCATTAGAATCACCTGGGAAGCTTTTCTAAAACACCTGTGCCTGGACTCCACCCCAGAGCAATGAGACCAGGATCTCTAAGACTGAGGTTTTGGGTTTTATTTTTTAAAGGATTCCTCAGGTGAGTCTAAAGGGCAGCCAAGGTTGAGAACCACTTCTCTAAGATCTGAGTTACTGTTTTGGAGGTATGACCAAGACTTATACAACTAAATAACCGTGAAAATGTTAAAGCCATTCTTTCTACCGTCAGTTCTCATTCTGAACCTCACCCAAGCCTGCTCTTCCTTTCCTAGGCTCTACTTTTAATTCGCTGCTTCCAATCTTTTGTGTACAGGGAACCATAACACCAAGATTATTAGGCTCGTGAGGGTCTGAAATCTCGCCAATGTGTGAAATATAGAAGCTGCATCCATGCTAATTGCCTGGAGTGTTTTGTTGTTCTTCTCGTTAATTCCTATACCTGGGCCATATTTTAGATAATTAAGGCTGATGACTAAGTGAGCTCAGGGTAAAAGGAATGTTATAACTTTAACCCATAGGGATGAAATTTTGTCTCTAGGTTAATGGAGAATCTGAGACAAGGATATACTAAGTAAAACTCAGGGACTGATCATAGCTTTAATCCTTGCATGGCTACTGTCTCTCTCTAAACAGAGTTTTCTTTAAGTTTTAAGCCCTTCTCAAACTCTAAGGTGTATATGGCGAACTTGGTAAAATGCAGACACTAACTGGATAGAGTTGGGTTGAGATCCTGAATTTCTAACAAGCTCCAAGGTGGGGCTGACGCCGATGGTCTATGAACCACCTCCAAGTAGCAAGGTCCTATGCTAACCCAATACACACACAACACAACTGCAAAAGCAGACACCCATAACCCCTACTCAAAACACACAAAATGGTTGACGCTGACAAACTGGTGCAGTGAGCAGCATGTAGGATCAATAGAATTGTAACGGACACTTGGAGCTAGAAACGGACACTTGAGGCTCCCATTTGCCCGGAGACAGGTTAAAACTTACCTAAATTTGTATCCGAAGCCCTTTTCAAGCATGGGATTACTCCACACGTTGGGTATTATACCCACCCTATCGCTGGGACTGCCCATCAGCCTGGTTCTTTTTTTTTTTTCTTTTTCACAGGCTCCGGACACGCAGGCTCAGCGGCCATGGCTGACGGGCCCAGCCGCTCCGCGGCATGTGGGATCCTCCCGGACCGGGGCACAAACCCGCGTCCCCTGCACCGGCAGGCGGACTCTCAACCACTGCGCCACCAGGGAAGCCCCAGCATGGTTCTTCTTGCTGCACCCTTAATTCTTCTTTAATTTAGTTTGATTGCATTAATTTGACCTCAGAAAAATATTTTGCATTTCTCTTTATTCCTCCTAGAAAAGTGGCTCTTCATCTTCATGCTTCTAACATATACAAACTGAGATAAATATATTAACTGTATAGCGCTTTTAGTTTTCATACTGATAATGTCCTCTGTCCCATTTACACAATATCTCTTGACCTAGCTTTTCAATTTTAGGATATTTTAAATGGAATTCTCATCAGTTAACAGCATGGGGGACTTATTTTTACATGAGATATATAAATATAGTATGTATATACTAATATGTATATTTTATGTGCTAGATCAGAATCTAGTTGTATCTTAATTTTTCCAAATTTTTAGTCAGTCTCCCAAAGACTGCTGAATAATTTATCCTTCCACACAAGATTTCTGACAGCAGAAATTTTTAAAATAAAATTATTTTATTGTTTTGGCCACACCACGCAGCATGTGGGATCTTAGTTCCCCGACCAGGTAGCGAACCTATGCCCCCTCCATTGGAAGCACAGAGTCCTAACCACTGGACTTCCAGGGAAGTCCCTGATACTGCCCCTATTAAATATGAAGTTCCCATGTACAAATGAGTCTGTTTCTGGGCTCTGTTCTGTCGCATTTGACTGTTACTATGGTAAAACCACACTTAAAAATTTTTACAGGGCTTCCCTGGTGGCGCAGTGGTTGAGAGTCCGCCTGCCGATGCAGGGGACGCGGGTTCGTGCCCCTGTCCCGGAAGATCCCACGTGCCGTGGAGCGGCTGGGCCCGTGAGCCATGGCCGCTGAGCCTGCGTGTCCAGAGCCTGTGCTCCGCAACGGGAGAGGCCACAGCAGTGAGAGGCCCGCGTACCAAAAAAAAAAAAAAAAATTACAAATTTGAATTTGAAATACTTGATGGGATAGGTCTTCTCTCTGTTTTTTTTTCAAACTTGTACTTTTGCATCTCTGTATTTTTTTTTTAACATCTTTTTTGGAGTATAATTGGTTTACAATGGTGTGTTAGTTTCTGCTTTATAACAAAGGGAATCAGCTATACATATACTTATATCCCCATATCTCCTCCCTCTTGCATCTCCCTCCCACCCTCCCTATGCCACCCCTCTAAGTGGTCACAAAGCACCGAGCTGATCTCCCTGTCTGTATTTTTTCTTAATACTTTTGGGATTTTTACTGGCAGTTCATTGAATTTGAACAGTTAAGGAAAACCTCATATTCTTTAAAAACATTTTGTAATACCTCCTTTGAAAGTGTTACATATTTTGTTTTGCTTACTTCTAGATATTTTGTAGTTTTGTTGCTTTTCTAAATGGTATATATTTTTTTAATTTGCCATCAGAATTGTTGTGTCCATCTCTGTCACTGCATGCCAATGGAAACATATATTTTCTCTGTGTTTGTATCAGTGAGAAGATAACTATGCCTTAAAAGTTGGAAAGGATACACTTAAATTATTTCTCTATTGACCTATAACATACATACAGAAAATTGCATGAGGGAATGCATGAATGGTATTTTTTTTAGAGATTTTAAGCTTTTTTAAAAATGAAAGTATAGTTGATTTATAGTTAGTTTATTGTGTTAGTTTCAGGTGTACAGCAAAGTGATTTGGTTAATATATATACATATATATATATATATACACACCAAATATATATATTCTTTTTTAAAAATTCTGCTACAAGATATTGAATATAGTTCCCTGTGCTATATAGTAAATTCTTGTTGAATGGTATTTTTTATGCTCCTTTCTGGTGTAAAATTTTGGTGTTGACTTTGCACCCAGCATCCTTGCTAAGCTCTTGTATTAGTTTTGATGGTTGGTTTATCTGCAAATAATAGTTTCTTTTTCCCTCTTCCTTTCCAATCCTTATACTTCCTAATGTCTATCTGTTTCCCTCTCCCTCTCCCTCTGTCCCTTTCTCTCTCTCTTTCTCTCTATCTCTCTAGGTCTCTCTGTCTCATTGACTTTTGGTGTTTGTTAAAATATGTTAAGTAACAGGAGTGGTTGATGGTAGGTGTTCCTGTCTTTAATAAGAATTCTAAAGTTTAACCAGTAAGCGTGATCTTAGCTGAAAGTTTTGATAGATATGCTTTATCAGTTAAAGAATGTCCTACCATTCCTAGTTCTTCAGCTTTTTTTTTTAACATATATGTTGAATTTTATTGGATGCCTGTTTTGCATCTATTGAAATGATCTACGTTTGTGGTGAAGCGGTTACTGTAATGCCGTAGGTTAGCTACCCAGCCTGCATTTCTCTTCTTCTTCATGCTGCAGAACCCTCATTTTGGGGGGTCTCTCCCTCTAAGTTCTTCAGGTAACTGGGAGTAATGATGACCCAGTTCATCGGTAAATCCTGATTTCTCTAAGGTAGTTCTTGGTTTGGGGTGACCACATGCCTTAGCTCTGGCCCAGGAGGCCTAAGCTGTTTTTTATTTAGATCTAGAAAGTTCTCAGCTATTACTTCTTCAATATGGTTTGTCTCACATTCTTTTTATTTTCTTCTTTTGGAAGCATTATTAAATAGGTGTTTATATTTCTGCATTCATCCTCCATGTCTTAGCTCATTTTTATTCTTTCCTTCTCTTTTAGCTAATACATCCCAGGAGACTTCCTAAGACTGATTTTTCAGTTCAGTAATTTACTCTTTACTGGTATCCATTATGCAGTTTAGCCTATCTACTGAGTTTTTCATTTCAGGAGTTTTATTTTTATTTCCACAATTTTTCTTTTTTTTTTTTGGTGAGGGATAGGCAAGTGAAGAATACAACTTAAAAACTATTGCAAGAAAAACATAAGACTGCTTCTATGACCTTGGGAAGAAATGTTTTTTTTTTTTCACGAAGAAACAAGACCCACAAACAAAAATGGAAAAGAATGATAAATTGAAAAAATTGTTTAGCAAACACAAAAGGTGGTTTAAAAGATAAGCAACACACTCCCTTTCTTCACCTCTCCCTGTCTCTTAGTCTCTCTCCTCAAACTCCAGACACTTTACAAAGATACTTTAAAACTGACTCAGGGTTTATGAAGAGTAATGGTGGGGAAAAAAAGAAATTCAATTGAAGGAGAAAGCAGTGCAGGCCTGCTTGCAAGGAAGTACATCCAAATGAGGCATGAGTCACAAGATGGGAGAAATGCACAGAAATGGTCACACGTAGTGGGAGGAGGGAATGGAAGTGGCAACAAAAGGATTAACTAGAATTTTACAGCAGGGCGTTTGGTCCAGCTGTTGTGAAGATCTCACTGCCACCTCCACACCCACCGCCCTGGTTAAGGGAAAAATTACATCTGTTCCCTGGAGGAATGGTACTCAGGAGTTAGGGCAGTGCCCTGGAGGGGGGCAGGAAGTCCATAAATAAGCAGACGACCCCCACCCCCGCCCACTGGAGACCCAGGCAAACTCCTTAGCCCTGGACAAGAAGAGAAACAAGCCCCACAGAGGTTCTGCCCATCCCCCAGATGGATTTCCAAAGCCAGGACAGCTGAAACTCCTATAGGGGAGCACAACTTCTGAGATGAGCTCACAGAAAGGAATCACAGGAGGGTGCAAGAACACACACGCCACGCAAAAGAGGCAAAAAACAGAAGAGCTTACACCTAAGGGAAGAGAGCAGTCCAAACGGCGAGAAGCAGTATTTAAAACAAGCCTAATTGATGTGCAACAGAAAGTAAGGTTGTGTTTTATGGCAATGACACAAGTATAAGTGGTTATTTAAAAAAAAAAAAATAATATTCTGGAGATGCAGTACTGTAGGGGTACAAGCACAGGCTCTGGAATCGGTTGCCTGGATCTACATTCCGTCAGTCGCTTACTGGGTCTGTAACCTTGGGCAAGTCCCTTACCTTCTCTGTGCTTTGAGTTTGTTGGGAAGATGGGAATAATAAAATTACATCTACTTCATGGGGTTTTTATGAAGATTAAATAGTTAATATTTGTAAAGTGTTTAGAGTAGCTCCTAACATATAGTAAGTACTCAATTAATATTTGTTCTTATTATCTTGGAAACAGAATATGCTGTTGTTGAAATTGAAGACTCACTAGGTACGTTGAATAGCAGAATAGATAAGATCGAAGCCTGGAAGGTTGCCTCCCTGAATGCATCCCAGACTGAAAGTTGGAAAGTGTGAAATTAAGAGACCTGGAGGATAAATGCACAAATTCCAATATCTATTTAATAAGAATTCCGGAAGCAGAGAAAAGAGAATAAAAGGGAGGCAATATTTGATAAATAATTGAGAAATTTCCAGAACTAAAGACAATTGATATCATCAGAATAGAATAAATAAGGGAAAAGATATCTAAATACATTGTAAAACAATTATCAAGGATAAATTTTTTTAAAATCCTTGTCAACAAGCAAAAAGGATTGATCAATCAGTAAATAGGTAGATAGATAGATAGCTCTTATTGGTTCTATTTCTTTGGAGAACCCTGACTAATACAGAGGCAATATTGGAGGGTGGAGGCGGAATACAGGGCTTCAACACTCAGGTGCACCTGGGCAGGAGGCATGCTGGGATCTGGAAACAGACCTGCAAGGATGGAAGGAAGCGGAGATCAGGCCAGATGTCTCCAGTGGGTGGGGCATCTGGTGGTGCAATGAATCAGTGAATAAATTCTAGTCCTATGTAAATTACTCAGCAATGAAATAGAGCTGCGGAAGATTAGCTAAGATTACACTATACTTATAAACATGGATTTTAAGCACATTATTATTAAAGAGTAAAACTGCAGAGAGGGCTTCCTGGAAGGTTCATTAACGTTGGCAAAGTGGAACAAAAATAGCAACGCTGTTTATTCACGTTGCTGGGAAATGAGTCAGAGATTGCAGTCTGAAATTCAAAGCTAGGTACCAGGATCCTGGAATTGTATGTACAATTTTATTTGGATGGAAATATACGACATTTTTCTAGGAAGACGGTCCAAGACTCTACAAATTAAGAATTATCCATCATGTGATTTGTGATTCTTGGTAACTGAAGTTTCCCGTCTCCTTTAGGACAGCTTAAATCATTTTTAGGGAAAAATCTCTCTCCTCCGGAGTATGACATCTGTCCTTGAGTTCATACAGATAGTAGACTAAGTATAAATAAGCTTTCTCTTATTGACTTCTCTGGTAAAGTGATTAACCATATTATGCTTTGGAAACATTCATAAGAAGTTTTAATACCCAGGCGGACCTTCTCCCTAATAGCTTGTACGCCCCCTACTCCTGTGCCTTTTTAGTTCTATTTACTTCTGAAGGCATTTAGTTACTTTCTCTCCTCTTCCTGTTCACCACTCCTTAATGAGGGGCTGTGTATCTTCGTTCTTCTAATCTGTTGTCTAAACTTACATGACATTATCTGGATGAGGGGCTAAGGATGGCAGAGGCTGCATAAGGGCCGTTTTTCTTAAAGCTTTGTGTCCTCACTATGATCTTGTTCATTTCCTGGTTTGTATTTGTGCCAAAAATCTGACCACTGGATTCATCTGGGCATTGCTACATTTTGTTAAAACTAAACAAACCAGTTGTGGCAATAACCTTGGGAGACTGGAATATATTTCTGGAACAGTTGCCGTTTTTTTCCCTCATTCTAATTTACAACCCTCTGCTGTTGGTTTGATCTCGTCCCAGGTTTCTGAGGGCTGCTGGAGAAGGTCATAGCTTTTTTCTGATTTGATACATTCATCATGTCTGATCCCACGCAGCCCACTCAGCAGTCTTGCTGATTTATTATCTTACTCATAGTGAAGATTTCCAAGTTACTCTTTTTCTAACTCCTCACGGGAATGTAAGCTCCATAAGGGCAGAGGCTTGGTCTTGTTTCCTTGTATCCCGAGCACCTATGAGAACCTGACACCCAGAAGACATTTAAGAAATACTGGAATGAGAAAACTACTGTCCAGAAAAGTCTTACATTGGGAAGTGGCAGAAGCACATTCTCCCATCAACTGTTGGGTCACCCAGAGTGGGGAGTGGAGCAACACAGGGAGTCACCAAACTCAACCCTAAATTCACCTTTAATAACATTGGTAAATGGGATTTCATGAAATTGAGAATTTCTCTTCATCATAGGGCTTCCCTGGTGGCGCAGTGGTTGAGAGTCCACCTGCTGATGCAGGGGACGCGGGTTCATGCCCCGGTCTGGGAAGATCCCACATGCCGCGGAGCGGCTGGGCCCGTGAGCCATGGCCGCTGAGTCTGTGCGTCCGGAGCCTGTGCTCCGCAACGAGAGAGGCCACAACAGTGAGAGGCCCACGTACCGCAAAAAAAAAAAAAAAAAAAAAAGAGAGAATAAAAACCCAGAGTGTTATATTTGCAAGGTCTAGAACTGACAAACTGCTCGCATCCAGAATACATGAAGAATTCTAACAAATTAATAGAAGCATGGGCAAAAGACCTGAACAGACACTTCACAGAAGAGGATATCCAAATGACCGATGAACATATAAAAAGGTGCTGAACCTCCTTACTCATCAGGGAAATGTCAATTAGACCACAGAGAAATCCTACCCACCACAATGGCTAAAATGGAAGATACATCCCAATCCTCCAGGGTAGTTTCTTCACTACCCTGATGTCATAAACATATATAGTTATATTTGATTCAGAAATATTAAAGTTTATTTTTTTAACATTTAGGTTTCAGTATGCCTGGAAGCCATTTTGGGGGTTACGTAAAGTAAAAGTTCAATTTTTTCCACACAAAATTTCCTAATTCCATTAAGCAAATAGTGCATTTGTTACTTAGTGCCCTATGATATACTTCTTCCATATGCCAAGTTATCATAGGATCATAGGTGTGGACATATATCTGAGCTATCATGTTCCATTTTCCTATTTATCTATTGCTGCATCAATATCATACTTTTACTTACTTTACATTTATGATAACTTTTGATATCAAAATTACCTTTCCTTTATACCTGATTTATACCTTCCTATTGCCTTCTGGAAAAAAAATTCTTTAGCAGCCAAGGCCCATCATAATCTGGCCTTTAACCTCCACTACCCTCTCCTCCCCTACCCCACACCCTATGCTCTTTGTTCCAACCATAGCAATATCTACTTAAGTGGTCAAAATGTATCATGCAGGCAAAGACATGGAATGGGAAGTAAGGAAAGGGCACTGAATATGTAAGGCTTATTGTTCTATGAATAAGGAATGATTTTTAAAGAAACATGCTCCTCAAAATCCAGTATTAAACATAACATAACAACATAATTTGGGGCAGGAGGTTAGGAACCCTATAAGTGCATCAATGCTGAAGTTCTTATCTTGGCTGAAAGGAAGTGGTGGAGAGAAGACATAGGTATTAATAATCTTTAGCAGAGATTAGGGAAAATTAAGCAAAGATAAAAGATTTCATAAGTCAAGAGTAACTAAAAGAAAGCATAATAAACTAAACAAACAAAAATACCCCACCAAATCCCAGGAATGCCAGGTTAGTTTAACACTCAAAAATGAATTAATGTAACTTACCATATTCACAGACTAAAAAATAAGAAAAAAAATATGATCATCTCAGTAAATGCAGAGAAAGCATTTGACAAAATCTATCATCCATCCCTGATAAAAAGTCTCTGGAAACTAGGAATAAAAGGGAATTTGCCCCATCTGATAAAGGGTAATCTATGAAAATCTATAGCTAACATACTTAATGGTAAAATAGTTAATGCTTTCTAAGTTTAGGAACAAGGCAAGAATGTCTCTTCCCACAAATTCTATTCAAAATTGTGAAGTTTCTAGTCAGGGCAACAAATTAAGAAAAATACATAAAACAGCAGTCCCCAACCTTTTTGGCACCAGAGACCGGTTTCGTGGAAGACAATTTTCCACGGACCAGGGTGGGATGGGGAGGGGAATGCGGACGGTTCAGGCGATAATGCCAATGGTGGGGGGCGGCAGATGAAGCTTCGCCTGCTCGCCCACCCTCACCTCCTGCTGTGCGGCCCAGTTCCTAACCAGGGGTTGGGCACCCCTGGTATAAAAGACATCAGATTGGAAAGGGAGAAGGAAAACTGTCTTTATTCACAGTGGACATGATTGCCTACGTAGGAAATCTGATGAAATCTATTTTTAAAAAAGCTACTAGAAGTAATAATTTTAGAAGATCAGTATATAAAAATCAATTGTATTTCTCAATATTACCAACAAACAATCAGAAATTTTAAAAACATCATTTAGAATAGCATACAAAATGAGATGCTGAGGGAGAAATCTGGCAAAAGATGTGCAAGAGCTGTACACTGACTACTACAAAGCATGGCTGAGAGAAATGAAAGGAGGCCTCAATAAATGGAGAGAAATAGAATATTTATGGCTTGGGAGATTCACTATTGCTAAGATGGTAATTCCCCCTAAACTGATCTGTTGATTCAATGCAGGCCCAATCCAAATCCTAGAAGTCTTTTTTTTAATTGACAAGCAGTGGGGAAAGGATGGTCTTCTCAGCCAGTGGTATGGGGGGAAGTGGATATATACATGAACCAAAATGAATCCTTATCTTATACAATGTGCAAAAAATATTTCCAGATGGATTGCAGATTTAAATGAGATAGGTTAAATAATAAAACTTTGAAGGGAAAACATAACAGAATATCTTTGTGATCCTGAAGTAGACAAGCTTCTTAAGTAGAGCGTAAAATCACTAATCATAAAGAAAAAATAAATAAATTTGGACTATATTAAAATTGAGGAAGCCTACTCACATAGTACACTATAAAAGAATAAAGAGTCAACTCACCAAGTGGGAGAAGATATTTTCAGTACATGTATCTGACAAAGGACTCTTATACAACATATGTAAAGAACTTCTACAAATCAATATAAAAAAAAAGGCAATCCAGTAGATAAATTGGCAAAATACTTGAACAGGGACTTCACTAAAGAGGTTATCCAAATGGCCAATAGACATATGAAAATAAGGTCAAGTTCATTAGGCATCAGGTTTAATGCAAGTTAAACCCAGTATTAGAGACCACTGTGTACTAACCAGAATTGATAAAAGGAAAAAGAAAATATCAACTTCTGGTTAGCTTGTGAACAACTGGATCTTTATGCCCTGTTGGTAGAAGTGGAAATTCATGCAATTTGGAAAATCATCTGACAATTTCTACTAGTGCTGAAAACACATGTACCTGATGACCCAACAATTCCATTCCCAGGTACACACCGCACAGAAATGTGAACCTATGTCCACCAGAAGTCATGGACTAGAATGTTCATTGCAAAACTGTTCAGACTGGAAACCACTCAAAAGCCCATCAATGGTCAAATGGTATTCATTCCATCATGGTATTTCCATACAATGGAATACAACTTGGCAATGAGAATGAGCAAATTACAGCTATGCACAACAAAATGGATGAATCCCACAAACAGAAGGGTGAGGAAAGTTACAGCCATGGGTGAACTCGCAGACATTGTGTGGGCAAAAGAAGCCAGGCTCAAAGGGGTACGTGCTGCATGACATGTACACTTGCATTCACGGAAAGCACCAAGAGAAGCAAAGCTACTCTGTAGCGGCGTAAGTCGAGAGACTGGTTATTCTCGGTCGGGGAGATAGTGGCTGGAAGGGGATACAGGGAAGCTCCTAGGGGTCTGGCCATGTTCTTCTTTATGGGCTGGTTCCTGTGGCACAGCTGGATTCAGTCTGTGATCATTTAACATGCTACACACTCACCATACTTACAATTTGCTGGAGATATACTATATTCAGTTAGAAGGTTTCTATTGTGAAAATGAAATGACCATCAAGTGTTAAATAATAAAGACAGAGAAGTTATATGGAATTCTGATAATTAAAAGCCAAAGGATCAGCACAGGCTTAGATGCTATTGGAACTTGGAGGTAAGAGTGGCTGGCGTGGCCTGGAGCGCTGCCAGTGGTCTTTGTGGGGGAGGGGTACTGGAACGGCCTCAAAAGACAGCCTCTGGATGAAAGGGAATAGGTCCTTCCGCTCCAGATAAAAAATAACCTTTGAAAAGTGGGCCAATGATTATAGCCTATTCTTTCTGTAAGGAACGGCACCAAGAAACGGAGGAGAGCTTAAACAAGCTTTACTTGGGAACGCTCCCGGGTGAGGTTCACTGGTCCGAGAGAAAGGGGCCAGAGAAGTCGCGCCCGGGCGAGGGTTTGGGCAGAATTTACAGGGGAAGAAGGGAAAGGGGTGTGGTGAATCCGGGAGGGCGCAGGGTATTCCTTATTTGGTGGTCTTTTTGGGTATCGTGGCAATATCTGGTGCCAGTGGCATCAGTCTTGGGACTGTTAGTCCCGCCCCTCGAAAGGCGGAAAGGCTGGGACGGGTGGAAAGTCCCCAGGTCAGTTTCTGGAACTGGGTGGTCCGGAAAGTCTCCAGGTCAGTTTCTGGAACTGGGTGGTCCGGAAAGTGTCGGTCTGATGCAACCTGTGAGTCTGATTGCGTTCCCCCGCCTCAGGCCATTTGGCCTTACACTTTCCACGCAGAGAAGTCTTTCTGACCAGCCCTTTAAAGGAAAAGATTAAAAGGGACTTTCAGCATATAGTGGGGATGGAGACATACCTGCATGATCTGAGTCAAGTTACTTTGCTTCTCTGAGACTCAGTTTCTTCATCTGTAAAATGAAGGGAATAAGTGTCCCTTCAGAAGATTAGGGGAGTTACATATGATGGTTGACATAAAAATGTTAGTTAAAAGAAAATAAAAGATGGGCCCTAGATGGCCTTCCTTGGTCCCTAAATAAACTGTGTATTATAGTTTCAGTTTAAGCATAAAGCTTTTTCTGGACCTCCTCCCCACCAAGCACCTGTGGGTGACAATGATAGACATAGAAATAGCAGACTTCAGACTCCCTGCCCCCCAGATGGGAGCTGCTGTTAATCAGCACAGAGGCCGAGGGCATCGGTGCTGGGGTGATCGATAGAGGGGGCTGCAGTGGGTCTAGGCTCCTTACAGTTTATTAATTTAATTCCCTTTGACTGCTCCATTCCCTGCCTGGAGATGAAGCAGCACTTTTACTTGAGGACAAGAAGCCTGCTCGTGGGTTCTCAAGTCCCCTGATGCCAAATGTGCATGAGTCTTCAGATTCTGAGACTGCTCCCTGCCCCTGAAATCTGGGAGGTCAATGTTATGAGTTGCAGGACTCCCAGGAAACAAGAAGTGGAGGGCGAACTCAAAACATCTATTGCAGGGCTTCCCTGGTGGTGCGATGGTTGAGAGTCCGCCTGCCGATGCAGGGGACACGGGTTCCTGCCCCGGTCAGGGAAGATCCCACATGCCGTGGAGCGGCTGGGCCCGTGAGCCATGGCCGCTGAGCCTGCACGTCGGGAGCCTGTGCTCCGCAACGGGAGAGGCCGCAACAGTGAGAGGCCCGTGTACCGCATAAAAAAAAAACCACCCCCAAAAATCACATCTATTGCCAAATGTCCCACTTCTTGGGACTTTACCACCTCTTGCCTGGGGTTCTCGTGGGAGCCTCCTAAATTACCTCCCTGCCTCTAGACTCTCCTTATCACCACCCTCCACTCCCGCCACACCCCTCCCACCAGAGTAAGGGTGAAGTTCAAACTACAGAGCAAGCTATACAGGAGTCTTTGGGCTCTGGCTCCCTGCCAGAGACCGGCGAGATTGCTGCTGTGCGCTGGGGAGGGATGGCGGTGGCCCATACGAAGGCAGAGGCAGCTGAGATGCTGAGAAAGAAACTAGCTGTTGAAAAAGCTCGCAGGAAGTAGAATCAACCGGAAATAAAGAAGAAGCAGCAGGAAATAAGGTAAAATCAATAATTAGGAGGATAAAATCAACAGGAAGTCAAATCAAACCAACAGAAAATAAAATAGAATCAACAGAAAGGAAATCATTTGGATGGGTTTTTTTTTTTTTTTGCGGGGGAGGAGTAAAGAAGGGAGAGGAAGAGTAGGGAATCTCTCCCCAGATTCTTTCCTGGAACCAGTGTGGATGGCGTTGCCATTCCCTGTGATGGGAAACACAGCAAGAGGATGTCTTAGCCTGGGCCCCCTGCAGACAGAACCCGAGAGAAAGGCTTGTAGTGGGGCTGTTCATTGGAGAACATAGGACCAGAGAGAAGGAGGGAGGGCCTGGGGAAGTGAAACAGGAAGGGAGAACCCAATGCAAGGAGGCCTTATTAAACTGGCCACCACTCTGAGCGACTGCTCCGTCCCATGGACACTCTGGGTCACTTTATGAAATGCTTCTCAGGACTGTGCTCCTGGGGGAAGGCAGTGGGAGGCATCGGCTCCTATCCCATTGGTCAAGACCTGCCCGTCGGTGTTAACTTCCCACACTTCCGGCTGGGCAAGGATGAGTGCCCAGGAGTGTGACACCCATGAGAGAAGCCCTGGGACAGGGCGTAAGAGACACATGGCCAAAAGCTGAGACCAAGCGACCCTGTACAAAGCTGATCAAAGCTCAGCAGAAAAGGCCAGGGCAGCAGTGGCTGGAAACAGGTGAGGTGGGGGCGGGGGGTGTGAGAGCCTTGTACTCAGTTAGAGAGAGAGGTATGCGGGAGGCATCCCATACCCACTGCAAAGGAGAATAGATTAAAATAGAAAGGTCATGCCCCTGTGCTTGAGGAGCCCACAATCGCATAGGAATGCACAAAGAGGGACAAATTACACACGAGGTGTTAAGTGTGCCCTTACTGCTAATCTCTGTCAATGTCTATTTGCTTTGTGGCAGGTACTGATGTGAGTTAAGTGCTTTACCATGGATTTGTTCATTTAATTCTCACCGGCAATTCTGCAGGGAGGTACTATTATTAGCCCCATTTCACAGAGAAGTGATGCATTGTCTGAAGGCATAATCTAGTAAATGGCAGAGCCAGGATGCAAATCTTTTAACCCCTTTGGAGTTATCAGAGGAAGGAGAGGCTGAGTTTGGTGGGTGGGAGGGGGCAGATCAGCACGAGTTGATTGGAATAATACCTCTTGGTGTTTGTGCAGAGGTGTTCACATCTGTGATTTAATCAACGCTAATAATACAAGGCAGCACTCATCATTATTCTCTTACATTTACTGAAGAGGAAAGAGAAACCCAGAAAGAGGTGAAGCATCTTTCTCCTGGCCACCCAGAGCATCAGCGGTGAGGTCACTGCAGGATGTCGGCCAGATGACAGAAGGGTAGACCCCTTCCCCACTTCCGCCCTCTAAGTGGGCAGCCTGCTCCGGGAGAGGGGTGACCAGCAGGGCCTGGGCCCACTGGCATTCCAGTGCTGTCCCCAAGTGAGTCTGGCACCCCTAAACAGACTCAGTTTTACCTCTGGTAATTTCCTCCCTCCATAAAGATTTGGGGCTACAGAAAAGAATGGATTCCTCAACGCTGAAAGCAAATGCCCCTTGATTCCAGACACGGGGAAATACTTATCCTCCTTTAGATCACATCTCCTGGGTCTTTTTCCCCGAAAGCCAGTCTTGGGGCAGTGGGCCACCAAGCTTACGGCAGCAGTCACACTCCAGATAGCAGAAGACATTTGTGTTCCCTTTGGTTTAAGTCAACAAAGAGAGTTTTCGTGATGCACAGAGCCGCCTGGACGGTCATCGTCTCCAGGGTAGGTGGGCTAGTCCTGGGGTGAAACCATGAAATGGACAATCACAAGGTATTTTATAAAGTAATCTCGTATATACACACTTATATATATTTATACTCATATATATATGTATGTATAGTATACATATAGTACCTATATAGTGCTCATAAGGTGCCAGCCTCCTTGTAATCCTCTCAGCAGCCCTATGAAGCAGGTACAATTAATGTCCCCATTTTACAGAGGAGAAAATTGAGTCAAGCAGAGGTAAGTGATTATCCAAAGTCTCACAGGTAAGCAGGGGAACTGGGATTCAAGCCCAGGCAGTCTGGCCCCAGAGTTGTACTTTTAACCTCTAGCAAGTGTGACGCGTCTAGACGAATGAACATCGGACTGGACATTGGATTGGAGATGGACTGAATTGGACAGGTTGCCCAGATGCAGCTCATTGAGTAAGATTTCTGTTGCGCTCACCCCTCCTCCCCATCTACCCCATCCCCTAAGTTATTCTGCAGGCAATATGACCCCAAGGGGTACTGGGACCCATTGCTTTGACCCCCTCTATGCTGCCGGAGATGACCCATCTGGCTATCCTTCTTGTGACTCAGAGGTTATTTTCCCTGAAAATGTTTGCCATGTGCCTTACTCAGCTCCTTGGCCCAGTCGTCTTCTAGTGTGACATCAGGGCTTCAGGCTGGGGCCAAGGTCCCCAGACACCCACACGGCCTCTGGAGGAGCAAGCATGAATGACTCTGGGGACAGAGGGTGGAAGGATGCCTTAGGAAGAACCCAGGTGCTTTCACCTGGACCTTAGTGGGAGATGCTTAAGAGTGAAGACTTTGGGACACCAGTTGCTTCCCAGCTGATGACCTTGGGTGATCTGACCCCTCGTGGGGCCTCAGCTTTCCCATCTACAACCTGAGATGATTCCTAAGGTTCTTCTTGTTTAATTTTTTTTTATACATAGGATTTTATTTTGCACTGCTATAACAATTTCATTATAGTCCAAGGGAGAAAAAGAAAAAGAAGGCTAAAACCACCACACTGAGCAAATTACTGAAGCTTTTCTACTTTTAACAGGATTTTCCATCTGGTAGGTTTATTGTCATATCCCCTTCAAAACCGACAAGATGCTCACCATATTTTAAAGATTATAGGTGGCCACTGAAAGAAAAATTTTACACAGTCACTGTACATCAAGGTTGAAAAACTGTCCTGCGTGAAAAATATACTTAGAAATCATGTGAATAAAAGAAAACGTGATTGTGTTCAAGGAAAGATTAAAGTCCTCGTAATGTGCCGTCTAAATGTGGACACTCACTCCTCCTGGAGTCTCTCAGGCCGGGGGCAGTTCTTTCTTCCGCCCACCTCACTCATTATACTGTGTTTTTACCCAACAGTATGCATTAAGGCAAATAAATCCTTTTCTGAAGAGGTCTTAGAGAACTGTGGACAAACAGCAAACTTTTGGCGTTAAAACAGGTTAACACACACATAGCCTTTAGAATGTACATTAGGCCTATTTCTCTCAGGCTAGTGACAAGAAAAAGATGAACACGCTTGTTAACAATGTCAAAAAGTTTAAAATTCAGTGTCCAAGCAATTCCTAACGATGCTTCTGTAGCTTTAAGCTCTAAACGGTATAGAATTTATGCAAATGCATTAAAGAATCCAAGCTTGGCAAATTACACCCAAGCAGGTTATTAAACTATATATACAGAAAGTAAATGATAAAATACAGAATTAAAAGAGTCCTTCTGTTTTCCTTATAGCCTTGAAAATTGACAAACTTTTGAGGACAGTTCCATAATATTAAACATTAGGTAACCACAGGTGTGGGGACACCTAACTACACAAACCAATTTAAAATACTCAGGATGACTTTGTAGTGTTCAATACAATTCGGTGCGTAGGTAAGGGCACAAGACAACATTGAACAAAAATAATCACGTCAATTGACCTAGAAATCAAATGCAAATAGATATGAATACAATCTCCAAAATCTGTCTCTTTAAGTGAACATTAACCATTTATTCAAAGTTACACAAGAATTTGAAGGATTAAAGTCTTCTTCTGTGACATAAAGCCATTTCGAAGAGTTTCATGTCTCAGCTGAGCAGGTGGGTGAAAGAATAGGTGAGTAGCCCCTTCTGGGCAGCGAGACAGTAAAAACAGACTCAACAGCAGCCTCCCCCGGCAGGCTGTCCTCCCTGACTGCCTGCGTGCTGCGTGGCGTCCGTAGCAGCATGCTGACGGCCAATTTTAATACCATTTGCCTCATTATTAATGTCAAAGACTCCTTGGATTTTTTCATACATTTCTTTTGCTGTATTAATAAATGCCTCTTTACATTAGAAGCAGTCTTAGCAGAAGTTTCCATGAAGATAAGTCCATGTTCTCGTGCAAAAGCTTCACCTTCTTCTTTTTTTACTTCTCTTCTAAATTCTAAATTGTAAGGAACGGCACCAAAAACGGAGGAGAGCTTAAACAAGCTTTATTTGGGAACGCTCCTGGGCGAGGTGCACTCGGCCGAGAGAAAGGGGCCGGAGAAGAGACGCCCGGGCGAGGGTTTGGGCAGAATTTATAGGGGAAGAAGGGAAAGGGGTGTGGTGAATCCGGGAGGGCGCAGGGTATTCCTTATTTGGTGGTCTTTTCGGGTATCGTGGGGGACCGTTAGTCCCGCCCCTCGAAAGGCGGGAAGGCTGGGCCGGGTGGAAAGTCCCCAGGTCAGTTCCTGGAACTGGGTGGTCCGGAAAGTCTCCAGGTCAGTTTCAACCCGGGAGTCTGATTGCGTTCCCCTGCCTCGGGCCAGTTGGCCTTACATAAATCACTTTTATTTCCAGTAAGCATAATGACCATGTGGGAATTGGAATGCTGGCGGGCATACTGTAACCAGGTTGTCAAGTGGTTGAATGTGTCTCTCCTTATAATATCACACACTAGTAAAGTCCCTGCTCCACCTCTGTAATACGACCTTGTGATGGAACGAAAGGACTCCTGGCCTGCTGTACCCCAAATCTGAAGTTTTATCTGTTTCCCATCAATAGTTTTCATTCGAGCACCGAACTCTACACCAATAGTAAGGTCATGCACTGGCTGAAACCTCTTGTCTGTAAACTGTAGCAATAAGCATGATTTACCAACGCCTGTGTCGCCGATGATAATGTACTTGAACAGACAGGCGTACGCCATGGCCGCGGCCGCCCGGCGCCAGGGCAGACGGCTCCCGTTCCGCCGCGCCCCTCACCACGGCGCCGCTCGGCCTCGAAGCGCCAGGCTCCGCCCGCCGCAGCCGCCGCCGCCGCCGTCGTCAGCCGCCGGGAGTGAGGTGCCGAGAGGAAGCGGGAGAAATCGACACCATCGGAGGCAAGGGAGAAGGCGCCCAACGGAGCCCAGCTGAACAATAACAGCGGCCCTGGCACCTCCGCCCCGCCTCCCTCTTCTGGTTTTAACAGCCCCCGAATCTGACCGTTTGTCTTCCGCTCAGATCCTCCAATGGCTCTTGGATCCCTAGGGCTGTCTCTGGTCTCTTTTCAAAAACAGGTAGCACAGCTGGGTGATTCTTCAATGCAACATGCGTTGCTACAGGGAGGACGTAGGCTAATACCTTCTACTGCTCCAAACAAAATAGCCTTACAGTCTTTTATTGTATTTTTTAAAGAGGAGAATAAAAATGGAGAAGTACCCTGGTAGAATGTTGACTTTGCCATCCTAGTTGAATCTAGGGGAGAATCCTTGCTGAAAAAAAAATGCCAACAAAATGTATCTTCTTATTTTTTAAGTTGAGAGTGAAATGGTGCATTTTCTAGGCAGTTATAACTTCAAGACAAGTTTCCTATCTCCCCTGGTGGTAAGATGGCCACCCCTAAGCCCCTACCATGAAAAAAGTCTGTGGCGACCACTGTAGGGACACAAAGAGATAAACAAATTAGTGCAGCAAGGCCTTCCAGGTATTGTGATAAAGGTCTTTATAAGTCATAATGGGGACACAAAGGAGAATCAGCTCCTCTTGGGTGGACGGTTGGGCACACATCTGCTATTAGTTAGGACAAGTAACCCTAGCTGCTGTGAAAACCATGCCCCAAATTTCAGTAGCTTAATGCAATACAAATTGACGTCTCACTCCAATGTCGGCATTCTTGCTTAGGGGTGGTCTTTCCCCCCACCATCCTGGGACCCTTCCACACTATGGCTGTGCCCCCCCCTGGGGTCTTGGAGTCTGCTGCTGGATCCTCTGTCTCTGGCTTGGTGATGGGAAAGGAGAGAGACCAAGCCCGAGAGGTTCTCATGGGCTACGTTGTGAGTGACTCTCCTCACTTCTAGCTCACAGTCCAGAACTCAGAGACCCAGCTGCATCCAGCTGCAGAGGAAGATGAGAAATGGCGTCTAGCTGCACGCACAAGACGAAAGGAAGTAGGTTTGGAGCTGTCAGTCTCCACCACGAGCCTCCACAGCAAAGCCATCTTGTTCCCCTGCAGGTGTGTGAGTGCACACTCCCATCTGAGTGTGCACTCTGCGGGGGTGGTCGGCCGTGTGGGTTGCAGCGCCGCTTCTTATTTAGAATTCCAGGCTGGAGCAGAAGGTTTGGGGCTTAAAAGGTGCTCTGTACGTTTCTATTGGCAGGTTGATGAGTGCATGAATGCTTGAGTTGGATCTTATTTGAATTTAATATAATTTTGAACTAACACTGTGCTTTGCAAAGGCGATGATTCGTTGTATACGAGAAGAGTTCTAACTGGCGAAGGAAAATTCTTTGAATGTAAAGGACCTTTATCCCTTGCAAGCCTACCTGTCCTGACCATGAGATCAAGTCTTAACACCATCATCATTCATGGGATGGCAGACTAGGGAGATGGTAGACGGAGTACGCAGTATGCGTTAAACTAGCCTGTATGCTATCGTAGCATGAGTCTAAAACCCTTATCTAAAATAGGGTGGCAATTATCATCATTCTATGCAAAAAAGATGACTTTTTCTTTGGTAATAACTCTCATTTGGGGGCTCACGGTGGTAACCGTGGTAGGTCAGGACCTCCCCCTCCAAGGGCCATTTGCCATTAAGTAAAGACAAGGAAAGGATAGTGGGAGTAACAGCAGCTGCTGTTAAGGAGACCTTGAAATATTATCTAGACCACAGTTTCTTAACTTCAGCACTATTGACATTCCGGGCTGGACCACTCTTTGTGGTGGGGTTTTTCCTGAGCCCTGTAGGGTTTTCAGTTGCATCCCTGACCTCCATCCACTAGATGCCAGTGGCACCCTCACACACACATCTGAGTTGTGATGACTTAAAATGTCTCCAGACACGGCCAAATGCCCTTGGGGATCAGAATCACCGGAGTAGAGAACCCCTGATGTGGGGAATCCCTGATGAGACGTGTAGATGTGGGGCCACATTTCCTAGTTCTTGCTCCTGCTCTCTTTAAGGCACAGCACACGAATCCCCAGGCACTATTGTACCTGTTTAAGGAACATGTGGCTGAGAACTCTACCTGAGCTGTCAGCATCCCCTAACTTCTGAGCAAAAGGTCGGGTTGGAGGGATGGGGGTGAGCCATCAGGCTGCCTTGAAGGGTCCATTCCGGCAAGATCGTTCCATGCTGACCTGTTTCACCAGGCAGCATCCACAGAGTCCATCCTGATGGAACCTAAAAGGGCATCTCTCCGGTCAGGTTCAAGGGACTTGGTCAGTTCCAGCTACTCATGGAGAGAACCCCCCAGAACCAGGAGGCACAAAAGCCACCACATTCCTCAATCACCGCAGCTACCAGAAGGGCGTCACCCTTCTTCTCTGCACCCATTGCCTGAACTCAGAGAACAGAGAGCTTTGCTGAGGGTGACTCCTCTACCGTCGATAACAAAGCTTGTCGAGGGGTTTCTGGGTCATGACTCTTCACGTCTGGTGTCTTCCTTGTTTCAGCTCAACAACCTTGGAAGTTTCATAGAGTGAAGATAACTAGCTCCATTTTATAGATGAGTAGACTGAGATGAAGGGAGGTTGAGTGACTTTTCCAACGAGAACTCAAACCTCAGATCATTCAAATCTCCAATGATGGTCCTTTGAGTCCAGGTCCAAGGGCTGTTTCCACACTTGCAGAGCTGCTGTTTACAAAGTTAGGTGGGATTTGGGGCTGTTCAAATCCCTGCAGTCATTTGCCATGATGAACTCTGGGGAACGTGTATGTCTCTCTCCCTCCCTTAGGTAGGATGCCCTGGGGGTGGGAACACGATCTCTGGGATCTGACAGCTGTGTTCATGTTTTAGCCCTGCCGGGCCCATACCTTCTCACCTTGAGCAAATGGCCTAACTTGCCTGACCCTCAGTTTCCCCACCTGCAAAACGAGGATAATAACAGTCACTCCCTCCCCTGCTTGCTGTGAAGATGCCACGCGGAGCCGTCAGCACAGCGCTCGGCAGCCGTCCTGCCCACTCCCCGTGAGCTGTGATTGTCTCTTGACTTTTTTTCTGCCAGTTAACACCGCTAGCTCTGCTCTCCATAAAACGGGGGTGAACCCCTCCTAGCAGAATGGGTATTGTTTTTGTTTTTGAGAAATGTAATTGAAATCTGGAAAGAGTTCACTAAATTCCAGACAGGAGATAAGCCCTCTCTATGTGGCTTGTCCCCTGAGTCTACTGCACACACCATTCTTTATTCTCTCTCTCTCTCTGAGCAATTAGCGTTTATCAATTTAGCCATTTTTAATGAAACAGGTGATTAGGGCTCAGTAAGCTGGCAACGTAAAGTGAGTAGAGGGCACGGAGGGTGGGAGTCCAGCTCAAAGGGAGGCCGGGGGGTTAACTGCATCTTCCAGAGGGTCTTGGGGGCGTTCAGGAGGAACAGGACACTGGGACACGTGGATGATCGAGGGCTGGAAGGGCGCTCCTGCCAGCCTGGACTTGAACAGCAGGCGTCGCACTCGTATTCACGTCTGAGCCTCACAACCACCTAATGATGAGGAATGACTCTTCAGGAAGGTCTGAAAACCCCAGCCTGGCTCCAGTGAACTGATGGATTTATGGGCTTTTCAGTGCCGAGGTCCTTTAATTTGTTATCCCAGATTTTGTGCCTTGTATATTATTATCTCCATTGACAGATGGGGAAATTGAGGCCCAGACTAGTTAAGTGTCTTAAACTGAAGCAGCTGTTAACGGCTTAAAGCAGCAGAACTTTGTGGACACCAAGGCCTACTCCTTACGCGGCACCACGCTGTGTCTCAACCTCTATCAGAATAAGGTGGGACAGCCGGAAACGAGGTGGGTCTGGACCAGAGGAAAGACAGTGGCATCTTTCTGGGGAGAGAGGTTGCTGATGCATTCAATGGAGAAACAGCTTCACAGCATTTAGCACTTAGCATTTTGCATCCCTCCCGCCGTGGGCAGTCCAAGATTTGGGAGACAGAGACGAATTAGATTGATGGGAACCAGAGGGGCTGAGTGGAGGCATAATGGACAAGAAGCTAATGTTTGGAAGGAAGGAGTGATCCTCGGGGCATGGACACTGAGTGACACAGTGGGCATCCAGAATACATTTGGAGAAGGAGAAACAGAAGCTGAATATGTAGTCCAAGCACCTTCCTAATTCGAATAACCAGAGGGATTGCAGCGAAAATGAGAAGCGGGGAGTGAGAGTGACTTCTGTAACTCAGACCGTGGTCATGCTCATCAAAGACTTAACATTCAGTTCTCCAAACAGCCGAGAAAGGGAGCCATTTGATCCCTATTTACTTTCTGTTTCTAGACTCTGTCGTGTCCCCCTTCTCAGAGCCACAAGGAGAGTTTCAGAAGGCATCACCTGTGTTAAGCCAGCAGGCCGTGGCTTCCATGTGGCTCTTCTGATGCACTTAAATGGCCCATTTCCCTGTTATTGTTAAGACTATTATTAAGAATGTTTTATGTGAAGGAGAAACTATTTTCTCTCTTAATCAAGTTTTCTACCTTGGTCTGTAAAATAGAAACTTTTTTTTCTTTTGGAAATGTTGGAAAGTGGTTTCTACCCTTTAGTCCACTCTATCAATTGACTACTTCTGGAAGCAGGAAGAACGACTTAATTGGCTGGAGGGATGGGTAAAGGGACTGTACATGAGTGTCTTGGACCCTTCTGGGCTCTTTCTATTGGCCTCTGCAGACTCTAGAGGGTAGAGCTTCCCTCCCACTCCTCTTCTCCATGGGGTAAGCAGCCCTGGGTGGGGCCCAGGCCAGTCCTGGTAACTCACTAGATGTTCTCCTGGCCCCTCTATGATTGGCAGGGTATGAGTTGGCCCCAATTCTCCTCTAGCTACTTGACTCCCCCATTGTGTAATTCCATGATCTGGGCTTCCCGGAGCAGGTGACAATTATGCTGAGATGTGAAGAACTCTTAGAAATTAGCCATGTGAAGATAGATAGAAAGGAAGCTGAAAAAGGACAAGTAAAACGTTTTGACAATGACATGGGTGGCCTGATCTAGGAAAGACCATGAATTTTTAGCAGACCTAATCAATGCAGCTTGCTATAGGGATGATGAGACTGGAATGGATCATCTCCAAAGCCCCCACTGGGTCTACGATGGGATATGCTAAAACCGGCTAGACCAGTGTCTCTACTGCTGGACACATACAGCCACCATCTACTCGACATTCCACTTAAATGCCTCACAGGCACCTCAAACTCAACCGGACAGAAGTTGATGTCGTATTTTTCCTCCAAGTAGGCTTCTCTCCCCGAGTCCCCTCTCCCAACTGATGGCTGCGCCATCTGTAACTCAGGTCAGAAATCTCATCTCTAACGTATCTCATATTCCAGTACTTTCCTCCTCTTATCCTCCCCATCACCGTTATCAACACCCTTTTCTCTGTGATGATTGCAGCCTCTACTGCTAGAGAGATTTTCTTAAACTATTAGTCAGAGCACGTCACTCCCCTGTTCAATAACAGAAATTCAGATCGTTAGTCAAGCATTCAAGGCCCTTCAATATGTCTCTAACCTCATTTCCAGCTTCATTTTCTGTGTCTTCCACTCATACATCCTTAGGTTCCAGCCAAATGAATCTAACCCCTGTTTGTGGCTGTTGAGTGTCCTACCTCTTTTCTTTCTTCAGGCTGTTACCTCTGCCTAGAATGCCCTTCATTCCCCACCCCCACACACACCAGTATGGCTTTTAAAATCCCACCCTGTTCTCAAGAATCAGGTCAAATGTCACCCCTTCCATTAATCTGATCCCCCTTTGCCTTCCTCCAACTGAAAGTACCACCGTCCCTCTGTGAATTCTCAGAGGACTTAAATTAAACCTCTTCTTACCATTTGCATTTTGTCTGGGCTTCAGATAAGTCCCACGTGTATCTAGCCATCCCTGTTCAACTGTGAGCAATTGGAGAATAAGGGCCAAGTGTTAATCTTATTCTATATGTTCCCTCCAAGGTACCAGGCATAAAAGGGACTTTGGAGTCTTGTTGGAGCCCAGTGGGAATCTGTCTACACCACTTAGAAGCTGTATGACTTGGGTAAGTTTTTGAACCTCTCTGAGTTTCAGTTTCCTCCTCCCTAAAACAGGGATAATGATACTGATCTCACAGTATCATTATGAGAATTAAATAAGGCAACAAGAGCAATGCAGTAGGCACTTGCCTGGCACATTGTAGATGTTAAATAAATACTTCCTCTTCCCTCCAAATCATAGCTTTGAACAGGTGAAAAGAGAAGTAGAATGACGTGAATCAGATGTTACCCGTAACTCTATTTCTGAGAGAACCTGTTTACTGGGCGAGGGAAGGAAGCAAGAGTAGAACCAAAGGCGATTTCTCCTCCCTTCCTGCTTCTATTACTTTCATTATTTTCTTTAATGAACATCTTTTACTGTTTAAGTTAGAAAGCATTGTTAGAAATGAATGTGTGCACAACTTATATTCATATTGATAAATGCTATTTTTCACTGACCACACATTTTCTAGGCTTCTTTTTAATAAATTTATTGATTTTATTTATTTTTGTGGCTGCGTTGGGTCTTCGTTGCTGTGCATGGGATTTCTCTAGTTGTGGCGAGCCGGGGCTACCCTTCGTTGCGGTGCACGTGCTCCTCGGTGTGGTGGCTTCTCTTGTTGCGGAGCACAGGCTCTAGGCGCATGAGCTTCACTAGTTGTGGCATGAAGGCTCAGTGGTTGTGGCACATGGGCTCCAGACACAGGCTCAGTCGTTATGGCGCACGGGGTGAGTTGCTCTGCGGCGTGTGGGACCTTCCCGGACCAGGGCTCAAACCCATGTCCCCTGCATTGGCAGGTGGATTCTTAACCACTGCGCCACCAGAGAAGTCTTCTGGGCTTGTTTTTGAGAGTTTCTATCCAAAGACTGTTGGCAAACCATCTGTAAAATGCTCATCTCTCTGAACAACCCTGAAGTTACCCAGATCCCCACAGAAATCCTTCTCTCCCCCCATTTTGCATTCAGTTTCCTTTCATTTGTCTCCAGGGTGACTCCTGCAATGAGAAGTTTTCATTGCTGCTCTCCGCCAGGATTTGAAAGGGTAGGAGTGGGTGATGGACGAGATGCATTAAAGTGGTATTTCCTCCCTGGATCATGTTGCCACAGCAGTACTGTTCTTGAGCCGGGGTGAGCCATCATACCAGGGATCCTGAGATATGCAAGGGCCACCCCAGATCCCAGAGGATGAGATGTGCAAGACAGGGGAGGAGGCCAGTGTGATTCCAAACAGTGATACAGCAGAAAGAACATGGGATGTGGAACCAGCCCCAGCTGACTTAGGTCCCAGCTCTGCTGTGTCTTTGTTTTGTGACTTGAGGCAAATGTCTTGTTTTGTCTCCCTGGTCCTCAGTGTGGTCCTTGGGAACTTGAGAATGCAAATACCTTCTTCCTTGGGTTTTTGGAGGGTTAAGTGAAGGCCATTAAAGTTCCCAGTCATAGTATTATGGCTCAACGGATTAAAGTCCCCTCTTTGCATCCGTGATTCCTCATCCGTCTGGAGAGGATGTCCTTTCAGAGGATATTGACATTCATGGGACATCCAGTTTCTGAGCAAGCAGCCACCATGTGTGCCCAGATGATATGGAAATATCTTCCTTTGCAGTCAGAGAGATGAGACTCTAGTGGAGCTTGGGAAAGGCTGATGAGATATTTTTAAGTCCTCAAGTCCAATACTGCTGGTTGGGCAGAGTGGAGTCTGAGGCTGCAGGAGACTCCAGAAAGCAACCTGTGCCCAAGACCTGGCTTCAGACAGCACAACCTCAGTCCCTGAATGTTGACATCTTCCCTTCATGGATGAAAGAAGGTTCCTGGAGGCCCAGGAAGGCTCAGGGGTCCCATTCAAAGACGCACAGCTGTTGCCTGTCATCAGGAACACAATGACCATTTCTCGGACAAATGAGTGAACAAGTGACTGAAGACCATCACTGTCCAGTGGTCTTCAGAAGGCATCTGGGCCTTCCCACCCTGTCACAACCCATCCTCCCAGCCTGCTCTATTCATCGTCCTGAGGAGCAGCCCTGATTACTTCAAGCCTTTGCTCAAGCATCTAGAAGCCCTTAGCATGGAATTAGCAACCTCATCTCTGATTACAGAGTTCTTCCTGGTGGGCCTAGGTTCTGGATCACAGAACCTTTCCTCTCACAATCCTTGTGGCTTCCTACCTCCATGCCTTTGACCACCTTGGTTCCTTTCCTCACCCTTTCTTTAGCTCAGGAGGCTCTTCCTCAGCATCTCCTGCCTTCAAAGTTCTAGTTGAACATGACCTACTTGGAAGGAATCATGTCCTGTGCTCCCAAAGCACTGCCTGCCCCTCCAGGTTGCTCCTTCACAGCCAGCTGTGGAGTGGAGCCATTTGTGTCTGTTACCCATTCAGATGAGCTCAGCAAGGGTGGGAGAAGGAGACTGATTTGTCTCCATGGCCCCAACTACCAGCCCAGGGTTTGGCATGGAGGAGGTGCTAGGTACGCACTTGTTGAATGAATGAATGCATGAACAAACGAGCATAGTTCCTGATCACCTGCAAGGAGCTTGGGGCAAACAGGGCATGAGCTGGCTGCTTGACTAGGGGAATTGAGAGCATGAGTGATGCTGAGATGAGTGGGCTACAAGGGCTGAGAAGGAGGCTAGGCGCAGACGAGGAGTTTCAGCGAGAATCCTGACTAGCCTGGGGGTTGTGAATATCATAAGTGCCATGTGGAGGTGGTGGGTAGATATCCTAATGTCTGGTAACGTGTAATGAATGCTTATGATGTACCAGAACTCCAATTGAATTTATCCCATGCCTTACTTCATTTATTCCTCATGATGACCCTACAAAGCAGGTCCAGTATTACCCTCATTTATTATCATTCTCATTTTGCAGACAAAGGGGTAAAAAAGTTCACCCACAGACACCCAGCTAGTGGGTGGTGGAGCTAGGAGTCCAGCCAGTTCTGTTTGGCACCAGAGTCTATGCTCTCAGCCACCTCACTATATTCATGTGACATCCAATACACGGTGCTTTCACCTGCTACACAGTCTTGTCAGGGCCAGTCCCAGAGCCAAGACTACAAGCTGGTCGATGGCCTATGAGATGCTAAGAGAACAGGTGTCATGTAAATAGCTTAGATCTCTGCATGCCTGAGTACATTTGGATCTGTTTACTAAAGATTGTTTATGATGTCGTTTTACCCCATCTGGGCTGCTATAACAGAGTACCACAGACTGAGTGACTTCTAAACAACAGAAATGTATTTCTCACAGGTCTGGAGACTGGGACATCTGAGGTCAAGGTGCTGGCAGATTCGGTGTCTGGTGAGGACCCATTCACTGTCTTCTTGCTGTGTCCTCATGTGGCGGAAGGAGAAGGGAGCTCCCTGGATGCTCTTTCATAAGGGCACTAATCCCATTCACGAGGGCTCCACCTGCATGACATCATCACCTCCCAGAGGCCCCACCTCCGAATTCCATCACATTAGGGATTAGGTTTCAACATATGAACTTTGTGAGGGACACAAATATTTAGTCTAGAGCAAACAGTTTTAAGCATAGCTCATAAGTTCAGAGGTCATCACAGTTTACCAGCCTCTTTCCTTTTCCCTATCTCATCTGATACTGTGATGGTGCTGTGATGCTGCTGCTGTGTTTCTCTGTGTTTTACGGATGGAGCTCAGAAAGATCAAGTAGCAGGTCGATAGTCACAATCTGGTTAGGTGGTTGGACTGAGAATTCAGTGCATGTCCATTGCTTTCTCTTACAAGTGCTGGGGTCTTGGAGGGTAGTTCGTTAATGACACCCCCTTCCCTGTTCAGATAAGAAAGTGGATGGAACATCAAGATTGGAAGCCTGGCTTTTATCCTTGGGTAAGTGAGCTTACTGAAATTAAACCCTAGCATTAGACTGACTTAACCACCCTGTCCTAGCAGCTGGGGTGGGACAGGGCACTGGGTCCATGTGTGGGGCCCTTTGCCCAGGTTAGTCTCAGGGCATATGGAAGAGTAGAGAGTTCATGCTTCAGCAGGGAGGCTCAGTCTCAGGATGAAGACGGAAGGAATTAACTTGAGTTTGCCTGGTTGAGTTTTCCATAGTTGCCAATTGGATAAGTCATTTCAGCCTCCCAGCAGGATTGAGGAAAGGGGCAGAAACAGGCCGCTTACAACGTTCCTCCCCATGGAAGGAACCAGGAAACATCGGGAAGTACATTAATCATGTACCTTCCTTGACAGTGGAAGTATCAAGAGTAAGAAACAAGTGTTCCCACATAACAGTACGAATCACTGAAAATGCTAGACACACTGTCCGTGCTAGATTGTTGCAAAGAAAAAGTTTATCATGCCTGACTAGAAAGTTATGAATCCTTAGGCTAGAATACAGCTGGTGCAGGGGACACAGATTCCCTCAGTGCCGTTGAGAACAATCTTTAACTTTCCTCTCTGAGCATCCACCCAGTAAAGAATGCCGCAGAGAGTCAGGAGACACTTTCTACCTGATTAAATGTGTTAGGAAGTTAAACAAGAGCTTTCCTGTAATTAGCAGGAAGTAATTATAGAAAACAATGGCTTTTTTTTTTTTTTTTTTGCGGTACGCGGGCCTCTCACTGCTGTGGCCTCTCCTGTTGCGGAGCACAGGCTCCGGACGCGCAGGCTCAGCAGCCATGGCTCACGGGCCCAGCCGCTCCGCAGCATGTGGGATCCTCCTGGACCGGGGCACGAACCCGCGTCCCCTGCATCGGCAGGCGGACTCTCAACCACTGCGCCACCAGGGAAGCCCGACAATGGTTTTTTAATTTGAAATACAAAGCTACAGAATATGAGAAAATTCTTAGGAGTTTTTGATGGGAAACTTGTCCAAAGTTTCAGAACTCTATCTCAGCTTGAGATGTTTGTCCTGAAGACAAATTTTAAAATAATGTGGAAAGAAACATTCTATGCCTAGGAGTATATTAGGTGAAATTTAATATTATTTGAAAAATACCAAACTGTGCCTGGGTGTTTATGCCTTTAAAAAATCATCTTTATTGAGGTGTAATGTACATACTACAAAATTTACCAGTTTTAAGTGTATAATTTTATGGGTTTTAACTAAGGTAAATAGCCATGTAATCGCTAGTAATAATTATTAGTTAGAAAACTACCAAATTCTTTATAGAGCCGTTTTTGCCTTTTATAAATCTTCAAGGAATCGTTTGTTGTTCTCTAGGATTTACAACGTTTCGCTGATTTCATATAGACTTAGATATTTTATTAAGGGAGGGAGCCATTGAAAAGTTCCCTTGCAGTCTGCATGTCCTTTTAAGTTGAAGCCATAGAGGAAGGGAGGCACAGTCTGCAGCAGAGGAAAGTTATTTGAAAGGGGAGAAAAAAGATTCGCTTGATTACAAAATTTATAAACCTAAATTCATAAAGTAGCTGGAGATACTGGAGCAGACATGGCTGTATTCAGCTCTGGAAAGCTACTACCCACACTCCACCAACGTGCTCTCAGGATTTACGTAACACTTTACAGTTAGGAAGTGCTTTCACAACCAGTTTACAGTTTAGAAATTGCTATCGCATCCATTAACTTATCTAATCTCCTCCTGCTTTGCCCTGAAGCTAAACAGGCCCTCAGATGAATTCACTCAGAGTTGGATCATAAAAATATTCATCTCTTTTTGCCTGCATGTCCCTTGCCAAACATGGCTCTCTTAATGGCAAGGTGGACGGCTTTACCGCCATCAGGCTGGAAATTAATCAGTCACTATCCATCATCTGTGGTTTCTGTCTCCATCGAACACTGGGTGTCAGGCCTGATGAACTAGGGATTTTGATCCAACAGTAGCTGGGAACTCCAGGCTCCATAGCCAGGTCCCTGCTGCTCTGGCTGGGTTTTGAGGATGTGTAACAGAGCAATGCAGGAGAAGGACCCAGAGTGAGTTTCGAGAAAAGAGTCTTTTGCTAAGGCCTAATTGTGGGGCCGAGGGAGAGTCCTTAGGTGGGTAAAGGGTGGAAGTTAATACCCTCCCCATCTTCAAGGATATACTCTGCAGGCCCAGGACACAGAAAGAGACGGACCGAAGGATCAGTGATGCCATTCCTCATGGCAACGCCCAGGTTCCTGGCTCCCAGGTGAAACCAGCTTACTACGATGAAGGGCCCTTGGGGGCAGTGATTTAGGAACCAGGGAACCTGGATCCCAGCGCCAATTCTGGCAAGTAGTTGCTATTCACCCTTGAAAAAGCCTCTTGCCTTCTCTGACCTTCAATTGTATCATCTGTAAGAGGAGAAGAGTTAATGATGTGATTGCTGGGTGTCTTCTAGAACTGGAATTCTAGGATTCCATGGAAGGAGACCTCAGGGGTGGGGAGATCCAAACGTAGCTACAAGGTGGGTTGACTGCGGGGCTGAAGAAGAGGGAGGCTGTGTGTATATATTCTGTAGACGTAGAAATCTCATAAAAGCAGGACCCCCAGCTCCTTCTTACCTCTCAGTGACTCCGCTCAGCTCTCTTTCTCATTCTTCCTCTCCTTGGAACCTCATGGATCCCCTAAATTGAGAGAGATCGCTCCATTGTGTAATATAACAGGTCAGTACAGGTGGTGAAGACTTGGGAGCAGGCAGATGTTAACTCAGATACTGGCTCCAACCTTCATTCTCTTGGCAAACAGCTTCTCCTTTCCGATCCATGTCTGTGAAGGAGGATATCGCTCCCCATGTCACAGAGCTGTTGAGAAGATCAGACTAGATGGCATCTGTAAACACAAACTCACACATAATGTGGTCCTTGGGGAAATGGCTGAGTCTAGGGCTGGGGAAGGGAAGAGACAAGGTGACCCTGGAGCATCTTGGAGTGTCAGAAAGTAAGGAAGTGCTAAAAAGAAAATCCACAGTGATGGGAGTATGCCAAAGGGATACAGCGGCCAACTGAAAAGCTCCCGATGCCCACAGCTGGAGTGTCGAGATAAATAAAGTAGTATTGGATTATCACCCAGAGCATGAAATAAATAGCCATGAGTCCACGGTGATACAAACACATGATTGACTAAATAAATGAGGGAGAAAAGGTAAATCTTGCCTACAGAAGAATTCCACATATTTTATGTATCAGTAGATCTTCCATCCTCAAGAAGGTGGAGCACGACTCCCCACTCCTCAAGAGTGGACAGCTCACAATGACTTCTGAAGGATGGCAGGATATGCCACCCCAAAGTGTACCATTTTGGCATAAGGATTATTCTGAGCTGAAGATAATTGAGAATAAGCAGATACAAGAAAAGCTCTCTGACCTCTCTCTATTTGCAGAAAAGCAGTGCATACATTTGTAAAGATGTCTCCATTCCCCTCCCTACCAGGAAGGACAGAGTTAATCGTAGGAGACAACTCTAGTCTCAGCCCCAAGATAGCACCAGGGAAATCTACGTAACAAACTATATTAACCAGCCCTTATCTTCCATTAGTTCCCCCATATATTTGTGTTCCCACCATTTGCCCTCCCTAGAAACTCAAAATCCTTTTCCTTTGTCCTGTCACTTCTCTACAAAATTCATTGTTTTGTTAAAATGCTATAAAGCCCATGTTTTCTCTACAAAATTCATTGTTTTGTTAAAATGCTATAAAGCCCATGTTTTCTCTACAAAATTCATTGTTTTGTTAAAATGCTATAAAGCCCATGTTCTAATCGCCCCTATGAGTTATTCATCACTGAGTATTCCCACTTGTATGCACGATGCACATGTTAATAAACGTCTTTGTTTTTCTCTTGTTAATCTGTCTTTTGTAAGTCTAATTTGCAGGGCCTCAGCCAATGAAGCTAAGATGGGTAGAGATTTTCCTCCCCTAAACTTCCTTCTGAAGGGTACGGTATGGAAATGTGCAGATGGGGAATGAATAATTTTGCAGTGGAGAAATCTACAAGCATGACCCCTTGGCAGGCGATCAAGGTCAGCATCAACAGTGATGTCATGTGGATAGCGTGTACCCTCCCCTGTTATGATGTCATGATCTCTGTGATCTTCATCCCTAAAACCCATAAGCCCAGCCTAATCATGAGGAAGACGTCAGACAAATTCCAGCTGAGGGACATTTTACAAAATACTTGACTCCTCAAAACGGGCAACGTCATCAAAAACAAGGAGAATCAGAGAAACCTTCACAGCCAAGAGGAGTCTAAGGAGCCGTGATGACTAAGTGTGTTGTGGTGTCCTTCATGAGATCTTGGGACAGAAAAAGAGGATCGTTAAAAGCTAAGGACAGGGCTTCCCTGGTGGCGCAGTGGTTGAGAGTCCGCCTGCCGATGCGGGGGACACGGGTTCGTGCCCCGGTCCGGGAAGATCCCACATGCCACGGAGCGGCTGGGCCTGTGAGCCATGGCTGCTGAGCCTGCGCATCCGGAGCCTGTGCTCGGCAACGGGAGAGACCACAACAGTGAGAGGCCCGCGTACCGCAAAAAAAAAAAAAAAAAAAAAAAAAAAAAAGCTAAGGACATCTGAACAAAGTTTGGTTCATTAATTGTGACAAATATACTACACTAATGTAAGATAATAATAGGGGAAACCGCATGCACGGTATATGGGAACTCCTGTACTATCATTGCAATTTTACTATAAATTTAAAACTATTCTAAAATTAAAAGTTTATTTAAAAATTCAGCAGACTACATTCATTCAGTAAAGGGACAAACAGTTCTGCACACTTCAGCCCCAAGATAGCACCAGGGAATCTTAGGATCTCCTTGTATTCTAAAATAATATTCATTATGAAGTTTATAATTTTGAAAGGTAACATTAATTTTCAGCTATTTAATTTCAGAGGGCAGGGATGAATGTAATACATTTAGAAAGATACTGAAGACATCTTTGGTTCTAGCTGTTGTTAACAAGTCATTGGCATTTACAATATCCAATACAATATCCAAATACAATAGGACATGGAAGCAACCTAAATGTCCATTGACAGAGGAATGGATAAAGAAGATGTGGTACATATATACAATGGAATATTACTCAGCCATAAAAAAGAATCAAATCATGCCATTTGCAGTGACATGGATGGACCTGGAGCTTGTCATACTGAGTGAAGTAAGTCAGACAGAGAAAGCCAAATATCATATGATATTGCTTATATGTGGAATCTAAAAAAATGGTACAAATGAACCTATTTACAAAACAGAAATAAAGTCACAGGTGTAGAAAACAAACTTATGGTTACCAAGGGGGAAGAGGGGGAGCAAGAGGGATAAATTGGGAGATTGGGATTAACCTATACACACTACTATATATAAAATAGACAACTAATAAGAACCTACTGTATAGCACAGGGAACTCTACTCAGTACTCTGTAATGATCTATATGGGAATGGAAGCTAAAAAAGAGTGGAAATATGTATATATATAACTGATTCACTTTGCTGTACAGCAGAAACTAACACAAGATTGTAAATCAACTCTGCTCCAATAAAAATTAATTAAAAAAATCATTGGCATTCGAGATGATGTTGGCTATAACAGTTGTAAGCCCAGACTTAGCCATTAGACAAAGCTAGCTTGAAATCTTATCTACTATCTGTGTGGCTTTGGGCAAATAAACTCAGCTCTCAGGGCCTCGATTTCTCCATCAGCAAAATGGGAATAAAGTACCTGCTTTGCATTCAACACTTTTGTGAATATTAAATGAGATAAAACACATGAAGCATCTTGCAGAAGCTGTAAAGCTCCTGGTCCCTGGTATGTGCTCCACAAATGAAAACTCCCAAGGTAGTCACGCCCAAGTCACTGCCGTCCCCTTCGCGAGCACACACAGCACTTGAGGGTCTTAATAAAGGGCCAATTTTGGCTCAGCAGGTCAGTGGCGTGTAGACTCTGCATCTCTCACAAGCTCCGAGGTGATGCCAATGATACTGGTCCAGGGACCCCAGGAAGTCTAGCGAGGATCCAGTCTGTGGACCTGACCCTGACCGAGACCACTTGTTTGGGGGCAAGTGACCTTCCTCGCTGAGGCTTACTCTCCTGTCTGTAAAAGAAAAGAAATGAAAAAATAAAAACAAAACACTTTCCTTTTCAAGAGCAATGGGTTTGCCTCTCAGTGTGACAAAACGGGTCTACCTTGGTGCTGTCCGGCCGCTGCCGCTGTACCGCCAGGCCCTGGAGGCCCAGACAGCATCAACGGTACCTGCTCCCTCCATCAGTTTCTCAGGAGATGACGCTGCCTCCAGCCTCCCTGACTGCTTAAAGTTTGTAAAGATAATAGTGGGGACCTCTAAAAGGCTCAAGGGGGTGGGGGACGGAAAGCCCTAATTTTACAGATAACACGAAGTGAAACACATTGCATGATTTCCATCTGAATTCCCTTCCTCACGGCTCAGTTCTGACACGCAGGAAATAAATTGCCGTCACCCCTACCCCAGACTAGCTGCTTCCAGTCAGAGCAAGTGGATCGTGATTTAATGAAGACACCACCTGTTACAGGGTAAAAATCCTAATTAACCCATATATAAATCAGAGCAGAATTAGCCATCAAGTCATTAGAGTTCTATAACTGCTGAACGGAACGTGGAGTCATGACCACGTGGAACAGCCTTCCTCTAAGCAAACACGAGACTGAGAAGGGAAACCCATTCCTCACCTGGGATGCTGCAGCCCTGGCGGGAGGGGTCAGATTCTGCGGCCTTAATCGAAATAAACAGCCGCTTGGTGTCCTGAGTAAGGACATTTATTTATCCTATTATTTATCCAATAACATCCTATTTATTGGACACATCACAGTTTGCCAACTGCTTTCACACCAGGGGTACCTTGAACCCTCTGCCACTCACTCCATGGGTAGGGCTGGTGGTCAGAGCCACGGGGTTAGTGACTCGCTCAGGAGCTCACAGCCAGAAAAGAACCAAGTCCCGAATCCAGGTCCTTGGCTTCCAGATCCTGCCATGGCAGCTACCTCCTCCTTAGTGAGTATCCCCAAGGTGTCGTGTCATCCTAAATTATTGAGAGACTCTAATTACCAGAGGCTCCTGGCTCTCTGCAGGGTCAGATGCACTCTGCGTCTTTCATATGTTGGAGGGAAGACCCTAATGGCCCGAAAAGCTGCTTGAAGTTCTTCTCAGTACAACATTATAGATGGATTGAGGGGGAAGGGCGGGACGAGCTGGCTGGGAGACCGTGTCCATCTTTTCACAGCTGTACCGGCAGATCCTGTAGTTCTGTGCCTTGTACATAGCAGATACTCAATAAATACTTGTAGAATGGGTAAGAGAGTAAATGAATGACCTTGACAAGTCCTTGCATCTCTCTTAGTTTAGCCCTGGAGCTCTAGGGAAATATTAAGTTGCTCTCTCTTGCCTATAACACAAAGCCCTCTGCATATTATGTGTTTATCAAAAGTCTTTTTAAGAAGACAACTTGTCTCACCAGATGATGCTCCCCCACCGCCCCCGCCAAGGCACAGACAAAGGAGCAGAAAGCTTTTGGCTCTATTGCTTGTCAGCCTGGAATTGTCCTACACTAGCCGCATTGCTAGATGCAGACGGGAGCTCATCCTCAATCATCCTCCCTACTGATTGTGTCCTTTTTTCTTTTGGAAATTGTATCTTTTACTCATTTTACTACAGAAAGCTCAATGTTTTTCTTACTAATGGGTATCAGTTCTTTACAGAATAAAGACAGTAACTCTTTGCTGCACATATTTTTCCTACTTGCTTTTCCCCCTCCTTGCCCACATGCCATGTGTAGAAATTTTACTTTTTGCTGGAGTCTCTTTTTCCCATTGTTTTTCCTTGGGCTTTTTTTTTTGTCTGTTGGGTCTTCATAGCTGCACGTGGGTTTTCTCTAGTTGGGGCGAGCGGGGGCTGCCCTTCGTTGTGGTGCGCAGGCTTCTCATTGCGGTGGCTTCTCTTGTTGCGGAGCACGGGCTCTAGAGCGCAGGCTCAGTAGTTGTGGCGCACGGGCTTAGTTGCTCCAGGGCATGTGGGACCTTCCCGGACCAGAGATCGCACCTGTGTACTCTGCACCTGTGTCACCTGCACTGGCAGGCAGATTCTTATCCACTGCACCACCAGGGAAGCCCTGGGCTTTTTTTGCTATTACTGCTATACTTAGCAAGTCTTTTCTCCCCTAGATGTTGGATAAATATTCATTTCTAGTTCTTCCAGTGTTGCACTGATTTTCTCGTTTTTATCTTACCTCTGTAATCCATCTGGAATGGATTGTGATGTGCAGAGTGAGAGGTTTTCCTCTTGGTTCTTTATTTCTTCATTCTCCATGTGGCTGCAAGGGCCCAGATGAGGACAATTTACGACTGGATACAGCTGGATGCCATTGTGAGCTGGACTGGATCCTGGGACTTTATCAGGAATGTTGAGTGTCTAAAATTAGGTCTCTCTAGGAAAGGAAGTCTGAGTCATCTCAAGTGGAAAAAGAACAAGAGAAGGAATTAAATATGTTGTTTTTAGGTCCCAAATTTATGCTTGCTCATCAAGATTCGAATCCAGGGCCATTTCTCCTGGGAGGTCTTTTTTTTTTCTTCAAATATTCAATACAGGGCTTCCCTGGTGGCGCAGTGGTTGAGAGTCCGCCTGCCGATACAGGGGACACGGGTTCGTGCCCCGGTCCGGGAAGATCCCATGTGCTGCGGAGCGGCTGGGCCCGTGAGCCATGGCCGCTGAGCCTGCGCTTCCGGAGCCTGTGCTCCACAGCGGGAGAGGCCACAGCAGTGAGAGGCCCACGTACCGCAAAAAAAAAAAAAAAAAAAAATATATATATATATATATATATACAATACAGTATTATTAACTATAGTCACCATGCTATATATTACATCCCCATGACTTATTTACTTTATAACTGGAAGTTTTTACTTTTTGAATCCCTTTACCCATTCTCCCACCCACCCCTGGCAACCACGGATATATTCTCGGTATCTATAAACTTGGTTTTGTCATCGTTGTTGTTTTTGAATTCCACTTATAAGTGAGATCATATGGTACTTGTCTTTTTCTGTCTGACTTACTTTACTTAGCATAATGCCCCCAAGGTCCATCTATCTTGTCCCCAGACGGCAAGATTTCATTTTGTTTTACGGCTGAACCATATTCCATTTTATATAAAATTTACCATTTTGACCATTTTTAGGTGTATAGTCCAGTGGCGTTAAGTACATTCACATTTTTGTGCACCCATGACCATCATTTATCTCCAAAAAGTTTTCATCTTCTCAAACTGAAATTCTGTACCCATTAAACATTAACTCCCCATTTCCACCCCCTCCAGCCCCTGGCAACCACCATTCTATTTTCTGTGTCCATAAATTTGACTATTCTAGGTTCCTCCTATAATATTTGTCCTTTTGTGTCCAACTCATTTCACTTAGCACAATGTCTTCAAGGTTTATCCATGTTGTAGCATGTGTCAGAATCTCCTACCTTTTTAAAAAATTAATTAATTAATTAATTTATTTATTTATGACTGTGCTGGGTCTTCGTTGCAGTGCGTGGGCTTCTCATTGTCATGGCTTCTCTTGTTGCTGAGCACGGGCTTTAGGCGCGCAGCCTTCAGTGGTTGTGGCTCGTGGGCTCAGTAGCTGTGGCTTGCAGGCTCTAGAGCTCAGGCTCAGTAGTTGTGGTGCACGGGCTTAGTTGCTCCGTGGCATGTGGGATCTTCCCAGGCAAGGGCTCGAACCCGTGTCCCCTGCATTGGCAGGCGGATTCTTAACCACTGCATCACCAGGGAAGCCCCGAATGTCCTACCTTTTTTTTTTTTTTTTTTGCGGTACACGGGCCTCTAACTGTTGTGGCCTCTCCAGTTGCGGAGCACAGGCTCCGGATGCGCAGGCTCAGTGGCCATGGCTCATGGGCCCAGCCGCTCCGTGGCACGTGGGATCTTCCCGGACCGGGGCACGAACCCGTGTCCCCTGCATCAACAGGCGGACTCTCAACCACTGCGCCACCAGGGAAGCCCTGTCCTACCTTTTTAAAGTAGAATCATCTTCCATTGCATAGATATACCACACTTTATCCATTCATCTGTCGATGGACCTTGGATTGCTTACACATTTTTGGCTATTGTGAATAAGGCTGCCCCGAACACAGGGGTACTAATGTCTGTTGGAGTCCCTGCTTTCAGTTCTTTGGGGTATATACCCAGAAGTGGAATTGCTGGGTCCTATGGTAATTCTATGTTTAACTTTTTGAAGCACCGCCATACTGTTTTCCACAGCAGTTGCCTCATGGTACATTCCCACCGGCAATGCACAGGGTTCCAATTTCCTGGGAGGTCTTTTTCGTTACCCCAGCCCCACCCAGGGTCTGATGCCACCCCTCTGGGCCCCAGAGCACCCCTCTTACCTCCCATATTATTCACCACATGGCATAGCTGTTGAGCTGGTTCTGCATCATCACCGGGTGTTCTCATCAAGGGAGAGAACTTAGCTTCTTTATTAGCTGTTGCTTCTCCAGCCCCTGGCACAGCCCCTGCTCATAGAAAGCCCTCAGGCAATCCATGTTTAATGAGTGTTCAAACTCATGAATAAGTGGCACTTGTAAAAGTTCCTTGGGGTGCCTGCCACGTGTGCCCAGTGTCTTCGTGACACTACCTCGTGAATACCCACAACAAACAACGGCGGCAATGATGACTCACTTCATTCACCCACAAGGACACTGAGGCTCAGAGATCTCGGGGACTTGACTACAGCTTCTTGGACCTTCAGTTTATGATGATGCTACACGTCCTTACCTTGTTTTGAGCCTTCTTTTTCAGATGAGGGCACTGAGGCCCAGGGAGAGCCCCAAGGTCATACCGTCAACCTGCTCTCAGGCAGACTCATGTTGCGCATGGAACCAGGATGCTTTAGGGACGCCAAGACCTTTCTCTCTCTCCAGCTGGGCTTCTAGTGGGCGGGTCTTGCTAGTGATTGGCTCTCAGAAAACAAACGTTGGTCTGAGCCAATTTGCACTTGTTATACAGTTTGGTACAACACCACTAGACATGCCTATGGCAACTGTCCACTTTTACAAAGCACCCTTACTTTACTGTCTTGGCCCCGTGAGTTCGTCACCCTTGAATGTAATAAAGTCTAAGGCAATTGATGACAAAGCACCTGTGGGACTGTTTAAATGACCAGGATGCTCATCTATGTGTACAAAAGGAGAAGAAATTACTGACCTTGGGAATTCTATGTCCCCTTTTGTGATGGTTAATTTTACATGTCAACTTGACTAGGCTACAGAATGCCCAGATATTTGGTCACACACGATTCTGGGTGTGTCTGTGAGGGTATTTCTGGATGAGGTTCGCATTTGTATCTGTGGACTGAGTCAAGCAGATTTCCCTCTCCAATGTGGGTGGGCGTCAGTTAATCCACTGAGGACCTGAGAAGAATAAAAAGGCTGAGTAAGAGGAAACTCCTGCTTCCTGACTGCTTGAGCTGGGACTCTGTCTTCTCCTGCCTTCAGACTAGAACTAAATAACTGGTTCTTCTTGAGCCATGAGCCTGCCGGCTTTCAGACTGAACCACACATCGAATTGGTTCTACTCTGCAAAACCCTGACTAACACATCAGTATAAGGAGATGGTGACTCTTCAGCATCCACTAGGGGGACATATGCTTCCCAAGTGACAACTACCGCCCTATGCCCAGTGCTTGCTGCTTATAAAGTGCTTCCACAGACCTCCAGTTTAATTTCCACAAAAACCTTGGGAAGGAGGAACTGGTATTTTCCCATTTACAAATGGGAAAATTGAGGCCCCCAAAGGCTGTGATTTGTTCCTGACCCCACCAGTTTCCTGACTCCGGTTCCAGGGCTCTTCTCGTTTGGGGTTTGGCCAGGTTTGTTGGCCTTACTCAGGTGTGGAGAACAGAGCCAGATTGAGGCTCTTGGTTAGGAAGCCATCCCAAGACCTGGGACTTAGAAGCAGAGTTCTGGGCTTTATCCAATGGACCCAGATCAGCAGGATAGAAAGTTAGGAGGCTGGGACCAGACGGATATGGAATTGCTGGGTCCTATATGGGATTCAGGGGTTCAAGGGTTCTGGGTGACAACATAGTTCAGCATGTAGCTGAACTGGGATGCTGAGATGGACAGGAGTGAAGACCATGCAGATCGGCATGCATGATGCATAGACAGATGATTGCAGCAGGAAGGGAGAAGACATAGGGAGAGGTGGAGACTGTAGCAAATGACAGTGCTTAAAGCCCTTCACCTTCTGTTAGGAGCTGAATGTCTGTGTCCCCCCAGATTCCTACGTCCAAGCCCTAACCTCCAGTGTGGTTGTATCTGAGATGGGGCACTGAGGAAGGAATTAAAATCACATGAGTGGGGCTCTAATCTGATGGGAGTAGTGTCCTGGTAAGAAGAGACACCAGAAAGTTCTTTCTCTCCCCATTTGCCCCCTTCCCTCACTTTCCTCCGTGTGCACACAGAGGAAAGGCCATGTGAGCACACAGCAAGAAGGCAGCCATCTGCAAACCAGGAAGAGAGCCCTCACCAGGAGCTGACCGGGTTGGTACCTTGGTCTGGGACTTCAAGCCTCCAGAACTGTGAGGAGATAAATACCTGTTCTTTGAACCACCCAGTTCATGGTATTTGTTATGGATGCAAAATTGAGTATCACACATTCTTTCTTTAAAACAAACATATAAATGTGTACAGGCTGATTCAGCCTGTGGCCCCTCTCGTCTGCAATCTGTTAGTCAAAGTCATTCGTGGTGGAATTCAGGTGCCCAAATTCTCCATTAATAAAAGAATACCCAGGAGCTTGGGAGGTGGTTAGCAGGAGGGAAAGGCCATGGAACCAGGGAGCCTGAGGATGCGATTCTTAAAAAGGTTTGTATCTGAAGCTGGTCTAGAGGGGGCTGCGGGGACTAAGAAGGATGCTCAGCCCGTCTCTGATCGTGACGTGAGAGCAAGCAGCGTTCATTGGAGGGGGCTGTCAGGGAAATGGTACCTGGGGGAGAGCCTGGCCTCAGGGTGGGATGCAGAGCGTGGGCTGAGAGGTTCAGGGTAGATGGAAATTCTGTTCCACAGGAGGGGGTTCCAGAGAGCATGGGGAGAGGAATGGGGAGGAAAGGAGAGCAGAGGAAATTTGGGTCAGGGAGCAATATAGGGAGGTGGAGGGGTTTACAGGTGGGATGGTGGCCAAGAAGAGAGGGAAGGGAGAGGTTTGAAGGGCTCACCTACACCCAAGGGGGTTGATCCTGTACCCATGCATCAGAAACACCCCATGAGGGGCAACTTCTAGCCCATCTACTCCCAGAACAGTATCCAAAGCAGAAGGTCACTTTTAGGGCCTGGGGCAGGATGGAGGACGAGGTGGCAGAGGGATTGAACCCAGTGACAATGCAGGCATCAGACCCCATCTTTGCATCACCGATCAGACTCAGAAAGGCCCATGGTGGGGATAGGTCAGGGGTCTGGAGAAAGTGGCTCGATTCTAAGATGCCACCTACTCTGGGAGAAAGAGAGTGGGAGGAAGAGAGTGGGAGAAAAGCTGTCTCCACTGGGACCCCTGGGAGTAGGGGTGGGGCTGGATGCCCCAGCTAGGGGGTGGGGCAGGGGGCGGAGCCCTGCTGGACCAGAGGCTGAATGAACTCCAGCAGAGAGCTCTCATTTCATTCCTGCTGACAATGATTTCTGTTTTCATATTTTAATACTAAATTATGAAATATTTAAAACACCTATAAAAAAATAAAGACAATGTCACAGCGTATTTTCTTTGAAGAAAAGTACTGCAGGTAGTACCAAACTTTCACCTCCCTCCTCCCAGAAGTTATCTCTGTATTGAAGTTCGCGTAAAGCCCTCCTGCCCATATTTTTACACTTTCACAATTTCAAGATAAATATCAAAACAATTTTTTTAACATCTTTATTGGGGTATAATTGCTTCAAAACAATTTATAGTAGTATCTTGTATGTTTTTCAAATGTACACACATAGAATCATACTGCATATACTCTGTGGCAAGTTTTAAAAATACACACACACACACACACACACACACACACACACACACACACCTGCCAGACCCAGGTGGTTTTTTGCTTTTTTTTTTTTCATTGAAAACATAGACTTTATTTTTTAGAACAGTTTTAGGTTCACAGGAAAATTGAGCAGAAAGTACAGAGTTTCCCTATGCTTCCTGCTGTGCTCTGCAACCCACTACCTCTCCCACTATGGACAGCAGCATCAGTCCTAGGACTAGCCCAGACTCCAAGAGCTGGACATGCGCTTGGACTCATCCGTCCTCAGCTATGTGGCCGGTCCAGTGGCCACCGCAGAAGGCATTCAATTGTTAGTTAACACCAGAGGCACGTACATTTGTTACAATTGCCGAACCAGGTGGTTTTAGAGGTGAATGTTTCCAATATTTAATGTATGCAAGGACTAGGGGTCCCTGGTATATAGGGTCCTACCAGCCTCGTCACTGTGGCATCAAGACCCCTTGCACACTCTGTCTCCTCTGACATTAGAGGAGCCCCAGTGACTGAAAAAGCAACACTCGAACCCTGTTCCAGAACGAATGCATTAGGTCACTATGGTTCCCAGCTTGGGGGTACTACAGATGCTATTTCCTCTCCCTGGAACAGCCTTCCTGCTGTCTGCATCTGGTGACCTTGCAAATTAAGGACCACGCCCCCTTCTCACAGATGTCCCCTTCACTGCCACCCTGTCTCATGAGCAGAACTGAGCCCTCCTGAGTATGGGGCACCTGGGATGAATGATAGAGAATGTTGCTTCCTGAGCCCTTGGCATTCTAAGGGCAGGCAGGGGGAGTTCCCTGGTGGTCCAGTGGTTAAGATTCCAGGCTTTCACTGACGGGGGGCGGGGGGGGGGCCCTGGTCTGATCCCTGGTAGGGGAACTAAGATCCTGCAAGCTCCGCGGCGTGGCCAAAAAAAAAAAAAAAAAAAGGCAGGCGGGACTGTTTTCTGGAGACGGTCAAAGCCACTCCCTCTCAGGAAAATCTGGGCTGACTCCAGTCAGGCAACTGACTAATTCCTCCTGCCTTTGGACACTTTGCTGGGATAGCGTGGCCCCAGCAGGATGCCCGTGAAGCAAGGTGAGTGACATCTTCCTTTCTTGCTTACCTCCTCGAGCCTCTTCTTAACGCGAGCTGCAGACAGGAACTGACACCAGCTCCTTGACACCCTGTCAGACTCGCTGAATAAGTGTGGGACCGGCAGGCCCGGTGAAATAATGGTATTTTTAGACGCTGGCTTGTGGAAACTTTTCTTTCCCCTGGTTGTGATATGTTTCCGATAACCTCTGTTCACTCTAAAGGACTCAACTATGTCTATCTCTGTAGAAAAAGAGGATTTCAGAGTCCAAAGTTACCTTCAAGACCATCTTCTTCCAGACTCTGACATTTCAGGTGAGAGAGGTCCCCTGATGCCACCCTTGCCCTCCCCGCCCTCCCCCCCAACTCCCAGTCTCCTTTCCACGTAGTCAAGAATGATCATTCGGGCTTACCCTGGTGGCACAGTGGTTGAGAGTCCGCCTGCTGATGCAGGGGACATGGGTTCGTGCCCTGGTCCGGGAGCGGCTAGGCCCGTGAGCCATGGCCGCTGAGCCTGCGCGTCCGGAGCCTGTGCTCCACAATGGGAGAGGCTACAACAGTGAGAGACCCGCGTACCACACACACACACAAAAGAATGATCTTCCAAATTCTAAGCTGAATTCATTACACACCTGCTTAAAGTCCTTCAGAAGTTCCTCCTTGCCATTGGGATACAGTGACACCTCCTCTGTTGGTACCAAAGACCCTGCGTTACCTGGGCCCTGCAGGAGGCTTCTTCACTCTAAGTGTGCTTACTGAAATTTTCCAAGCAGGATGTGTACCTCCAAGCCTCCTTGTGTTGGCTCTTTGCTGGTCCTCCTGTCAGCAACTCCATCACTGCACCTGTCCACTCGCCTTCTAGGCTAAGCTTGAAGGACGCCTCTTCCTGGAAGGGTTTTCTGACCCCTGCCCACCACCCCGGATGAAGCACATGCTCTCTCTCCACGTTCCTGTAGCATCCCACAGGGTCCCTGTGTGGTGCTGGGATTTGAAATGTGTGTTTCATACCTATCTTCCCCTTTCAACTCTGAGCTCCCTCAGGTCAAGGGTTTGGTTTTTCAACTCTAATATCCTTGTGCTTGGGGCATAATTAACGCTCAGAAAAACCTTGTTCTTGTATAGGGAGCACAATAGCAGGATTCCCATGCCAGTGTGCATCCCACCACCTTGAATGCCTGATTCAAAATTGTGAAGACTCCACTGATAAAGTTAGGCCACTGCATCTGCCAGACTGGGGTTGCTCCAATACCTTCAAAATGCATAAATGGCTTTTTAGTCCTAACAAGGCTGTCTTACTGCCCCAGCCATGCCGGGAGCTCAGAGGTGGGGCTTGGGCAGCTTCAAATGAGACAGTTAAATAGGGCATGACTTAAAGCCACATGCCTGATAACATAAGCCACTCAGTACGGGTAAATCTTTACAAGACAGAAATCTCATTATCTTTAAGAGCTATAGAGCAGAGCTCCCTCTGTCGGTCGTTTCTGGAATTGCATAGGGTCACATTCATTTTCTGGTTCCCCGCCCTCTGCCAAGAGTGGAGGTAAATGGTGAATAAGAAAGACGTAGACCTCCACCAGTGTGATAGGGAAAGCACTTCAACAATCTATTACAAGGGAGGTGAGTGTTCTTCTAAGTGGAAGCTCAGGATGCTAAGAGAACAAGAATGCAAAGATCTCACCTGAGCTGCGTGGTCAGGTGGGCTTGGGGAGGAGGGAAATGAAGCCGATTCAGTTCACCTAATATTCACCAATTGACTGTTATATGCCAGGCATTATCATAGTTCTGGGGATACAGAGGGAAGAGACAGAGCATCTTCTCTCAAGCAGTTCAGAGCCTAAAAGGGGAAGGAGGGCAGGAGACTTCAAAACTCTGATAACAGCAATGACAACAAAATAACGGCTATTAGACATTTTGCATGATAGCTGTAATCATTATAATAGTCTAAGATTACAATCACAATAGTCGTTCTCAGATGTGGAGCTACGTGATGTCGATATCATTATTTCTTTTGAAGTGTGAGGATTCGGGAGCCTCTTGGTTGACCCTGCAGCCCTGCTGTTTCCACTGCATCGTTCGTCTCTCCAACCTGATTAACTATAAAATACAGGAGTTTCTGGTGCACACTCTTCACCACAACCCGGTGTGACCAGTATTCCTGTGACTCTCTTTCTACGGATAAGGGACCCAAGACCCGAATGGTCCTGAGCTTTGCCTCGGGTCCCACAGCTGTAAAGAGGGAGCTGCCCTAGAGCAAGGTGGTTTGGAAGGAGAACTTGGCAGTCAGACAACCTGCCGTGGGTGACCAGGCATGTGACCTTTGGCCCCATACCATTTTCTCAATTTCTCCATCATCTATCTCATGAGATTGTCTTGAGAAGTTAAGGTAGTAACACGTTCAGAGCCTGGTACATTAAGCAGTCAACGTATGTTATTAATTGTTATCATCATTATTCTCACCAACTCCTGGGGGGAACATTTTTTCCCCACTCCTTGTGTTTCCCTTGCGTTTCCCACTAAGGTGAGACTCTTGGTCTCTCCCCGTCACTCATTCATACCTCCTCAGGGAAGGGGGGCAACCTTTGCCCGACTGGGCGCCTGGGAGAGGGAACCGCGCGTGCTGGGCCCAGCCCTTTCCGGGTCCGCTTTGAGAGCTAGTTGCTGGGACGGCACAGTAGTCTAACTCAGAGGTACAATTATCCGGACGTCTCACCACTGAGCCCCTTGCCTCAACCTGACTTTTCTTAGCTGAGGTTTGAGGCTCCCCTGTCTGGCTGCTGTGTCTTTTCTCTGTGATGTGTTCTGAACTTGGTGTGGAAAACCAAAAAGAGTCTTATTTACCAACGTCTCCAAACCTCAGCCTTAGGCAAAAGTGAAATCCAGTCCTTGTCCTGCAATTTCTCACTCTGCTTCTGCTGCCTCTATAGGATTTCTTCTCTTTCTGCCTAAAGATCTACGGAAGCCTGGACTTGCACTTAGAGTCACCCCAGAACTCAGGAGCCTGGACAGGTCCTGGGAGGTAATCAGCCCAAGGCCATGACTCCTCAGGAGATGGGAATTGGGACTAGGGCGGGGCTGGGATCCCAGGAAGATAGCTGGTCAAGGATGGAGATGGACCCAACTCACAGACCCTGCCTGGGTCCTTTCCCCGATAGGAGCTGCCTCCGAGCACCTGGGTGGGTGGCAGGCTTTCCTAGGCTTAAGCTGGGGAATGACCTGCCTAGGTGTCAGGTATTCAATCAAGAGAATTAAATCATTAGGGATGAGGGGTGCTGGCGGCGAGAATGAATAAGGTGGGAGAAGGAGGTGCCGAGGCCCCCAGGGGGCCAGCCCCTCCAGCCCAGGCCCCGGTGTGCAGGTCAGCCCTGCCTGCTGGGAACAAGAGGAAGCAAGGTCTTCATGGCTATACTGGCCGCATTCCTCCAATGTCTCACAGTGAAACCCCTTTATAGAAAGTGAAATGAATCTCTGACTGATTTGAAGCTCTCAGCCCAGGCCTGCCTTGTGCCTCAGGGAGTATGAGGGCCGCACGGCTATTGTCCTGACAGCAGTCCTCGGAGGCTGACTCCCACCTACCCCTCGAGCTACACGCCTGGCCCCCTAGGCTCCCGTCCACTGCACAGCCGTCGTGGGCACTATCAGGACGCTGTGCCTTTGCTTCTGCTGTCCTCTCTGTCCATAGTGCCTTTCCTCCTGCTTGGCCTGGACAACTTATACTTAACCATCAAGGCTCAATGCAAGTCTCTTTCCGGTGAAAGGTGAAAGCATTCTCCAACCTTCCTTTCTCTGAGGTTCCTTTTTTTTTTTTTTTTTTGCGGTACGCGGGCCTCTCACTGTTGTGGCCTCTCCCGTTGCAGAGCACAGGCTCCAGACGCGCAGGCTCAGTGGCCATGGCTCACGGGCTCAGCTGCTCCGCGGCATGTGGGATCTTCCCAGACCGGGGCACGAACCCGCATCCCCTGTATCGGCAGGCGGACTCTCAACCACTGCGCCACCAGGGAAGCCCCTCTCTGAGGTTCTTTTGCCACAGACCCCACCACTGCCCTATTGCGTTACTTCCTGTCCCATAAATCCTTGCCCTGACCCTGAAGGCATTTGAGTTGCAACCCCTGCTGGAGTTCTGCCACAGTGAGCTCTTTGAAGGGGTGTGTTCAAAGATGTTTCCCTGTATTAGTCGGGGTTCTCCAGAGAAACAGAATCAGCACAATGTATACATAGAGAACGAGATTTATTATAAGGAATTGGCTCACATGATTATGGGAAATGACAAGTCCCAAGACCAACAGTCTGCACACCAGAAATCCAGGAGAACCAATGGTGTATTCTGGTCAGAATGTCAACAGGCTTGAGATCCAGGAAGAGCCAATATTTCAATTCAAGTCTGAAAGCAGGAAAAAAAAAAAAGGTTCCATCTCAAAGGCAGTCAGGCAGGAGGACTCCCCTTATTCATGGCAGGGACAGCCATTTTCTTCTACTCAGGCCTTCAACTGATTAGACGAAGCCCACCCACATTGGGGAGAGCAATGTACTTGACTCAGTCTACTAATTCAAATGATAATCTCATCCAGAAACACTCTCACACACATACCCAGAATCATGTGTGACCAAATATCTGGACACCCTGTGGCCCAGTCAAATTAACACATAAAATTAACCATCGCATTCTCCAAGATCCCCTTCTCCTGATTGTTTAATCAAACACACATCTAGGTATTGTTGTGAAGGGATTCTGCAGATATAATTGAGGTTGGGGATTTTAAAATAGACTATCCTGAATTGTCTGTGTGGTCTCAATCTATGCATATGAACCCTTAAAAGCAGAGAATTTTCTTTGGCTGGAGTCAGAGAGATGCAGCAGAAGGGGAAGTCAGAGAGAGTCCAAGTATGAGAAGGATTTGATAGGCTGTTGCTGATTCTGAGATATAGGAGGCCACATGCAAAGCCCAGGGAAGCCTCTAGGAGCGAAGAAGGCCCCCTGTTTATGGTCAACAAGGAAATGGGGACCTCAGTCCTACAAACACAAGGAATGAAATTTTGCCAATGACCTGAATAAATGCAAAAACGAATGCTTCCCCAGAGCCTCCATAAGAATGTGGTCCTGCTGACATTTGATTTTAGCCCAGCGCTGGATTTCTGACCTAAAGAAATTGTGAGATAATAAATGTATGCTGTTTTAAGCTGCTACGTTTGTGGTAATTTGTTATGAGAACAATGGATAATGAATGCAGGGGAGGTCCATGCCTTCCTCATTGCCATACACCCTGCACCTTAACATGGTGCCTGACACACGGTAGGTACTTGCTACATGTTTGTCAACTGGCTGGATTACAAGGCAATGCCCAAGTGACAAAACCTAGCCCTGCTCACCCTTGGAGGGAAGACGTTTTGATTCTATTTCTGCATGTGGGGCTCAGAATAGGAGAAGCTGGTTGACATCAAGTTGATGGACAGCCCAATTTAAATCTCTAGTCAGGAAAACTTGGGCGAATCATTGTTTTCTGCAGAAGATGACACCTCGGTACATGTGTTCCATAATTTGTGGAGATGGGTTCCAGCTTATTGCATTTCTCACGAGAGGAAAGAAAATTCATTTATCTTCACAAGGTCTTCTTTTTCTTTTCCTGATGATGACGAATGTCTGCAGCTCCATCAGAAGATGGCAGATGAAACATAAACTGTGGGTTGTTGTGGCAGAAGAGTCCTGACCCTTCAGGATCTAACAGTTTAGGAAGAATGTTATGATGCCCACAAGTAATTATACTACAAAGCAGAGATGTCATAGGATGAAGGGCAGGGCAAGAAGCCTGGCGTAGCAGAAAGCATTGTGGACTGGGAGCCTGAAAACTTGACGCTTGTCCCACTCACTCCTGGTTGCATGACCTCTGAGCCTCAGTTTCCTTTTTAAATGAATCTCTCCTGATTTCTTCCGTCTCTAGGAATCTGATGATATTTATACCAGAAAATTCTGACATTGACTCTTAGGAGGCCCCGGTGAGGCTCAATCTGACAAGATGGTACCAATTCATACATTATTTCAGCTAGAAAAGAATATACGTATTTCAGAATTTTGAAAAGTTTTAAATTTAAGGATTTTAAAAAATTGATAGATTTTTTTTCTAACACCTCCAAGACCTAAGTAACTGGAAAAGACTCTAGAGATCAACCAGCCCAGTGATTTTTTAACAAAAATATTTAAAGCTGAGAAATGCTTTCATCAAGTTATCACCCAAGAGCATTCCCACAGGCACTGAGTAAGAAATGCCTAGAGCTCTGTGAAATATTTTGAAAATCGCTGCTCTGGCCTATTTTGAAAACAAAGAAATGGAGTGCTAGAGGGGTTGGGTGATTTGTACGAGGTGAGTGGCAGTCAGGACCTAGATTCATGTACTTGACCCCAAGACAGTGTTCAATCCATTACACTCCCCCCGACGCCCACCCCACCACCACAACTAAGAAGACAAGACTGCGGGGGTAGGAAGTTACTTCACTCTCACCTTCCTTTTCTCTTTATTTACAGGCAGAAAGAGACAGATGAGAATAGGGATTAGGGTCATTATCCCTCAGCATATGTCATTGTTAATAAGTGTGTTCTTTGTGGATTCATTAATCCACTGCTAGGAACTTAAAATGAGGATTTCAGATGCTTAATGTGATATCCGAGATGCTCTGAGAACCAAGTCCCCCTGGACAGAATGTTCTTTAATCTTTCTAAATGGTCTGTAATGGAAGCTCTGGGTCTGGCATGGGGAACACAGTCTATTATAACTTATTGATAAGATTTTTCAGAACAGGTTTCATTAAAAAGTGTCCCAAATGACACAGCTGAAGCTTATTCTCTATTCCATGGTGACGTTTTGAAATGTAACTTTAAATGGTTCTCCCTTTGTAAAACATTTCTTAAAAAGAGGATTGTTGACAAAGTAGCGATGGTCTAATTTTAATACCTATTTTAGCAATACAATTTAAAATATCAATGATGGTTTATGTGAAATCTTATATACTTTAGAGTTGTATTGTACCTTAGGTATTACCTAGGTTGCCTCTGTTTTCAGAAGAGAAAATTGGGACCCTGAGAAGGTAAGTGGCTTTTCCAAGATTGTGCTGCAAGTTTGGGGCATAACTGAAACAAAAGTCCAGCTCTCTTGGCGTGTGGACCAATGAGCTGTCCCTGAAGCTGTGCTTTAGAACACACCCAAGGCAACTCTCAAGTGGTATCGGAAAAAAGAAATTCTTTATTTATAGGAGGCACATAGGAGAGTGGTTAAGAGCATAGCCTTTGCAATCAGACTCTGTAATCTTGGGCAGGTTACTCACCTCTTTAATTCTCACCTTTATCACCTATAGAATGAGGATAATAAATGCACCAACAAGGTAGGACTATTGTGGTGTTTAAGTAGCACAAGGCAGGTAGACATAGAATTCTTGACATGGTAAATGTTATTTATGATTGTTATTATTATCAACTTGTTGAGTTTTATGTGTTGTCAACATGAATGTTTGCAGAGAAACTTGCTTCTCTCTGCTCCAGTTCATGATAAATTCCTATTTCTTAGCATGTCAAATGCTGGATTTTGTAAAATCTGAGAAAAGCATATATTCCCTTGCCACCCAAGATCAACATCCTCTTGGTGGATTACTTTCTCTGTTGGCTATAGAAGGCTAAAAGCTAATTCTAAAGGAGCAGAAGAGCTGGCCAATTACCTTCAACAAACATTTCCTGAGCATCCCCTCTGTTCTGTTAAGCTGTCTAAAATGCAAAGACAGAGAAAAGACATGGTTCCTGGGCTCCAGGGGCCCTAAGATTGTGGAAAAGACAGACATCTCTAAGTGTCTCTGATGCAGGTGTTAAGGCAAGTGTTCCTCTAGCAGGAAAAATAAAGCAAAGTGGGAGTTGATCTTACAGAGTGAGAGAGAATTATTCTAATAAGACATATGGAAAGATCTCTGAGAGGTAGGATTTGGCTCAAGTTTTAAAGAGTTGGTAGAACTTCAACAGGTAGGCAGCTTCTTAAGGTAACTCCCAATGACCCCACCTTCCGGCAACCACAGCCTTGTGTAATCCCCTTCCCTTAAGTGATTTGCTTCTAATGAATAGAAAACCACAGTGTGGAGGGGAAGTCACTTCCATGATCAGATTACAAAAGATTCTGACTTCTGTTTTGCTGACTCCCTTTACTGCTGATTTTGATGAAACATGTTGCCATTTGGGGGAGACCCATGTGGCAAAGAACTGGAGGCGTCCTCTGGCCAATAGGCACCGAGTAACTGAGGCCCTGAGCCCAACAGCCCTAAAGGAACTGAATCCTGTCAGCAAGCATACAGATGAGCTTGGAAGTGGACCCTTCCGCAGTTGAGCCTTCAGATTAGACCCCAGTCAGGTCTCAATTATAGTCTTGTGAGAGATTCTGAACAAAGGTCCCAGCTAGGCTGTGCTGATTCCTGATCCACAGACACTGAGATAGTAAATGTGTGATGTATTAAGCTGCTAACTTCGTGTTAATTTGTTATGCAATAGATAACTATTACAAGTGCCTATATGGGCAAAGGACATTACAGCAATGAAATACCCTGAGCCATGGTCCAGGAAGCTATTGCCTTGTCCATCACTTGCCTTATGGGATTGTCTTGATGAGAAGGTGAGGCTAAGGCAATTTGTACTTCCTGGGCAATAGATTTGTGGAATAGCAATCATGTGGCTGGACCATAATGCTTGTGGAGAGACACAGCAGCATATGAGGTTAGAATGACAGGCTATAGCTAAATTGTGAAGGGCCCTCAATACTCAGCAAAGGACTGTAGACTCTATGGGGAGCCTTTGAGGGTCTTGAAGCAGGGAAGTGACTCTAATAGAGTTTCTCTACTGAATATTAATCTGATGCTGTGTGCAGGACGGAATGAAGGGAGACAACTTGGAAATGGCTGCAAAATCCCAGGGAGAAGTGGTAAAGGCCTGAACTCTGACCAAAGAAACAAATGATGCCCCCAAAACATACCATCATAGAATTCTCATTTGTGTTGGAAGTTCTCTGAGCATTCCCCTGGTTTATGAGGCAGGAACTTTATCAGGCATTTATCTGACATCCAACCCATTTTCATTCCACACGCAGGGGCAAGCTCATATTGGAATTGAAAACAATCACAGGCTTGACTTTGGGGACATGGAAGGAAATGTACCCAAGAAGGGAAAAGGGGGTGACAGGGCCATTTTTCAGCTTTCCAGAGAAGACCAGTTTATAAACCTTAATAAGAGCGCCAGAGTTCCATGCTATGTCTTCTTTGCCTTCCAATGTCCTGGTTCTCAATCTAAGGACCCCAGATGGCTAGGGGCCCTTGAAGGAGGATTTAATGGTGTTCAAATCTATCCCAATATTTCAAAAAACACATAGATATCCCGGTAGTTACTTACAATAAAGCAACCCAGCTCAGAAGGAAGGCCAGCTCACTTTGGTTGAGGCTATAAATGTGAACAGTGCAGCGTGGCAGTTCTGGGTGGCCAATTAGAATTCCTATATACTTTTTTTTGGTAATAACTTAATTTTTTTCCTCAGAAATAATCCATTTATTAACAAACAATCTTAAATTCCATTGTAGATATAATATGCCATATTCTTTGTCCAGCTTTATTGAGATAGAATTGGCATATAACATTGTAGAAAACATGTTGGTTTGATACATTTATCTGATTACCAACGTATCATCAGTTAACATCATATAATTACCATCATGTCACATAACTATCATTTCTTTTTGTGGTGATAACATTTAAAATCTACTCTCTTAGCAACTTTCACGTATATAATACAGTACTCTTAACGATAATCACCATGATGTATATTAGATCCCCAGAACTTATTCACCTTGTAACTGGAAGTTTATATCCTTGAACAAAATCTCCCCATTTACCCCACCCCCAGCCCGTGGGAAGCAACACTCTACCTTCCTATATACTTTTAATTAACGAAGCTAATGAACACATCAGAATTGGAGGATGTTTGGTGGTAGTAGCCTAATGTGATGGTCAATAGCACGATAAATTCTGGCTGTGTTGCTTGTCAGTCGTGTGATACTGCGTGATTCCTCAGTGAGATGCTCTTTTTTTTTCACCAGCAAGCTAGGGCCAATAACTGCTGTGCCTTTTAGAATTGTTATTTGGGATGAAAAGGAATAATATATGCAAGTTTCCTGGCACTCCATAAATGGTAGCTATTTTTAAAACAATTGAGTAAAATATAAAATATTCTGGCAAAAGGAGATTGGAATAAAAGAAGCTGTCTATGGTTCTGAAAGGTCAATCACCCCATTTTTGCCTCTTCATGCCAGGGGCACTGGTTCAGCTGTCTTAATTTCTCTCACGGACTCTTTCTTCAGCCTCTCAGCCAGGTTTTCTTATAATAAGTTTTCTCACCTTGGTATAATTCTCTCTCTATCCTTTTGCTGGAGTGACCTCTTAAGGTCATGGATCTAGTCATCTCATGCCCTCGGCAAACCCCTTCCAGAGCATACAAGACTCTTCAAAATACAGTAGCTTCGGACTTCCCTGGTGGCGCAGTGGTTGAGAGTCCGCCTGCCGATGCAGGGGACATAGGTTCGTGCCCCGGTCTGGGAAGATCCCACATGCCGCGGAGCGGCTGGGCCCGTGAGCCATGGCCGCTGAGCCTGCGCGTCCAGAGCCTGTGCTCCGCAACGGGAAAGGCCACAACAGTGAGAGGCCCACGTAACCCCCCCCCCAAAAAAAAATAGAGTAGCTTCTTTCCTGTCTAGCAGCCTCTCTCCTTAATTCCCATCCTGTCCTCTGTGTCCTAATCTCATTGAGCCTCTCATCATTTGTTTCCCAGATCTGGCCCTTTAATACCTCTATGCCTTTGTTCATGTTGTTCCCTCTCCTTATAATACTTTCCCTCCTTCTTCATTTGGCAATCTCCAGCTAATTCTCCAATGTCAGTTCTAATTTGACCTTTTCTGTGTTCATTTTCTCCACGCCTCAAAGAGATGTGGCTCTTCTTTCATCTGCCACCTTCATCAGACTTGATCATATTTCCATGATAGCACTTGTCTTCTAACAGTTTTGTCTCTTGCATCAGAATAGGAACTCTTTGAAGGCCAAAGTTGATGTTTTATTTACCTTTGTGTCCCCAGCACAGGATGGTATTCAGTACTGATCAATGAATGAGTAAGTGAAGTTACCTCTTACCCTGGCCCAGCCCTACTTTTGCCCGTTGGAACCCAATGCATTCTTCACGGCTTCTTCAGTATCTCCAAATAAATTGGCCTCTTCGTGAGCACTTAGTATTGTATTTTGGCTCATGGCATACCCACTTACTTTAGGTACAGGTTTTATCTCCAATACCTGATTTTTTTTTTTTTGTGGTACGCGGGCCTCTCACTGTTGTGGCCTCTCCCGTTGCAGAGCACAGGCTCCGGACGCACAGGCTCAGCGGCCATGGCTCATGGGCCCAGCTGCTCCGCGGCACGTGGGATCTTCCCGGACTGGGGCACGAACCTGTATCCTCTGCATCGGCAGGCGGACTCTCAACCACTGCGCCACCAGGGAAGCCCATACATGATTTTTTATACTATGTTTTGTTTAATAAATGTGTGTAAAAAATAAGAAAGTCATTTACAATCAACTTCTAATAGAAACACACATGGATTTAGAGCTGGGGTAGTATCACTTCACAGGTGAGAAAACAGAAATCAGAAGAGAAATGGTTCTCCCAAGTAGCACAGTGGTGGGTGGCAGAGATAGGATTAGGACCCAGGTGTCCTTTCTCCAGGATCTTACTGTCCACTTTCACCAGGCTTGCAGAACACAGAATTGATGCCTTCGCTTAACTGTTTGTACTATTTTAATTATAATTTTATTATTATTAACAGCATTTAAAAATTATGTAACATAGATAGCTAGTGGGAAGCAGTCTCATAGCACAGGGAGATCAGCTCGGTGCTTTGTGATCGGTTAGAGGGGTGGGATAGGGAGGGTGGGAGGGAGACGCAAGAGGGAGGGGATATGGGGATATATGTATACATATAGCTTATTCACTTTGTTATACAGCAGAAACTAACACAAGAACGTAAAGCAATTATACTCCAATAAAGATGTTAAAATATATAAATAAATAAAGTAAAAAAAAAAATTATGTATCTTTTCAGAACCAATGACAGTGCTCCTGGATAGCAATGTTTCTTTCAGCTGAAATTCAACACCAGGAGTCAATATGCCTTGTTGTCTTTGAAAGGACACATGATTAATGAGAGACCCAATTATGCTGACGTAGGTGGACACGTATGCAATATATGAACAATCACAACAAAGACCAATGGGCACAACAGAAAAAAACAAACAACATGCTTGGAACAGGCTTGGAAAAGAACACAGGATTTGAAGTCAGAAGATCCATGCTCAGGCTTCATTCTGCCAATTCCAAGATGTGTGACCAGAGGCCAGCACTTAACTCCCCCAAGCCTGTTTCCAAATGTGAAAACTTGTCATGGAAAAGTCATTGTCTGACTATACCAGAGTGAGGACATTTTGTAGATGCTACTTACTACGTAATGCGTGAAAGATACAAGACAATTATCGGTGTAAGGTGCTGTGCAAAAATAGTTGAATTAAAGCACACAGCTCATCAGCCTTTCCCCACAGACCTGCAGACAGAGATCCCATCCTCTCCGCTAGGGTCCAAACAAGAAATGTATGCTTGTTTTCAACTCGTCTCTCTAAATCCCCACAGGAAGCCCCACCATTATACCCTCTCAATTCCACTCCTATGTGGTTCCTCCTATTATGACACCCACTTTCCTGCCCGGGGTGTGATCATCAACGTCTACAGCCTGGACCCTCGCAGCGCATATCCTTCTATCCAGCCCTCCCCAAGATGGAATGCGTGCAGACATCGCTTGGGGTCTGGTTAAAATGCAGGTTCTCATTCACCGGCAGTGCAGGGTATATCCCGAGAGGGGCCAGCGCTGTTGGTCCATGGACCATATGTACAGAAGGAGGGCTCCAGTCAGTCTCCTTGAATCCAGCCTTGTACATGCTTACCACCCAGTCTCCACACTGACCCCAGAGAAATCTTTTCAAGGCATAAATACGATTATGTCACTGCCATGCTTAAAAAGTCTGAGTAGGCAGATTCAATGTCAGGATTCTCAACACTGGCTGCGGATTTCAATCACCTGGAAAGTTTTAAAAAAGCTCAGAGCTCAGGCCCCAGTACAGACCAACTAAATAAAGCTATTCAGAGGTACCAGGCAAAGGTATTTTTAAAATAGCTCCCCAGGTGGGTCTAACCATGGCTCCAAGGATTCTTCCAACACAAAAACTTCCAACTTACCCCATCATTTAACCATCATAATAAGCCCAGATAGATTCCTTATTCCCAGGTAAAGAAGCCGTGGCCCCAGTGGGTTAAGTGCCTTGAAGTTGGGCCCTAAGTGCTCCATCATATGACGAGGTGGAAGGAAAGGAGAAAGCGTGACCTGCAGGAGTCCCAGTTCCATCATCGCATGAATATATTTGCAATTGCTTTCAGCATCTCTTCTAATTATTCCCCAAGCCACCGTGGCCTTTGATGAATTGGGGAAGAGATTGCTTGGCATTTTCAACCCAATGCTCTGATGCTTGAACACGGCAGTGGATGGAAAGTGACAGCATGTTAGCAGTCACTGCATTCCCTCTGCTGTCACAGCTCTCTCCCCTCTGCCCACAGCGTGGGCTGGGCTTCCCATCTCACAGAGCGGGGAAAAATGCTTCCAAAAGGTGATGCGACATCTCAAAATGTCAGACTGCCAGTTGCCACTGTCAGCTTCTATGGCCCATGGTATCTATCAGATGGAAACAATTAAGTCCCCAGAGCATGGGATCTCCCTCGGAGCTCAGGTGGACAGCAAAAAAATGTATAAGAGTGAGGAGTGTTGTAGCATGTACGGGGCTGGCACCTGGCATCAGGACCTCACTTCCCATGCATGTGATCTGTTTAATACTGAATGCAGTTCCAAGAAGTCTGCAGTGGGTCCTCACTTTACAGATGAGAAAACCGAAGGCTCAGAGCAATGATGTGGTTTGCCCAAGAACACACAGGTGGGAGAGGCAGGGCCAGAATCAGCCTGCAGTCTGATGCCAAACCTGCAGTTTCTGGGACTCAGAACAGTGTGCGGCACAGAGAAGATGCATAATCAACACGTGATGAATGAATGAGTGAATGAGTGACTCAATGAGTGAATGAATGTCTCATGACATGCTGCCTTGAAGACAGCCTCCACCAGTCATTAGTTATAGCACCTTGGGTAGGTAACTTCACCTTGCCTAGCAAGGATGAAGTACCTGTTTTTATCATCGGTGTTGGAATGGCTGATAAAATGGGTTTAAATTGCTGATCCTGAGATCAGGGTAAAGGGACATATCCAGGTTCCAGGGGACAGTGGTCCAAGAGCTCTTCTCTTCTCTGGGCCTCGAGTTCCTTATCTATAGAATAGGAGCGTTGGATGAGACGGACATTGAAATCCTCTGTTCTACAGATATCCTAGGATCCGGTAAATCTAGTAATGCTTGTTGATGTGCAAACAGTAGCGGCCTTGAAGGCTTTCTCCCCGCGGCCCTAGTGCACCTTCATCAGAGAGCCTTTGCTTGCACAAGGCCTGGATAAAGCAGAAGGAGTCGAGTTGGTGTCTGGCTCCCTCCGTAGCCCTCTGGGCATCATCTGCTTCCTGCTCTGGGCATTATTTCCCTTCTCTCACGGCTAAGTTCTCCTTTGCCAGGCCCCCAGCCTGGCAGTTAAGGCCCCAAACTTTCCTTTCAGCATCAAGTCCCACTGTTCCCCTTCCTGGCCCAGCCCAGGCCACCTGCTCCCCACGTGGTCCTGCATGTTCCCATCTCACTGCCTCTGCTTGGACTGCGCCCTCAACCTGGAGTGCTCTGCCCGCTGGTCAAACACCTCCCCTCCACTGAGCTCCCCCAATCCTCCTTGTTCCTGTAGCACTCTGTCCCACGTTAGACATCATTCATTCATTCACTTATACATTGACTCTCAGTGAGTCTCCTGAGCGCTTGGTCTGTGCCAGCCACTATGCTATACACTTTTCCTCTGTCATCTCATTTAATCCTTTCAACACTATGAACCTGGTATCGTAAATATCTGCATTTCACAGATGAGCAAACAGAGGCGCAGGGAAGCCAAAGTCACCCAGCTCGTATGTAGCAGAATCTGTGGATCATGTGGTCTCACCACGGATCCCAAGTTAGCCCCCTTGTCTAGCACCTCTTCTGCCAGATCCTGGGCTGCCTCAGGACAGGCACTGTCATTCAGGCACCCAACATTCATTCGACAAGTATCCACTGAGCACCTCCTGTGTGCCAGACCCCATGATGGTCACGGCAGCTCTGATGGGCTCCATATGGCCTGCCGCTCCTGTGGGGTGCCTGGCCCCGGGCTTGGCTTCCTAAAGGATGCTCTGAGGTTTCTTGCTGAATGGCATGGCTGGTAACACTATGTGAGAAGCAGAGTTCAAAGCTGATGATGGCTGCAGATATGAGGGTGATGCACAAGGGCCGTGCTGCCCATCTGTGGGCTCTGCAGACACTGGAAAGAGGAAGCTGATGGGGGCAGATGGGTGTTCAGAGACAGGGAGGCATGGTCTCATTGACAGGGCCGGGAAAACCAAGGTGAGGATGCAGGAAGACGAGCCTCACTGCTCCAGATTGGCCCAGCGTGGCTCCCTGAGGCCTGAATCCAGACTGCAAATCCCGCCTGCCACAGAAGTGGGTTTGAGACTGTGCACATGGCTGGCCCGAGTCAGCCGCCTGTCACCTCCTCTTAGAGCCCAGCCCTGTTCACAGAGTGAAGACCTGGGAGGCAGACGGTGGAGAGGCGGACATGGAACCAGGCTCCCTTCACCAAGCCCGGTTTTGTTTGTGCATCAGAGAAAGGAGTTACTGCCTGGCTGTTGTATCTTGCAGGTTGGTTCCTTCTAGAAGCTTCAGCTGAGGGCTCTAGAAATTGCTGCATGAGGCATTGGGCTCTGGGAGAAGCATGAGGGGGAGAAAAACAGGCCCCAGGGAAAAGACAGACCTGTGCGCGGCTTGCCCTGTCCCCAGGCAGGAAGGCCACATGCTGTTACTGATGGGTAAGCAGAGCACCAAGAGGACCCCAGGCAAGGAAGGACGGGCCCGCTGTGCTTAAGGAAAGCTTCCCAGAGAAGGTGAGATTTGAGCCGGACTCAGAAAGGGGGGGGAGGTTTGACAGACTGAGAAGGGAGTAGGTCATTTCAAATAGTGGTGCAGACGTTATTCTAATAAATTGATCTGATAGTGGCATAAAGCCCTCTGCTGCCCCCAGTCTTCCCCCGCTGGGTTTCCTCTCCCAGGGAATGGACCTGCCCCCGCCGACCAGCCACCCTTTTACCTCCAGAGTTAGCAAATCTTCAAGGCCTATCCAGTCCACCTTCTTCATGGCTTTCAAATTTTCTCCTTCTCTCCATTTACAGCACCACGGACAGCTCAGGCCGCCAGCGTTTCACCACCAGACCCCTGTCACAGCCTCTCAGCCCCACGCAGTCATCTTTGCTTTCCTCTGGGTTCTCTTAACACTTGGAGCTTATGTCTATTGTTGACTTTATCACATTGCATTTAGTAGTTTTCCACGTCTGGGAGCTCCTCGTCCCTTTATCTCAAGGGTAATATCTGGCACATAATAGATGCTCAGTAAGTATCTGTTGAAACCACTCGGTGTTGGCTTTCAATACTGGACATACGGTGACCCAGCTGAAAGTTAAGGCCACTAGCCAGGGGGTTTCTCCAATTCATCTGACTCCCAAAGGGTACAGACCTACCGCTTCCACTGGCCATTAAACTAGGCATTTCCATGACCAAAATGATGGGGCAGCAGCATTTTGAAAGGGGCTAGAGGAAGGCAACATCATCATGAACCCCAATTGCGGGTGAGAGAGAGTAAGTGATGATGATGATAGGTAGGGGCCTGGCTGGTACAGTGTCCTGGTGTAGGAATGCACAAGCCATAAGCATGCAGATTTCATTTACCTCCTAGAGACTCTGCTATTTTGCAAAACTGAAGAAGAACTAGCGGGGCTTGGGAGACTTAGCCAGCTTCCAAGACCTAAGAATAGCAGATGGCATGGTACCCTGAAAAGAACATGTAATTGGGACTCAGGAGACCCAGGTAGGGATTCTGGCTCTACTGTGAGCTGCCTATGTGGTCCCAGTTGCATCTATAGCCAGGTACTCACTCCAGCACACGCTCTTGCACTCGCTAAGGGATCCCCAAACATGCGGCTCAGACTTGCTTGGGAGAACTGCTTTCCTGTGGTTTCCTACACTCAGGCAGCAGTGGATGGGAGCAGCAGTGATGGTCAAGCTAGCCTGGGTCTGATATTTAAAAAGTAGTAAGCAGGTGATACAGCCTGCGGTTAGCACATTCCATCCACTCTCCACTCCGGCAGTTTCAGGCTCTCCACCTCCCACGCCCTGCACCAGACACACAGCATCCCTCAGCCTTCCCTACTCCCACACTGGCTCTCCATTTCTTCTGCTGTGACCTCCAAGGTTCCCCTGCTCCATCCTCATCCTGTTCTTGGTAAACTCAGAGCATTCTTCAAACAGATTCCATCAATGTTTTGGGGGAATGGCCTTGCGTTCTTGGTGGAGTCCAATGTGCACACCTCAAGCAGTGGAAAGTTTCACCTATATTGGGAGTTTGGTCCTCTGCCCCTCCTTTCTCCTGGGCGTGCTGTGCAAGCCCGTAGTAGGCCCAGGGAGCATTTGCCGCCTGGCTGAAAAGCAGCGATCCCTGCTGAGGCCAGACCCTGGGACAGAGCCAGGCCTGCCCAGTAATCACTCTGCATACATCCACATGGGGGGCAGCAGGTCCACCCCATCCCAGGGAGTTATTAAAATCTTGGGAAGAGGAGCAATTTTTGAATGTTTTGCAACACTCAGCGTTTACTTAATTTCACTTGGCAGGAGTCTCTGGTCTTTGGCTTAAGAGAGTCAAGCATTCTGAAAGCTTCCCCAAGACAGACTCTGAGAGGAGTGTGGGTCTCCTCGAATCCCTGCGGCTCCATCAGGATGCAAAGGGAGACCCAGGAGACTGCGCAGCTCTTTGGGATGAAAAAGAGAAACGGAGAGAGACAGACAGACAAAGAGACAGAGGAAGGCAGAGAGACTGATCGACTTAATTGCACCTTGGAATTGTTGTAAGAGAGCACAGCACCTGGAACTAAAGTGGGGTGTAAGTACTGGTCCCCTTACTCACTGGCCGTGAGACCTTGAGGTATGTTACTGACCCTTCTAATCCGTCAAATGGAAAAAGGATGATCTCCTTCAAGTGTTGCTGGCAGGATTCATTAAGAGAGGGTGGCACTTGGCAGACTAGAAACGGAACACTCAGAAGCTAGTCCAGCAGGCAGGTGGATGTCAGCATCGCTGATGGGGACTCAGGGCATCAGGCTGGATCCTGAGCCCAGAGACCGTCTTGGTCAGGACCGCAGGCAGACAGAGCGTTAAGGCAAGGAGATGAGATGAGGGATCAGAGGCCAATGACACAGGACAGTGGTCCCGGGTTGCTCGTGTCAGGGCAGAACCAGAGGTCAGGATTCATGGTTCTCATCATCCCCGCAGAGAACAGACCCTCAGGGCAGGCTCGATGCTGCTCCGTGGCAGCGCAGGGGCAAGCAGGGCTGAGACACAAAAGGGCGGTCGGAACAAGCCCCTCCCGGAGAACTGAAGACCCCACGGGCAGTGAGGGGCAAAGCACCGGGCTCCCAGGCTGTGATCCTTCTACCTCTCTGTGTCTCTGCGTCTGCCTCTTCCTCCCGGCTTCCTCTGCCACCCCGTCCTGGCTCAGGTCCCAGTGTCCGTCACATGGACCATTACAACTCCATCACTGGTCTCCCAGCCTGCAGCCTCAGCTGCCCCAGCTTCTTTGCAACAGCTCTCAGTGGATCATTTTAAAACACACATCTCAGTATATGCCCTACCAGGCTGAAAACCTTCGAACGTGTCTCCCCCCAGAGCAGTTTCCAAAGCGGTGTTCCAGGGCACCATAGCTCCTGAAGAATGGTGTTTCTTGGAACAAAGGTTCTGTGCCCAAATTATATTGGGAATTCTGGGCAGAGCAACACAAAGCGAGTGTCCACGCACCTGGACCTCTCAGAGCCCTTCCAGTACAAATGTTCCTGTGAAACTCCCAGAAAGCGGGAGTGACTCCCTGTTTCCAAGCTTGTTCGGAAACCTTCTTCCTCTTTCTTTGGTGGAAAAGGTGTTTCAGGGAGTACAGTGTGGGGAAAGGTGACCTAAAGAATGAAGTCCAAATTCGTCAGCCTCGCGTTGAGGATCTTCTGTGATTGGGCCTTAAGGTCACGGAGAATCAAGTGAATTGTCTCAAAATGGGTTTTTCTATAGCCATAAAAGCCTCCCTTGGGAACAGACGAACTGAAATTAAGCAAAAGTGATCTTACATCACAGCTTTTCAGAGTATTTGCAGGCGTGTGATCCTGGTAGCACACTCCCATAAATACTGATTTGACACACGCCCTTCGTTTTATAAAAAGGATGAAACCGAGGTTGAAACAGGAGCAGGACACACAGACGTGGCCTGGCCGTGTGCTAACAGGGGCAGCACTCTCTCCACTTCACCAGGGATGAGTGCATCCCTAGAGAAACAGGTTTTGGAGAGTCAGGGAGCAAGTTGTACCTGCTGGAGCGCTGACCGGGAAGATTAATGGGATAAACACAGGAAGCAAATACAGAGGAGCCTGAGGGGGTAGAGGCCATAGTGATTTTCACCGGCTGGTTAGACTGAACTGCAGGATTTCAAGAGGAGAGAATTATGGTCAAGGAATAACATCTCCTGTTGAGAAAGGATGGTGATAAAATGCTTCTGGGGAAGTCCAGCCAGCTCCAGAAAGCCCTCGTCTAGAATAGTTGAAGAATCAGCCACGTGTAAGGATTTTTTTTAAGCATTAGTGCCTTACTTCTGGTTTCCTGGAAGCGGAGCCCGAGGCAGGGCTTCCGGGACACACAGTATAATGAAGTAGATGTCTCAGGAGAAAGGGAATGAGGGAAAAGGAACAGCTCAGGGGAGGCAGCAAGGCTGTGTCCTCCACTGACGTCTAACTTCCGTCTGGTCCACGGGGAGCCCAGGGATGTGAATTGCACCACAGAGCTGGTCCCAGCTTGAAGCAAAGGCTGACTTTTATGCCGGAGTATCAGGGTGTTATCGGCCGCCCCACTCCAGGGAGTGAGGGGCTTGTGATACATCCTTCCAAAAGAAGCGGCTTCTTTCAGCTGAAGGCAGTTCTCCAGGGAGGGGGCAACTATGAGCACTCGGGGGGGGGACGGAGGCTCTGCAGAAGCAGAGGGGATCTGGTGGGATACACACAGCGGCATCCACTGTAATACACCTCCTACATGCTGCACACGGGGAAACTGAGGTCCAGGGAACGTCAATGACTTGCCAAAGATCACATTACTCAGTCTCTGAGGTTAGGGCCCTATTGTCAACATGTTCCACAGTTTCATCCATACATCCTTGAAGGCAGAGTGTGGCCTCTGGTAGAATCTGTCTTCTGTGTTTGCTCAGCGCAATGACTGTCGAACTTGTGGGCATGATATGAGACATATCTCTTTAAGCTGGTGGCATACTTCAGGGCCTCGACATTGCTGCGTCTGTAGTACAGACTGTAATGAACTGTCTTCTCTTTATGCTTGTGCCTAGGGGTAACTTTCTTGTAAAAGGGGCTAGTTTAAAAAACAAACAGACAGCAATATCCTCTCCAATATGTTTCCCTAAGGGATAAAAATGCATCCTCAAATGAATACGAATGTTGGAATCATAGAATTTAGAGCTAGGAAGGGAATCTCAGAGATCACCTAGGGAGTGGAGATGGGGGAGGAGCTCATTTTCAGCACCAGCAATGAAACACCACACTCTTTCTTCACCCACCTTTTCCTTTGGCAGGTGTTTACTGTAAGCCTGCAGGTCAGAAGCAGTTAATTCTTTCTCTCCATTCTAATAGTCAGACACATGTAGGCAATAAAATAATATCCAGGATATTCTGTAATATCACTTGCAGCCAATAAGAGCTTCTAAACCATGTGTGAGAATCTAAACTACCACCTGAGTTGATATCGTTCCATCCCAAAGCAAAGAAACTTGACATTTTAATTAACTTGTGTGGCCTGATCATGGGCAAATGTAGGTGGTATCTTGAAATATGGAAACAGCACTTGAATCTCAATTTCAACCTTCGAATATCTCTTGGAGTCTGAGGATGCCTAATTGGAACTCAGTGAATATTTTCATATTATAGATGGGGAAACTGAGGCCCAGGGTAGGGAAGTGATTTTCCCAAGGCTGCACAGTAAAGGAGACACAAAACTGAAACTCAAAGTCAGACATTTCCTCAGGACTCAGGGATAACCCACATGAAATGTTAGGGCCAATGGGGCTTCCCTGGTGGAGCAGCGGTTGAGAGTCCGCCTGCCGATGCAGGGGACATAGGTTCGTGCCCCGGTCCGGGAAGATCCCACATGCCGCGGAGCGGCTGGGCCCATGAGCCATGGCTGCTGAGCCTGCGCGTCCGGAGCCTGTGCTCCGCAACGGGAGAGGCCACAACAGTGAGAGACCCAAGTTAGGGCCAAGAAGATAATGAGTGAACTTGCGCATTGCAAACAGAAGAGTTCTCTACATAGGTAAGCGCTGGCCCTTCTGGAGTCCATCCTTTTGAAAGACTCCCTTGACAAGCAGAAAGACTTGAAAAGTCAGCAGGAACAGGGAGAAGCTCAGGACTTACAGTTTTTAATGAGGAGAATCAGGACGTTTTTCTGTGGCTTTTCTTGAAGGTGATCCCTATAACGTTGACGGACGATCCCTTCCCATTTTAATAGCAGTCTGGTGGTGATATCATAGCAAATAAATTTAAGTGACATGTGGAGTGCAGTTGCAGAATTTAAACTCTAACCAAGCACTGTATTTTTTTTTTCTGAAGATGTGACACAGAGCTGATTGACCTGCATTCTTGAGCCATATTTATAGGGCAAAAGCTTTCTTGGCAGCGACGCGAATCAGTTCGTGATCTTCAAGACTAATAGGATAAGCCAGCAAGAAAAGCTGGGTGTGTGTGACTCTCTACCTCTAGAAGGGCTGGAGTCATTATAGTTCTCCCTGGGTACCACTGAGTTCAATGCCACCCTGACTCAGGGTGCCCACCCAAGGTGCTGTTCCCATTAATGAGAGCTGCCGCCACAGGTGCCAAGACAGCTAGGATGATGTGGGGTCATTTGAAGGGCATTGCTGAACCCCTTTCTTTGAACCTCTCCTGCTGATTCTGAAATGCCTTTAGAGTGGCTCAGTTCAATTTTGTTCATTGACATCCAAGCTGGAAGGGAGCAGAGAGTATCTAAATTGACATTGTCATTCGACAAATGGAAAAACAGAGGCTCGTCCCAGGAGTGTGTCTCACCTGTGATCACAGCTAGTGACAGAGCCAGAGCTAGAACCTAGTTCTAGACCCTAGAACTGTTGGGTTTTCCTGGAGTTCTGATTTCACCATGTCCTGTAGTCGTCCCAGCTGAACAAAACTATAGTGGGTAGCATCAGGCTCTGCTGTGAATAACACAGCCACATATTCGTTCTTCAACAAATAACTTTACTGAGTATCTATTATATGTGAAGTACTCTTCTAAGCACTGGGAACATCGTGATGAACTAGATAAAGGCTTTGCTTTCATGAACTTCTAGGGAAAGAGATGCGCTGATAAACTAATAAACAAGTAAACAGATAATGTCAAGGAATTAGATAACCCTATAAGAAAAACAATAAAGCCATGTAAGCACTTAGAGGGAGAGAGATGATTCTAGGGACTATTCTGGAGAGACTGACCAGGAAAGCTCTCACTGTGGAGGTGACCTTTGAGCGGAGACAAAGTAATGAAACAAGTCATATGAAGAGCCCTCCAGGCCGAGTGGAGAGTAGGTGCAAAGGCCTTGGGGTGAGAATTAGCTTGATGCATTCAAGGAACAGAAAACAGATCAAAGTAACTAGAGTGAAAGGAATAAGATGAGAGTCTTAGGGCAAGATAGCTCAACTCAAATAATGTTAGTGGGAAAAAGTAAGGAAGCAGAGGTGGTAGCAGATCACTCCTGAGTGATTTTCATATAAACGGGAGCATAGAAGCAGGGGTGTGTCTAGAAGTGAATGTGGGGTCTAGAGAACTGTTCTTAATTTGTGAGATATTCCAGCATGGTTGTGTGCTGATGGGGACGGTCCAGTAGAGAAGGAAAGAGTGGTGACATAGGAGAGACAATGACGCTGGAAGAAACAAAGTCCTTGAGTAGGAAAGTGCTTGGAACCCTGGTGTGTGCTGGAAAGGACCACTGTTGATGAGTCCGGGACCAATTCTTCCACGATAACAGGATGAATGCAAACAGCTTGGTTGATTTTTGAGGTGGGAAGATTCAGTAGTTTTTTTCTTATTGCTCTTATGTTAGTTTCTCAGGGTAATAGTAGGTGAAACCCACCTCTACATATATACCCAAGAGAAATGAAAACATATGTCTACTCAAAAACTTGTACATGAATGTTCAAGCATTATTTATAAGAGCCAAAAAGTGAACCCAAATGTCCATTAACTGATGAATGGCAAAATGAAAAAATACCATGTGGTATATCCATATAAGGGACAATTTTTCAACAATAAAAAGAAATGAAGTATTGATACATGCCACAACATAGACGACCCTTGAAAATATTATGCTAAGTGAAAGAAGCCAGCCACCACCAGAGACCACAAGTTATATAATTTCACTTATATGAAATGTCCAGAATAAGCAAATCTATGGAGACAGAAAGTGGATTAGTGGTTGCCTAGGACTGAGATGGGGGTTGGAGGGGAAAGGGGAAGTGACTATAATAGGTATAAAGTTTCTTTTTGGGGTGATGAAAATGTTCTAAAATTGACTGTGGTGATGGTTGCACAACTCTGTGATTATACTAAAAACCATTGCATTTTAGACTTTAAATGGCTGGATTGTATGGTATGTGAATTATATCTCAATAAAGCTGTTAACAAAATAGGAGAAGAAAGCATCTGTTGTCTTAGTCTGCTCCAACTGCCATAACAAAATACCATAGACTGGGTGACCTAAACAAAAGCAATTTAGTTGTCACAGCTCTGGAGGCTGGGAAGTCCATGATCAAGGTGCCAGCTGATTTGATTCATGGTGAGACTCACTTCCTGGTGTGCAGACAGCCACCTTCTTGCTGTGTCCTCACATGGTCTTTCCTCAGTGCTGAGAGAGAGATTGAGCTCTGGTATCTCTTATTATAAGGGCACTAATCCAGTTATAAAGACCCCACCATCATCACCTCATCTAGCCCCAATGACCTCCCAAAGGTCCCATCTCCAAATCCCAAATGCCATCACACTGGGGGTTAGGGCATATGTGGATTTTGGTAGAGGACACATATTTTCAGTCTATAATGGCTGTGGATGGGGTAGGGTGTTGGAGACGAAGAAAAAGACGAGGAATGGGATCTCGGAAGGGGACCATGAGTTGGCTGTGGACATATAATAGGATCGCTGGACAGTTCCAAAGGCAGCCTTGAGGTTTGTGATCAAAATTTAAAGTGATAGGACTCAGCACAGTTAGTGTTTTGTTGTTAGTTTTCTTTTTTTTCCCCAGCTACGTTTTCTAATAATGTACAGGGATAGGCAGAGAGTTGAATTTAAGCAGGGTTGGAGTTTTAGCAGGAGAGGGTGAGCAGAGGGAACTGAGAATCCAAGGGAGTCATTATAGTGAGGAACCTTGAATTCTAAGGTGGGGAAGTAAGAGTAGGAGGACAGGAAGGGAACGGACAGTGAAAGATGGGAGGGGCAATGGGGTGGGGTCCTAGTGGGTCAGGGAGGTGCTGGAATGATGGTCTCAGAACAAGTGAGTGGGAAGAAGGGAGGTGGTGGGTGGTCCAAGCTTGGTGTGTTAGTGTGGGTTCTCCAGAGAAACAGAACCAATAGGAGATATACACATATATATCATAAAATATTATCATGAATAATAATAGAATATATATCTCAACATATCATATTACAATGAACTGGCTCATCGAGAAGTCTCAAGATCCACAGTCAGCAAGCTAGAGTCCCAGGACTGCTGATGGTGTAGTTCCAGTCCAAGTTCAAGTCTGAAGGCCCAGATGGAAGGCAGTCAGGCAGGCAAACTTCCCTCTTCCTCTCAGCAGGATCAGCTTTTTTTGTTCTTTACCAGCCATTCAATGAGTTGAATGAGGCCCACCCACACTGGGGAGGGCAATCTGCTTTACTCAATCTACCCATTCAATGCTAATCTCATCTAAAAAAGCCCTCATAGACACACCCAGAATCATGTTTGACCAAGTGTCTGGGATCCGCATGGCCCAGTCAAACTGATACACAAAGTTAACCATCATACATGGTATGCCTGAAATTGAGATTTGGGAATTGGAGCATTTGTTGGTACTGAAAAAACAGAGACATAAGACATGAGTTGGATTTTTGTTCTGTCTTCTGGGACAGTGCAGTCTGGTCGAGGAGAGGGAATAAGCATACAGATGATGCTAATTCAAGACCAAGGGTTCTAAGACTCACAAATCCACATAGTGTTATATTATGGACTGAATTGTATCCGCCCTCCAAAATTCATATGTTGAAGCCTTAATCCCCAGGGCCTCAGAATGTGATCATATTTGGAGGTGGGCGTTCAAAGATGTGATTAAGTCAAAATGAGGCCTTTAGAGTGGACCTTACTCCAATATGATTGGTGTCCTTATAAGAAGAGGAAATTTGGACACACAGAGAGACACCAGGGATGCGTGCGCACAGAGGAAAGGCCAAGTAAGGACAAAGAAGAAGAAAGCCATCTTCAAGCCAAGGGAAGAGACCTCAGAGGAAACCAACCCTGCCGACACCTTGATCTTGGACTTCCAGCCAAACTTCATAGCGAGAACTATGAGAAAATAAATTTCTGTTGTTTAATTTACCAGCCTGTGGTATTTTAGTCTGGCAGTCCTAGCAGACTGATACAGGGTACAAGGAGAAAGACATTTCATGTGGCTGGAGAATCAAGAAATTCTTCCTGAAGTCTTTCAAAAACCTATGAACAGAGTTGACTAAAGGAGATGTGGCTTCAGTGCTCGAAAGATTTGCAACCACGGTGCTGGCTGAGGGTCATGGGGCAGAAGAGCCTTTGAGACAGAGATGAGAAATTTCACAGGTGTGTGTGTGTGCATGTGTGTGTGCCTGTGCATTTGTGGGGCTGTGCATTACAAGAACAAAGGCAGGAGACAGGAGAGCATGGGGTGGGTCAGGGGGCAATGAGAGGTTGGGTTTGGTAGGGATGAATAAGAGGATTAGGCTGGGGTCACGTTGCGGATACTGCTCTGGTGTGTGCCCCTACTTCTTCAGGGCTTGATGAAGATAAGGGATGTGGGAGCCACTGTTTTCCCAGAAGTTACCTGGAGGAGAGGATGCACTGATGGGCGGTCATCTTAGTAGTGACAGTGAGTCTAGACCCCACCTGTGAGATACAGACAGGACAAGTCACTGGAGGCCGTTAGGAGCATCAACAAGGAAGGAGTCTGGCACCCCCAAAGGGCATGGGAAACTTAGCAGAGTTTGGCTCCCTGCAAAGAGGACTTGAGCTTGGGGGTGGTTCCTTAGGAAGGAGCAAAGTCGGGGAGATAAACTAATGGAACCAATATCTCCTGAGCAGATTCCGGGTCCCAAATACTCTATAGGTCCTTTGTGCCCACGATCTCAGCTCCTTCTCACAACGACCCAGTGAGAAGAGCGCCCTTACCCCTACCTTGCAGATGAGGAAACAGGCTCAGAGAGGGCAGTCACATGCCCAAGTTAGAGACTGAGCTATACAACCTAAATGTCCCTGCTTTGCTCCCCTACCCCACCCTGCCTCTGCAGTCATGTTTGCAAGGACAGATTGCCTGGCCAGTGGAGCCGCCTGCCCAGTTCGGGTTGACAAGTTTCTGCCCACCCCTGTGGTATGAACAGGCATTGTTCTCCCAGTCAGAGGACTTTCTCTACCATCTAGGTCTCCCTGGGTTCTCAAGGCCACAAGACCAGCAATCACAGATTCAAAGGAAGCATTTTGGTCCAGGGAAAGTCTCAGGGCTCAGAGACCTATAAGGTTAGGGTTAAGGTTAGGGTTAGGGTTAAAGTTAGGGGGATGTGACAAGTGTGCTCATAACGTTCTCTGAACGCTGGCAGAGGCTGACCTTTCAGAGCACGACTGATGAACTGGAGGATAATTCTTTGCAGCCAGGACCCGTCCAAGCAGAGACAAAGAACAAATTTCACGTGCCCTGCAGCCTGGCGCATCGCACTTTAACCTTCAGCGGCAGGAGGCCTGGGGGAAATTTCATTTATTGGTGCTTACGATGCACCCCGTGCTCTGCACATATCATCTTGTAGCTTAGAAGCACTAAGGTCAACTCAGCAGGAGGGCGAAAGCCTTGTCACATGGGCCAGCATGCGACACCCCCAGAGACCTGTTGGGTGGACAGAACGTGTGGCGGTTCTTCTGGCTTGTCCCCCATGACTGTGCTGAGAGCATCGCTGGGACAGTTTGCAGTCTGAGCGCCTGGCGAGGGACAGAACATCTGAGTTCCCCACGTCATCACTGCCACTGCCAAGCCTCTTGGATGGTTTCTGCTCTTCTGGCAATTTCAAGCCTTCTCCCCAAGGGCTCAGCGGCTGCCTCTCCTTGCTGCGAGCATTTCGACTGTGAATTCAGCACAAAATCAAAGGCTGTTCTGGATTTTTCTCCTTCCTTTACTAGGAAATGTTCTGTTTCATTAGAGCAGATTTGAGCCATTGGTCCTCCTCCACCAGGAGGATTTTGTGCGCACAGTGATCCCGCTGGGCCAACTCTCGAGATAGCCCTTATTTTCTGAGCTAGTGGTTCAGCGGGGGTGGATTCAAGGAAATGTATTAGTGTGGAACCGCGTCTATTAGTCTCCGTCTCTCAAATCAGTTGGCTTCTCTCCCGCTGGTCTAGATCACAGCCCTATTAACCTTCCAGATACGGCATCTAAGCCTCCTCTTCTCCATCCTTCCCTGTCACTCACCTGGAAAGGCTCAGTGAGCCTGGAGCAGGAAGGAGGGGAAAGGCTACTGCAGAAGTTGGGAGTAAATGTGTGAAGGGGTCCAGGGTACCAGGGGAAAGGGGAGGATAAAACTAGGACCAAGAAGGCTGAGGGGAGGGGCTGGAAGGTATCAGATGAACCAATTTTCTGAGAACCCGTTACAAGTCAGACACTGCCCTGAGCCTTTCAAGCTCAACATCCCAGGCAGGGAGATCCTTCTAAAACATAACTCTGACCTCACTACTTCGCTGCTTAAAACTCTTCGAGGGCACTTTGGAACCCATAGAATAAAGGTCCAAACTGCTTCTTATGCCACTGAAGATGCCCCAGCTCTGGACCCTGCCTAGTTTTTGACCATCCGCCCTTCCCTTCTTACTGCATGCCGTCATCCCTGATTGCACACGCAGACTGACACCGGCAGTTCCCCAGAGATCCTCTCGTGGCTCTGAGCATCCAGGAGATGCGGAGCCCTTTAGCCAGGATGCCCTTCCGTGTCTTCATCTGTCAGATAATGCCTACGTGCTCTTTAAGTGTCTCCTCCTGTGGGTGCATCCTCTCTTCTCCCCCAGGCTGGGACAATCGCTCTTTGGATTCTCACATGCCCCATCACAAGCCCCATCCTACACACATTCCCCACGTGATAATAATTTGTCTTCTCCACTTGGAGGTGAGCTCCTTGAGGGCTGGACCTGGGCCTTTCATCCCTGATCCCCAGAACCCTGCATGGTGCCGAGCCTGTGGCTGGCCCTCTGAAAATGCCTGTGTGTGGATGAATGGCTGGGTCCATTTGCAAATAGGTTGGCAGCATACCAAACTCCTTTCAAAAGCAGTGTCAGAAAGCTCCTGGTAACCAGTTGCTTTTTGGTTCCTATGGAGGTGGCTGGAGCGATGTGGACCATTTGAAGCCAAGGGGGTCATCAGAGGGCTTCAACGGGTATAGGCGTGAAGGGACCCACATTTCCAGCAAGTCCAGGAGAGGAAACAAGAAAACCACTGGAAGATCTGGCTTCTAAGCCATTCATGCCCAGGCAACTCAAAGGCAGCAGAACACTCCAGGCTAAGCCACTCTCAAGCCAGCATCAATAATCTAATGGCTACAGAACGGCTAGCTTGCCCTTCCTCACTTGTACAAGCCCAGGGCACCCCACGCCCCAGCATTTAGACTTTCATTCATTCACTTACCAACTCCTTCATTCCCTCAACACATAACCTACGAAGCACCAGCTCTGTGCCACGCTCTTTGCTAGTGTCTGGCAATTCAGAGATGGGCAGAGACAGTGGACTCTCTGAAGGATGTGGTAAGCAGGTGGTCCATCTGGCATGATGAATGCCACAGTGGATTAAAATACAGAGAAGGGCTCCTCTCTTGGTCAGGGGTTTATCCATCTCGGTTTCTCCATCTTGCAGTGGGGGCTTGGGGTGGGACATCTCTGGTATTCTATGCAATTCAAAGAAAACAGGGGCCTGAAATAGTCCTGGGGAGCCCAAGTTAAGGCCTTCTCAGGACTCAGAGAGAGGAGCTTGATCCGATCTGGCTGGAGCAGGCCGTGTTCCCTCCACGGAGCCCCAGGCCTTCTCAACAGCACCAGCCCGGTCCTTTCTCCCTTGGCTGGCTGAGGCAGCTGCTGGCCTCTGCCTAGTTTCCCGACAGGAGAGGGATGTAGAAGGGACCAGGGCTGAGAGGATCTCTGGCCTTCCTCGGCGGGGGCCTTCCCTATACTTACAATCTGGGCTTTGCAAGGTGGCCTTGTCTGCGTCTCGTTCCAAACATGGCCAAGGACTGGTTAATCTTCGGAGAGCACTGAGTGCTCAGCTGCAGCGAGGGCCATTTTTCACTCTGACACTATCACCCCCCAGCCTTTTGCTGTGTGAGCTCGTGCTTGCTGTCACTGCATCTGCTCTTCAGAACAGGGACCGCCGTTTGCAGTGGAAAGTCAGTCCTTCCGGGTTGCTGTACCTCCTGCCTCTGACCCAGGTAAAATCCCTCCCCCTGGCCTTTCCCCATCATAACTAGTACCAGCCAGTTGGACTTTTGAGATGGGTAAACTCCACCCTAATCCTCACTCAACACTCCCCTGCCTTCACTTGGGGTGTTCTGTCTCCTCTTTTCACCAGCCAGTCCTCGAGAGCAGGGAGCTGCATCTTCTCTTCTCTTGCCTTCCTGCTAAATTGAGTTCAGAAACAGCAGACATCCAAGGAAGACAGTAAATGTCACTTGATTGGCTGAGGTCAGAAGAGCTGGGAGACCTGAAATCAGAGATTGTGGAAAGGTCCTCAGTTTTTCCCACCAGTGAAGACTGGAACTTGCCCTTATGGGGGTGAGCTGGGGATGAGTCAGGGACAGGCAATGCGGCCTGGAGGCTGCTGCCTGTGGCATCAGAGAGAAACACAGGGAAACAGAGCCAACAGGAGATAGATAGATAGGTGGATTTATTATAAGAATTGGCTTATTTGATTATGGACCCGGACAAATCCCAAGATCGGCAGTGGCCAGCTGGAGACCCAGGAGGGCCAGTGGTGTAGTCCCAGTCTGAAGGCCAGCAGGCTGAAGACCCAGGAAGAGCTGATGTTTCAGTTCCCATTCGAAAGCAGGAAAAAGCTCATGTCCCAGCTCAAAGGCAGGAGGAGTTCCCTCTTACTCAGTCTTTTTCTGCTATTCATGCCTTCAAATGATTAGGTGAGGCCCACCCACACTGGGGAGGGCAATCTGCTTTGCTCAGACCGCTGATTCAAATGTTAATCTCATCCAGAAACACCCTCACCTGCACTCCTAGGATGATGTTTGGCCAAATATACAGGCACTTATGGCCCAGTCAAGGTGACACACGGAAGGAAGCATTACAGGGAGAATCTTGCACTGAACTTCGTTGTACTGCGTCTCACCACTTTACAGAGTGATTAGCCATTTGATGAGGAAAGCGTAGCCCCGGACTGTCAGCATTTGTATCCTGGATTTGTCACTTTCCCTCTGTGGGAACTGGGAAACTTTGTTTAACCTTCTGTGTCTAAGTTATCTCCTGAGTAAAGTGGAGCTATAAATAGAAACCACGTGGTGGTATTGTGAATATCGGAAGAGCTGTGACCATGTGAAGTTTGCTTAGGGCACTTAGCACAGTGTCTGGTGCATAACACATGCACAACAATTGTGAGCTATTACTATTGATGTTATTACAAACCTCTCTCCCCTCCCCTCCCCTCCTGACTGTGAGCTAACTCAGTACAGAGAAAAGTGCATGGGGTTTGGATCCAGGGAGACCAAAGCTGGCTCCCTTTCTTAGCAGCTGCACATCTTGAGAAAATCACTTATGTTCTCTGTGCCTCGTGTCCCTTGTCTGTAAATGGGGATTATGTGACCTCACTAGATTGTTTCAGGGATTAGAAAAGTGTGCATACAGTGTTCAGCCCATGTAAGACACTCAGCAGTCGCTGGTTCCTTCACCCCTGAATGGCAGAGACTACCCCATCTTTCCTCAGCGTCCCCAGAGAGCACCTACCATGTAGGAAACATTCACAAAATAGGTTGAAGGCAGTGGCTTTGCCACCTGAGAAGCATAACCCCACTTATCCCCAGAGATGCCCTCTAGAGATTGGGCACAACAGGCACCAAGCGTGGCATCGTATCCGCACAGTCTCTGGGAGGGCAGTCAGTGCCACAAGCATTTGGCAAGCTCTTGCTGGTGCCAGGTGGAAGTGAGCTGATGGAAGGCAGGACAGACAGCTGGTGGCAGAAGAGAGAGGCCATCTCTCAACTCTGGGGCAGATGGAAGTGGACAGACAGAATCAACTGTATTTGAGAATGATTCAGAACAAAGTGGAAGATTACTCCAGGTCCTCTAGCCCAGCTGCCTCCTGCCCTGGAGGAGAAGGTGTCCCAGGCGCTGGTGCCGTGACTCCGCACACTACGTCTATTGAGGCCCATGAACCATCACTCCACTGACTAATGGCCTTCTTTATGTCAACCTGGCGTCTTCAGTCTGTAAAGTACGTGCACCTCATCACAGTCCCAAAAGGTAGGCCAGACAGGGGTAATGGGTCCCATTTTTCAGAAGAGTAAACTGAGACTGAGAGAAGTGCAGGGATTTGCCCAGGGTCATACAGCTAGTAAGCAGCAGCTCTTCTCATTGTCAGGTTAGTGTTCTTTTCTCCATGAAGACAAAACTAGTGTCCTTTCCAAGTGTCCCTGGTGGCTGGCCAGGCAGAATGCGCAGCCTCACAGCTGTGTTTTGGGTTGGCAGACATCCCCAAGTGACTGGAGATGGAGGATTTCTTCAACAGCAAATTGAATCTAAGTCACTGTGACAGGAGCTGGGCATCTGACTCCAAGTCAGTCCAAGTTGTCAGGACGTATGTCTCACCCTCCAGGTCATTTCTTCCCAGCACTTGTCAGTCACTCTGTGCCAGGTCTCCTCCCTTCCCCCCCCTTCCCCCCGCTCCCCCCCCTTCCTCCTCTTTATTATCTGCCCCTTTTCTTCCATCTTATTCCATAATCTCTTTTCTTGATCGGATTGCAACACAAAGTTCATATTTTAATGGACTGGCCTTGGGATAATGTCACTGATATTTTTAAAAACCATTCAAGGGACTTGTGTTTTTTTTTTTTGGTCCCCTTTAGAGTCAGGGATTTTTAACCTGGTGCCACGCATAGTGGTTGGCTGTAAAAGCGACGGAGAATATGGGAAGTTATATTAAACATTTTTGTAGTTATGATTTTATGTGAATTGAGGACGGGGGTGCATAACACTCATCAAATTCTCAAAATGGTATAAACCCAGAAAGGCAAAGTCCTTTATTATGGCCTTATTGACTCTTACTTAACACACAACGATAGCAAAGTGGTTTGATGTGGCTTTCTGGTCCATAGTAAAATAGCGGCAACTAAGCCAGGAGGCAACCGCATACAGAGCCATGCTGGCGTCTAATGAAGAGGATTTTTTTTTGTTGTTGTTCAAGATGACTGCCTCTTTCCCATTACGGAGAAGCAAAAGCTCTTGGGCTGATGGCCTTTTCCCACTGTCACATCCCAGTTCTGTCTACACAAAGAACCATGATAAGTATGACCATTAGAAGATACCAACATGTGAGGCCAGTGGATTTAATTACTAGTGACTTGAATCAAGATTCAAAGTCATAAAGACTTGGGTTCAAATCTTGGCTCTACTACTTATTAGTTGTACAATTTGGGGCAAGTTTCTTCACTCTATGCCATTGTCCTTCCTTGAGTATAAAGTAGAGATGAGAAACTTAACTTATCCCTTGGTTATAATGATTTAATGAGATTTAATGAGATAACCTAAGCCCTGACATGTTAATTCCCTTCCTCACCCATGAAAACTTGTTTATCTAAAGGCCAGGCTTCAGGGTCCCTTGGCTTTCTGGTACAGAAATCTGAAAGCCTCAGGGAAAAGTCTGGGCATAAACAAAATAGTTGTTACAAAACTCAAGCATTAAACCCTACTCAGAATCTTATTGGGTCCCATTTTACCCACATGTCTAACTAGCTTGATTAGTTTTTCATTTATTTCATTAGAAGTTGAATTACAATTGGATTAATAAAGGAAAAATCTATTATATTCAGGTGTAAGATTGCTAAGAAAAGGCATAGAACAAAGATTAAAAACTAAATCTATACATAACAGTAGAGAGGAGCAGTGTATTCGTTTGCTAGGGCTGTCAAGGCTAAGTACTATAAACCGAGCATCTTAAACAACAGAAATGTACTGTCTCAGTTCTGGAGGCCGGAAGTCCAAGATCAAAGTGTTGGCAGGGTTGGTTCCTTCTGAGGGCTGAGGGAAGGATCTGTTCCATGCTTCTTGTCTAGCTTCTGGTGGTTTATTAGCAATCTTTGGCTGCAGAAGCACCATCCTGATCTCTACATTATCTCCACGTGGTGTTCTCCCTATGTATGTGTCTGTCTCTGAATTTCCCCCTTTTTATAAGGACACCAGTCATATTGGATTACAGGCTCTCCCTACTCCAGCCTGACCTCATCTTAACTAATTTCATCTGCAAAGACCCCTTTTCCAAATAAGGTCACATTCTGAAGTACTGGGGGGTTGGGACTTCAACATATGAATCGGGAGGGGGAGCACATATTCAACCATAACAGGCAGAATACGGGAGTTATTTAGTTTAAGGGCAAGCAGCCTCTATTCCTGAAAGAAATACTAGATTCAGCCCCCAAACGATAAATGGCACTCAGAATAACAATTCCTAAATCATTACAAAGAGATAGTTTTGTTCAGTAGCTTTTAGGAAAATTTCTATTAAAAATGTCTAATGTGGGGCTTCCCTGGTGGCGCAGTGGTTGAGAGTCCGCCTGCTGATGCAGGGGACACGGGTTCGTGCCCCGGTCCGGGAAGATCCCACATGCTGTGGAGTGGCTGGGTCCGTGAGCCATAGCCACTGAGTCTGTGCGTCTGGAGCCTGTGCTCCAGAGATGCTCCAACGGGAGATGCCACAACAGTGAGAGGCCCGCGTACCACAAAAAACAAAAAAAAATGTCTAATGTAAAAGAAGCTGGGGGCTCAAATCTCACTCCTGAGGACCCACTGCTCACCAGGCATGTGAGGGCTGCACAAATGTGGGCTATAGTTTGCATCTCAGGGGGATTCCCAGCATAAGCAGACGAGGGCCCAGAAGGGCACAGCATCAGCCTTGTGGTTTTAACCTCAAGCTTTAGGAGCACTTAGTCCGTGCACCTAAAGCCCCGAGTCCCAACAGGTCTCTGCTGAGCTGAGATTTCAGATAGGAAATGTGGTGAGCTCTTCTGGTAAGTACAGGTCTTCTGAACTAACCAGGGATGCAGGCCAGGCTCCAATCAGATGCTCGAAGGAGGTTGCCACAAGGTCGCTGGCTATCAGGAATCACTCCTCTCTAGGGAGTGTGTTAACATCGATGTTATGAATTGTTTATACTGTGCAGCAAGACACGAAACAAATAGCACCTGTTACCTGCCTCACCTGGCTTGGCATTTACCTAGGGATCGGAAGCAGTCTGGAGGAGTGGGCAGAGCCCTTGGATAATCAGAAAACCCAGGTCCTAGGCCCAGCCTTCTGACTTCCTAGCAGAGCGAGCTTGGCAAGTGCTTTAACTTCTCTAAGCGTCAGTTTTCTGATCTGCAAAACAGCGGTGATTTATACACAGGTGACTGTAAATATCAAATGGGACGATCGGTGTCCAAGTACCTTGAACACTTTAAGGTGTGAAATCCATGCACTGTGTAGAGCTGGTGAACCCCTCTCCCAGATTTCGCAGAGGGGCAGCTGCACCCATTCCCAGCTGTTGTAGGTGTCGACTGCTAACAGCGCAGACTTGGATCCTTTCTGGGGGATCCAAGGTCTGGCCCTGGTTGCTGAGAGCTGCTTTGCCTAGAAATGCCTAATATCTATAGCCAAATTCTGCAGGAGTGACCCAAGGCCAGTGACTGATTGATGTGGGGTGTAAGCGCCCAGCCCCTGCCCCTGCAGGACAGTCTCTGGGGTGCAGCTTAAGTACCAGAGTTCCCTGCGGGATCCAGTTGAGGCTAGACTCTCCCTAAACCACTTCTCCTCCTTCCACGTTCCACACTCCTCACCTCCTCTCAGGTTTCTCCTGAGAATATTCCCTCTTTAAATTACTCACACAAGGATCTGCATCTCCAGCTCCATCTCTAGGGACGCTGAGCTAAGGCAGGGTGCTGTGCAAGTGTCTCTGTGGTATTTCCATCTTGCCTTCTTTTCTCTTTCAGGGATGACACCATCCCGGTTTGACTCCAAGATCTTCGCACTTACTGCCTACTCTGCCCTGAACGCTCTTCCCACAGCTCACCAGCTGGCAGGCTCCTTGTCATTCAGCTGAAATGTCACCTGCGTGGAGATGCCTCCCTAGCTACCGATGTAAAGTGGCCATTTAAATTCCCCGCATTGCTCTCTGCGCACTCTGCCTCTTGTGCATCTCTTTGTTTATTATCTCATCCCTCTCCCTTCTCCTCTGGTAAGTGAGCTTTGGTTTTCATCTCTGCAACAGCACATTTGGGCTGAGCAGTCTCTGAGGGCCCCTCTTGTCCTGGCGTTCCACTTCCTATGTGCTGGGATCAAATACGAAGCAGTTAACATTCCAATAAAAACAGCAGATAGCATGACAGTTCCGTGGCCACCTGACCGTGATTCCCACCACAGACTCCTTCCCTCCCTGGGTCTGTTTCCTCACCCGAGGTAGGGCGAGGTGACCCTCTGCTCTCCGTCCTACATTCCCAATGACATTTAATATCTATTGTTTCTGGTACCCGGGGACACACTGCTCCTGCAGAATTGCTTCTGTCAAAGCTGCTTTGTTTTCTGTGCTCTCTTTAAAGCAGTAGCAGTTGGCTGACATGAAGGGGTGAAAATGCCTTTTTATTATTTTGGTGCGTATGCCTGGCTTCACTTTACCACCATTAGCCCTGTGTCCCTCAAACCTCGTCTGTTCCGGTCACAGATGCTGAAAAGAAACCTGTTTCTCCCTGTTATCCGCAGACTCATGGAACAAAAAAGATATATTCCCCATACCAGGAAGCTCAGTCCACAGGGAGACTCTCTAGTGAGTGTAATTAAAGCACATTGCATTCACCCATTCATTGCTGCGTTAATTCATACACTTATTCAGCAAATATTTAGTGAGAGCCTGTTATCTAGGCTCTGAGGACACAACAGTGAATGAAACAAAAACGCCCACCCTCGTGGAGCTTATGTTCTCATGGTACCTGCCGTCACAGAGGTATTTCAGGGTGCTCTCCAAAACAAGAGTGAGCAACTAGTTCTCTCCATCCAGATAGATCTTGGAAGTCTTTCCTGAGGAGACAACATTTGGGCTAGGTTTTGAAGAATGAATAGGAGTTCCCTGGGGAAGGCAGGGGTGGCAGGGCATTGTTGTGGCTGGGCTGGAAGGCCGGTGGCAGGGAGGGCTGGGGAGGAGGCCAGAGAGATAGGCAGGCAGGACCGGATCGTGAAGGCTTTGTGAATCACACCAAGTAGCTGCCATTGACCTTGAAGGTGATGGGGAACCACTGAAGGGTTCTGAGCAAGAGAGATACACGATTCAAGCTCTGTGGTAGCTGTCTGCAGTGTGGGCAAGTGTATTCATCTCCTACCGCAGCCGTAACACATCGCCACCAACTGGGTGACTGCAAACAACAGGAGTGTGTTCTGTCCCAGCTCTGGAGGCCAGAGACCCAAGATCACGGTGTTGGCAAGGTGGGCTCCTCCCGAAGGCTTGGAGAGTCTGTTCCATGCATCTCGCTAAGCTTTTGTAGGTCACTGGCAAACCTTAGCATGTCGTGGCTTGCAGCTGCATCACTCCCATCTCCACCTCCATCTATCTTCACTGTGTACGTCTCTCCCTGTGCCTCTCTGTCTTCACGTGGAATTCTCCTCTCTGTGACCCTTCTTTTCTTATAAGGACACCAGTCATACTGGATTAGGGCTCACCCAGTATGACTCATCTTAACTAATTTCAATAAGGTCACATTCTGAGGTACTGGGGGTTAGGACTTCAGCATATCTTTTTTGGGGGCGGGGGGACACAATTCAACCCAGAATGTTAAGCAACTTGCGTAAGAGCTGAGAGCCAGCATGAATATAAGCTGCAGGGGTGAGGGCCGGGGATACATGTGGTAGACACTCCACTTATAACTGCACCTGAGCAGGAGTGGATGAGGGGCTTGTGGGCAGGGATGTGGGTTTGAGGGGCAGGGATGTGGGTTTGAGGTGTTTCCGTAGCACTTTATATGGGACTGAAAACCATTAGTCGTCCATAACAATGAATGGGGGAAATAGAGGGTGGAGTTATGGGAGATTAAATCCCACCCTCTGGTCACCCCTGGGGGCCATAGCTGCCTCTCGCATGGATAGCTCCTCCCCTCTGAGAATGCAGGTGGCCACTGGGGGCAACTTGAAGAGCATCTCTGCACTTTTAGGTTCTAAACTATGTGTGATACGGGCCCAGGACAGGCACGCCCACTCCGATGACGCACGCTGAGGAAAGCCACACCCACTCGCATGGACCACACCTAATGGGGCCACCTGCTCCTCCTGAGCTGTGCCCCAGCAAAACCCAAGCAAACTGCAGCCCTGTGCACGGCTTAAAGATTCTCTGCTGACTACAGAGTGGGGCAGCACAGAGGCTTGGGGTCCCCACCTCCCCAGGGTCCCAGAGATCCGGGTTCACAGCCAGCTCAGCTGCCCCAAGTCCATCACTTACTCTCCTGTCCTGCTTCTTCCTCTTTGAAAGGAGATGATGCTACTGTGGTTGGTCTCTGGAGAGCAGGTGTGCAGACGCCCTCAGGAAGTCACAGCTCCTTCTCATTAGGAAGGTCAGCCTTGCCTGGCGCCTTCTGGAGGGGTTCCCACAGCACCCGCCAGCCGCATTCAACAGGTCCAGATGGCCCTCGCAACCAAACGCCTCTGTAGGGCTGCTTGTAGGGAGTGAATGAAACATCAGACACACGAAAGTGTTCTGTAAACCCCAAAGCACCTGCGGAATGTTTGCACTCACTGCGATCGTGAAAAGCGCTGGAAGCTGCAGCCTTCCCACTTTGTTGCATCCACATGCCATCCTGGCACTGGAAAAGAATATTAAATTGGCTTCAGAGTGGCAGACTTTTAAGAGTTTGTTTCTTCTCCCTTCGATCTCCTTTTTCATTACCAGGTGTTGCTCTGGCAATGAAATTGCAGCTTGCAAGCTACTGTATCGGGAGATGCCTCTGGAGAGACAATGGTGCTGGTTTAGGCTGAGAGCTCCTTTCACTTGGGAGGGAAGTGCTGGTTTAGAGCATGAATATTCTGGTGCCCCAGTGGCTCCCCGTTATGTGAAGCAACCTCTCTCCAGCGCCTTCCACGGCCAGGGGTCTACACTGACGTTTCTGCTCGTTTTCCTGTCACTCTGCCCTTCTGAATGGGAGTTTTGTAGGACAGACTTCCCTTTGAGGACCTACGTTGGGGTCCCTAGTTATTCCCTGATGCCCCACACAGCCCACACTCAACCATTTTGTTGGGACAATTCTGCCCCAGATCCAACAACCCTGGGAGACAAACAGGGTAAACTTAGGGCCCACCCTTCACAGGAGGAAGAACCTAAGGGTCCATCTGGTGAAAACTTCAGTTCCAAGGCAGGTTTCCACTGATAGAAATTGACGGATAGTTTTGCCACTACCAAAAGAAAGAGTACTGCAATAGTTTTTCCTGTATAAACGTCTACATTTTGTGTCATACTTAAATGGGTTTTTCTCCTCTCTGACATTATAAAAAAATCCCAGTACATTTATGGTATTCTTTTTTTAAATGTAAATCTTAGAGAATTTTACTTCGTTAGGAATGTAATTTTTCCCCCAGATGACCTTTCGGCAACTTCACACTGTTTATTGAAAAATTCATTTTGCACCACTGATTTAAAATGCAACTTTTATCGCATCCTAAATTCTTGTATGTCTTTTGACCTCTTTCTTTACATTCATCTGCTTTTCTAGTCATGTACCTGTACCACACTCTTTTAATGACCAATACAACTTTGAACCGACACAATGAATACAGAGAGTGAATAAATACATTTTTAATAAATCATGTACTTATTTGATGACTAGGACAACTAGGTAGCATTGTATTTTTGACTTTCAAGGCATTGGTTTGCTACATGTATATATTTCAGATACAGCATAAGTTTGTGACTATGGCATAAAAGTTAGCTTTTTTAAGTATCTCAAAAAATATATAAATGTTTCTCAGTCTCCATGATCCTCTGAGATGCCCTGCTGGAAGATGGCATGATGAGAGAACACAAGGGGCTGATGCCTGAGAAACAGCCCCTAAACACAAGCCCTGTGCAACTGAAAAATGTAGTCCAACGAATGTCAGGCTCCAACCAACATCCCTAGAGAAGGGATGGTTCCTACAGCTAGGACTTCATCTTCTTCATTGGTCCACCCTCGGCACTTAGTACTGGGTGTGGCACATAAGAGCTGCTCAATACATTTGTGTTGCTGAATATAATTCCTCCAGGGAAGAAGTAAATCAAGGATGAGAGATTAGGCAGGGCACCCCCTTAGCACTTTCACTAGGGAGGGAATTACTGGTAGAACTTCCTCCTTTTCTGAGGAAATGGGAGACGTGGTCCTGCCCCCTCTCCTTACTTCCAGGTGGTCTTTCTCACCTGACCTGAGGATTAAAGACAAGAGCCTAGTGATAAGTCCCAGTGTATTATGGGCAATTTTCTAGAGTGTATACGGGGAAAGTTAAAAGTAGGATGGGTTATCTATTTTATATGTAGTAGTGTGTATCTGTTAATCCCAAGCTCCTAATTTATCACTACCCACCCGCTTCCACTTTGGCAACCATAAGTTTGTTTTCTCTGTCCATGAGTCTATTTCTATAAGGGAAAAGAATCTGAAAAAGAATAGATAAATATATATGTATAACTGAATCACTTTGCTGTACACCTAAAACTAACACAACATTGTAAACCAGCTATACTTCAATTTTAAAAAAATAGGAAAAAAAACTAGGATGGGAACTGGTCTGAGTATGTTGCTCGCTGATGATCTCACCTGAGACAGGTAAAGCTTGGAGGTCACAAGATTTTGGGCAGTGGTACACAATGCTGAGAGGAAAAATGGGCTCTGGACTCAGAGGTGTCTGAGTTTGAAGTCACTTTTGGCCACTTACTAGCTACGTGACCTCGACCTCTGTCTCTTAACCTCTCTTAATCTTTGCTCCTTTGCAGGAAAAATTTTTATCAGTTCAATCTGCCTTCTCAGGTTATGGCTGAATGAAATAATCTCCTGTTTGTAAAAAGTTTACCTACTTAGCAGTCACTCAATAAATGCTTGTTCCACAGTTTAATGAAACAGACAAGAAATCTTTATCATTCAGGGACTGATTACAAAAAGCATGGGTTTGGAGTTGGATTGACCCCAATTTACACCATATCTGCCATTTATTCACAGTATCCATCAGGATGATTTGAATGATGTCCAACTACACTGAAAAAAAAAAAAAGGAAATCGATTATCTGACAAAACAGGAAGTCTAGGGGGAGGGCAGGCCTTGGGAGTGGTTGGTTTAACAGCCCAACAATGTCATCAGAAACCCAGCCTCTTTCATCTCTCTGAGGAGCGCTGGCTCCACCCTAACGGGGACTCCCTCATGCTGGCCAGACGGTTGCCAGCAGAAATTGGGGCCACATCTGGGCAACGGCATCACCTCAGGAGAACCCCACACGAGCAGCAAGCCCAATGGCATTGCCCTTGAATGTCACATGCTGCTTGGCTCAGAGATAATGGGACCTGGATCCTGGGATGTGGCCACCTTACCCCAAAGCATGTGGGGCCAGAGGGTTACTTGGGTAAGACTGTGGTTCTATTAGGAAGGACGAAGGTGGAAATGGATGCCCAAAAGTTTAATCAATTGTCACTGAAAGCAACTTTAACCTCCCTGAGATTGTTTCCTCGTTTCTTTAAAAAAAAAAAAAAAGTGAATCAATCCTACAATTCCTCATGGAGTCTTTGTAACGTCTACAAGAGATCGTATATATAAAGCACTTTGCCCTAGACCTAGGACGTAGAAGGTGTTGAATAAAAAAATCGGTATTTTTATTATTATTTAGGACACTGAATTATAACTCCCAGAGCACTTACAGCTCTTAATTTTCCACAGGGGGAAACTAAGGCTCACAGAGATCAAGTGTCCGTAGGCTGCACAGCTGGTAGGTTGCAGCTGACACCAGATTCCTAGACCCCTGGCTCTTGGTGCCATGATGCACGTCCTCCAGCTCCCTCTCCTTTCAAGGACCCCAGGACAGAGTGTGATGCCACCAAAGGGTAAGAGAGGGCTGCTGAAGAGGGCAGGGAAGACACAGGGTGCCATTTCCTATTTTACTCCCACAGAGGGCAAGGCAGAGGCAGGGACAGCCTGACTTAGCAGCCCTGAGCATCCCTGCCCCTGAAGTCCCAGGCCACCCAGAGCTGCTTACTCAGAAGCGCTGCCCACCCCTTCCAACGCCTGCCCAAGGAAGAAAACCTCCACATAAGCATCTCACTGCTGCCTCCTTGTTTTGCTCAGGAAGTGGCCCTCAGGGAGCAAACTCCAATAAACTACCTTCGGAAAGTGCATGCTGGTGACTGGGAGAGAGGCCACCACACCTCAGGAGGACATGCTGACACTGGGCTTCCTCTGGCAGTGACAGAACCAGCCAGACACTCCTGAGAGAGGAAGTTGATCTCATCTAATTAAAGATTCCCTTCTGAGGACTGGCTTCCTGTTTCGGGCCAAGCCTGCAATTTCAGAAACTTGACCCTTTCTTGATACATGCAACTCTTTCCATTATCCTTCATAATCCTAGCTGAGGTGTGCCACGTACAAACACTCAGGTGTGCAGGGTGGAAGAAGAACATGGGAACTCGAGTCTCAGACTTGAGATCAAATCTGCTACTTCCTAGCTGTGTGACTGCAGGCAAGTTATTTAACCTTCCTGAGCCTCAGTTTCCTTACCTCTACCATGAAGATAGTAAGTCTACCTATTTCAGATGTTGCTACAGATTGAATTGTGTCATCCACCCTGCACCCTGTACCGTGCCACAAATTCATATGTTGAAGCCCTAACCTCTAATGTGGTGGTATTTGGAGTTGAGGCCTTTGGGAGGTAATTACGATTAAATGAAGTCATGCGGGTGGGGCCCTTGTGATGGGATTCGTGCCCTTATAAGAAGAAACACCAGAGATATCTCTCTTTTATTCTCTCTCTTTATCTCTCTCTCTCTCTCTCTCCCTCCGTACCCCATGTGAGCACACAGTGAGAAGGAGGCTGTCTGCAAGCCAAGAAAAGAGCCTGCAACAGAACTTGATTTTGCTGCCACCTAATCTCAGAATTCCAGCCTCCAGAACTATGAGAAAATAAATATCAGCTGTTCAAACACTCAGTCTGTGCTATTTTGTTATGGCAGCCCTAGCAGACTGACAGGTATATGTTGTTTCATGTGGTGCCTATCATTTAGTAAATGGTAGATTTTTTTTTTTTAAAAAAGGAAGTTCAGTATTTAATCTCACAATTCCTATGTGTGTTAGGGATGGGAAAAATCTATTATCAATTCAACAGGTATTTACTAAATGCCTCCTATGGGCCAAGCATTATACTAGTGACTGGGACATTATGAGCAAACAAGTGTGGACCCTAATCTCATGGAGCTTACAGTCACATGGAGGAGACAGGCATTATTCAAATAAACACCAAGATGTGTATTTTATTAGACAAACACTTACACAGCTTTTGCTATGAGCCAGGTGTCTTTCTAAGTGTTTTCCAGATGTTAACTCATCTGATCCTCAGAAAAATTCCACGGAGCAGTTTTACTAATTCCCCCATTTTACAAATGGGAAAGTGAGGCACAGGTAGATTAAGTAATTTGCCCAAGGTCACCTGAATCATATAATAAACCATTCCCAAATTCAATGGCTTAAAGCAACCTAAAAATTTCGAGTTTCTCATGAGTTGTTGGCTGAATGTTGGCTCTGACCAAGCTGGGCTCAGCTAGGTGGTTCTGCCGTTGTCATTCATTCATGTGCCTATGACCAGCTATGGCTAGCTGGGCCTTGGCTCTGTTCTATGTCTCTCTCCTCTTCTGGGACCAGCAGGCCAGCCCAGGCAATATACTTACCACCATGGCAGAAGTGAAAGGAAGCAAGTCACAGGCAGGTGATAATCTGATGGGCCCATGTTACCAGGGATGGATGCCTCCAAAGCAATAGCAAGAGAGCTGCTGCCCCCTTTACCAGCTCCGTGGTTCCTGCCCACCTTCGGGGAGCTGTGGCTATTCACCCCTTCCTGTCCCACTTGAGGAGGGGACCCTGCGAGCCAAGCCCTCCTGCACCCAGTTCCAGCCACTCGACCTGGGGATCCACCAGCTCTCTAATCAGGGACACCTGGGCCTCACAGTGGTCTGGTCTTCGCAAGTTCATGGAGGAAAATGGCCAGGCTAGACCACCTTGTCGCTAGTGAAGGGAAACAACAGGAAAACCAAAGCATGGGCTTGGGCAGAGATCCCAGAAAAGTCATCCGTCTACCCATGCAGCCCTGTAAGTCATCCCACTATTATTATTGAACACCTCCTGCGTGAGGCCAGCTGTAGAGACACGTGTGCAAAGGGCTCTGTTCCCTGTCCCAGGAGCTCTTGATCAACAGGGTGTCATCCAAGCATTCATCCAGTCATTCATCAAACAAACACACCTGGCCCGTCTCTGCCGTGCTGAGGACTGAGCCGTCTGAGGCCACACGAGGCAGGAGTTAGAGCAGACTCTGGTATCACACAGGCTGGGTCATGGTTTCAGTTGTGCCACACAGTGCTCGACCTCACAGCGGTAAAATGAGGGCAATAACAGTGCCTGCAGCTGGAAGCCCAGAGGTAGTGGTTGGTTGCATGAACCCTTCATTCAGCTCCTTCCCCTCCATGAAGTGGAGTTTGCACATAGAGTACTGAGTCAGATGCCTTTATAAGGCACAGGGCTTCTTGACAAGTTTTGAAAGAAAGTGGTCAGTCCCCAGGTCAGAGTGTAAATCTTCCCTGTGCATTGAAGACAGCAGAGGCTGCAGAGTGGCCTCCCTAGCTTACCTGCCTGGTGGCTGGTAGAAATTTGGGGACCAAGATGGCAGAGGCCCGGCTTTCAGCCCCTGGAGCAGGAAAGCAGATATTCTTATTCCAAGCAGACTGTGTGGCCTTGTACAAGTTACTTAACCTCTCTGAGCCTCCACTTTTCATCACCTAAAGGAAGACAGCTATATGGGCCTCCCTGTGTAGCTGCGAAGACAAAAATAGAAGAGATGCTATATGGGGTGGGCCCTTGCCCCGTGCCTCCCACAAACAGGTGCTCAGCAATTCCTCCCTCCCTCTCTCTCCAGACATGAAGTCAGACCCACAGACTCTGCCCTGACACTCTGTTCCCCTCCTGGGTCCCTCCACTCTTCCTACCATGCCCCAGTTCTGAGCCTGCTTTCCCTGCTCCAGGCTCATTCCCTCCCACTCAGATGCAGGCTCTTGGCAGGGGCCCTTCATTTTGTAGATGCTGTAATGAGAGCCCTAATGGCCCCGCTGGCTCCCTGGAGAGGGAACATTCACCAAATAAGAAAACGTGTATTAAGGCTGGGCTGGCGCTCTCATCACTCACTGGCGTCATCTGCATGTCGCAAAGGGGCTTGGGCTCAGCTCACAGTCTTAATCAGAGACTGGGGAGGGAACAAAGCAGGCAGGGGCTTTGGGCAGCCATCTCAGAGAAGTTTAGCGTGCGGGGTGTTGATTAAAGAGCATCCCTGGGATCAACGCCCCTGGGAGGGAGGGAAAGGAAGCAGGAGTGGGCAGAGGAAGAAGGAGAGATGCGACGCAGGCCCACTGAGCACCTGTGCCCTTGAGCTAGGTGCTCGCTGCAGCTGAGGCAACACTGGGCGGGGGGGTGCTGGGGGCAGGCTGTCTGCAGGCAGCGCACCAGCATTTGGGCAACAAGTCCTTCCGTGAATGGGGTTCTGGGCATGGCACCTCCCAGCCCATGATCCCCCTGAGCACAGTAATAACAGTCTTCAACTTCTGTACACAGAACACGCAACATCTTAGAGTGAAGTGCTGCTACGGGTTGTTCAGGGCTACTCCAAGAACACCGGGTAAAATCTGTCCTTATCTCTGCGTGGCCAAAGGCACTGTTCAATATGGTAGCTTCTGCAACAAAGCTGGAGTTCTCCCCAAAGACAGATTCCAGTTCCACGCCCAGAGCCACCAAGAGCTGAGATATCAGGGGTGTTTCTCTCCGAAATTTTGGTTACCCAAGCCAAGTGGGGGGAGGGCTCTATCTACATGGACCCTCTCACTGCATTCCAGTGTGGGTTCTCTTGTCAGGCCGGCTTCCCCCTGGTGGTGGCAACTCCAGGCTTACACCCCATGTTTTAACTCGGGAAACGACAGAGGGTCTTTTTCCCCAGAGCGCACACACCTGTTAAGTTTCATTGGCTCTGATTGGTCTGGCCCCGGTCACGTGCTCATCCCTGAACCAGTCACGATGGGCAGGGCAGCATGCACTGCTCTGATTGGCCGGCCAGGCATGGTGCTAGGCCCTCCTTTGCAGTGGAGGATGGTGGACGGATGCCGATCCGAAAAGGTAAACCGCGGATTAAAAATGAGGAGGGGTGGTTTCCAAAGGATATTTTGGGGGGCCGACACCAAGAAAGGAGGGAATGGATGCTGAGGAGGCAGATACAAGAGGGTGCCACTCAGTGATTGAACGTTTTCCCCGTGAAGGCAGCCTCAGAACTAGGTGCTCTCCCGGCCCCCCGTTACCCAGGCGGGTCTTCTAGGGCCGCGTTCAGGCCCTGTGTGAGCCACCGCGGCTCTGGCTTATCCTCACCAGCATCAGTGTTCACCGTGGGCTTCTGGAAGTTCATGCTCTTTCCTGGGAATCCCAAACTTCAAACTACAGCTTGGCATTTCTGCTGTGTCTACGAGCTTTCGGTGAGGGGGTAGGTCACTGATTCTGTGGACTTGAGCCACTTTGAATTTCTAGTTTTCATCCGCAGGCGCACGCATCCCATGAGCCTGTCCTATAGGACTTGTGATTAAGGGAACCCAATCGTGCAGCCGGCAACAAAGCCATGTCCCACGCTCAAGCAAGTGCCTTCCCCTTCTGAGCCTTAGTTTCTTTACCTGAACGATTAAATGGATGGGCACTCTGTTCCATCAGTTCTGAGATTCCCTGAATTAATGGGCCTCCCGGCTTGAGAGGAAGGAAGCTCACGTTTAATAAATAGGGGCTATGTATCAGGGACTTTATGTCTACTATCGTATGCTTTTCACAATGGCCCTGGGAGAAAGGTATTTTATCTCCCATTTTGCAGCTAAGACTTAGAACAGTCTAAGCAACCTGCCTTGGGTTATAGAGCCAGCCTTCAACTTGGTGTGTCTGGCTCCAGCCAAGAGAGCACAGGCCCATTTGGAGATGGGGCTCTGTCAACTCTTTTCCCAAAACCTCTCTCTCCAGCCCTTCAGTCTTTTCCCACTAGAGAGAACTCTGGGAGGAGCTTCTAAGTGGGAGAGATTTATGCCTCCACCCCTCACAGACTGGCTCCTGTCTCTCTCTAGTGACAACCACATTCTTGGCTTTTCCATTTTCCTCCTTGAAAGCAGCCTTGTCATGTACGTTCTCTTGAACACACGCTCTTGCTCTCTAGCTCTCTTTCTCACAGTAGCACTAATCCAGCTCTTGGGCGTTGATAACTGTAAAACAGTTAATGGAAGTCATGGGAGGAGCTTAAGAAATCAGCTAGTGCCAGCCCCTCCTTTTAGTCTCTAAAAGCCAAGCGCTGGGGGGAGAGAGCCTTCCTTATCACACAGCAGGCAGGGGGTAAATGCTCATTGACCATTGATTGACTGTGGACTGGACCAACTGGTGTCTCCAAAAGCTGTCCTAACTCAATTCAGCCTATTGGAATACAGTTCAGTCAGGTGAGTAAGTGACAGGCCAGGGTCCACACAGCTGGGATGTCAGAGCAGGGACAGCAGGAGGTCTTCAAGCTCCTAGCACGTAGCGTTACATCAGAGGCTGCCCAAGAATCAGAATCAGAATCCTCACTCCTACCCTGACATCTTGGCATTTCAGCACAAGAATGTAATAGAAGAAATGCAGCCATAGACTCCTGGCTCAGAGAAGCAACAGTCAACCCCAAGAACACTCCAGTCTTTCTTCCCAGCATTCACAGTCATGTTCCTGAAGGGAACACAGGTCAAGGGGCTGTCTATCAGAAGGCCAATCAGTTTACCTCCCATTCCCAACTTTCCCTTCTGACCTAACTGGCTTTGCTCATTTCGTTTGCAAAAAGAAGTCACGTGACCCTGACCCCACAACAGCTGATTGGACCGATCATGGAAATGACTTAAGGATGGCTCATCACCTAGACTCCAATAAAAATAAGTTTAAAAAAACCCAAAAAGGATGGCTCATTTGTGGCCTGGGCTGAGCCAATTAGACCCTCATGAGAGGAACCATGTCACAGAGATCGGATGTGGTGGCCATTCACCAAGAAGGTATGGGGGAGTCTAGTTGTGTTGACATCTTGCCCAGTTGGAGTTGGCCTCTCGCCCAGCTGGGCAGAGATCATGAGTGACAGAAGATGGTCTGTGGAGAGGAGAGGAGAGGAGAAACGGGCTGAGAGAGAAGCCAAGCTGGGGGACCATGAAGCCCCAGGGAGAAGGAGCTGGAGGAAGCCAGAGGCCCCGCTGTGCTTCCTGCCGCTCTGTCCGATAAACATGGAAGGCGCTGAGTACATTCAGTGGCCCGTTATTGGGGCTGGTTGACTGCTTCTTACTGTAACCAAGCAGACTCTACCTGGGACAGCCTACCCTGCATGAGGCCAAGCCAGGCAATGGCAGAGACCCTCCCCATAACCAAACATTAGCTGGGCTCCTCTTCTTGACAGAGCCTCGACCTAGGTCTCTTGGGTCTGTCCTTGTCAAGTCCAGTTTTAACAGGAATCCTGCTAAGTCAGTTTAGAGAGAATCCCCCATCCTGGATAATTAATCACTCTGGCCTGTTTTCAGCAAGAATCTGACTAAGTTGGCTTAGTAGTTTAGTAAGAATCCCCATACCCTTGATGTTTCCTTTTGGTATTTTTCCATCCACTGACACCCCTCACTCCGCTCATTGGCTGTAAATCCCCCCTTGTCTTGCTGTGTCTGGAGTTGAGCCTGATCTCTCTCCCCCATAGCAGTATTGTGAATAAAATCTTCCCTACCTTTTAACAAGTGTCAGAATAAGTTTTTCTTTAACAGCAATAGTTGAGGGATGAAGGCCCTTCCCTCCTCACAGTCAATTACTAAATTGTCTTTTTTTTTTTTTTTCCGGTACGCGGGCCTCTCACTGTTGTGACCTCTCCCGCTGTGGAGCACAGGCTCCGGATGCGCAGGCTCAGCGGCCATGGCTCACGGGCCCAGCCGCTCCGCGGCATGTGGGATCTTCCCGGACCGGGGCACGAACCCGTATCCCCTGCATCAGCAGGCGGACTCTCAACCACTGCGCCACCAGGGAAGCCCACTAAATTGTCTTAGATGAGCTGTTTATGTGTCCGTCTCAGCTGTCACCAACATTACCTATAAGCAACAATAATGCAGAGAAAATTTTTTCCAAGTAAAATGACATACTTATTGTAGTATTTATGTACTTCTTGAAAATTTAGCATGTGCAAAACTGTACTATTGTTTTTAATAAGTTCCTACCTTTTCAGAATAGCATTTTTATTTTAGAATAGTTTTAGACTTACCAAAAAGTTACAATAATACAGAGAGTTTCTATATACCCCTTGCCCAGTTTCCCTTTTTATTAGCATCTTACATAACTGTGATATGTTTGTCACAAATAACCAATCTTGATACTTTAATATAAACTCAAGCCTATACAGATCTTCCTCAACTTACAATAGCGTTAGTCCTGATAAAATGATTGTAAATGGAAAATATCATAAGTTGGAAATATCATAGGTCAAAGATGCATTTCATACACTAACCTACTGAACACCATAGTTTAGCCCAGCCTACCTTAACATGCTCAGGACACTCACATTAGCCTACAGTTGGGCAGAATCATCTAACGCAAAGCCTAGTTTATAATAAAGTGTTGAATAGCTCATGGAATTTATCGAATACTGCACTGGAAGTGAAAAACAGAATGTTTGGGTACAGAATGGTTGTTAGTGTATCAGTTGCTTACCCTTGTGATCACGTGGCTGACTGGGAGCTGTGTTCACTGCCGCTACCCAGCATCATGAGAGAGGATTGTACCGCGTATCACAAGCCTGGGAAAAAAAATCAAAGTTCAAAATTTGAAGAATGGCTTCTACTGAAGGCATATTGCTTTCACACCAGTGTAAAGTCAAAAAATCGTAGGTGGCGCTATCGTAAGTCAGGTACTGACTGTCCTTCATCTCCTTAGTTTTTACCTAATGTCCTGATCCCATCCAGGACACTGCATTACATTTTGTCATCATGTCTCCTTAAGTTTCTCTGGTCTGTGACAGGTCCCCAGACTTTCCTTGTTTTTTTAAAATTAATTCATTTTTATTTTTGGCTGCGTTTGGTGTTTCTTGCTGTGTGCGGGCTTTCTCTTGTTGCGGTGAGTGGGAGCTACTCTTCATTACAGTGCGCGGGCTTCTCACTGTGGTGACTTTTCTTGTTGTGGAGCACGGGGTCTAGGGACACGGGCTTCAGTAGTTGTGGCTTGTGGGCTCTAGAGCTCAGGCTCAGTAGTTGTGGCGCGCGGGCTTAGTTGCTCTGTGGCGTGTGGGATCTTCCCGGACCAGGGCTCGAACACACGTCCCCTGCATTGACAGGTGGATTCTTAACCACTGCGCCTCCAGGGAAGTCCACTTCCCTTGTTTTTGATGACCTTGTTCGTTTGAGGAGTACTGGCTAGGTATTCCATAGAATATCCCTCATTTTGTGTTTTTCTAATGTCTTTCTCATAGTTAACCGGGATTGTTAGTTTGGGGGAAGACTACCACAGTGCTGAACTGCCATTCTTATCACATTTATAAGCGTTTCACGCTATCAGTATGATATCACTGTTGCTGTTGACCTTGATCACCAGGCTGAGGTCATGCTTGCCAGGTTTCTCCACTGTAAAGTTACTCTCCTTCCCCCCAGCACTTTCCATACTGTCATCTTTGGAAGGACGTTACTATGCACAGCCCGCCTTTAAAAGGTGGAGGATCTACATAAATTATTTGCATTTTTCTGCATGGAAGACTTGACTCTTCTCTCCCATTTATTTATTCAGTCATGTATTTATATCAGTATGGACCCATGGATATTGATTTTATACTTCGGGTTATAATCCAACACTCAGTATTTATTTTGTCGTTCAGATTGTTCCAGCTTTGCCCCTTTCGCTTGACTCCTGTGTCCCTTTGGCGTACCCCCCTCGTCGTGAGCTTTGTGAGCACGTCCTTACTTTGTGTCGCTGTAAGATGCTCCAGGCTCATCTTACATATGTCCAGCCCTAGTCCTAGCATCAGCCATTTCTCCAAGGAGCCCTGCTTACTTTTACTGGAGAATGGTATTAGAAACCATGATCTGGCTACTGTGTGCTGTCGGAATACCTGCTGCTTCAAGGTCCTCTTAGCTGGCAGATAAAGGAGATATACGTGTGTATACTAACCTGTGTATATACACATATCTATAAATATGAGTTCATTCTGATGGCTCCAACCCTAATCCATTCCACATGGATCATTCTAAGCTTTCTCCCCTTGTTTACCTCTAACTTCTGTCTCCAGCAGTCAGAAATCTGCCTCTTACCCTCTGCCGTTTGTTTCTTTAATTGTTCAATTCCAGTGTACCTGCATGGGAGTTGCAGAAATTCTAAGCCGTACCCCTGTGGGAAACAACTTTATCAATTAGAGCACTGTGCTAAGGACTTTATTTGTTTATTCATTCATTTTACAAACATCAGTTGAGCACCTGCTTTGTTCCAGAGATGTTCTAAAAATGAAAGACCCATGGTGACTAAGATAGCCAAGTCCCTGCCCAATGGAAGTCACATTGTAATCAAGTGCTGATTTACCAAATCTACCCCTGGCCAGGCACACGGTGGTAGCTGCTGAAAGCTTTTATAGTGAGGGGTGGCAGTGACATTAAAAGAGAATTCAGGTAGGCGCGGGAGTGGAATTGAGGGGCCAGCTGGGAGCCTACTGCAGTCTTCCTGGGATCCAAGGACACAGGACGGACACAAGACACATGTCAGAGGGATGACAAAGGCAGAACTGATGGGCATTGTAACCGATTGCATATGGGGCATCTGGGGGCAGGGAGGAGGCCCAGGTGCTGCTGAGGTCAATGCAGGAGTGGAATTAGGGTGAGGTGAGTGAGGCTGGTCATGCGAGGCAGGGTGGGATCCTGTCTTCATTTAAAGTTTTTAATATTTTGTTCATCTTGGGGTTTTGCATTATTTTGGATTTTTTAAATATTGTATTAAAATGGTATTTATCTTGATTAAGACTTTTTTCTAGCACCCCTTCATATTTTGCACCTAGTGCAAGGGAGCCACTTGCCTGGCCCGGGCCCTTGGCTGGTAAGAGTAGTCATCAAAATGGCCCAAGAGTAAACAGCACGTTGGAATTTCCAGGACACCTCCCCATACCTCTTCTCATTGAAGCTTCATGATTGCATTTTGAAGTAGGTATTATCAGCCCCGTTTTAGGAAACTGAGGTTTTGAGAATTTACATGAATGTGTCAAATTCGCATGGTTTATTAAGTAAAGATCCTCCAGTTTCAAGTTTCAGGCTCTTTGCATAGGAGGAGAAAGAACAATTTGCAGAGGAATGATAGTAAGTCCTGTTACAAAGTGTTTGCGTTTCAGGTAAATGCTGGCTATGAAAGTAAAGAATTCCTAATGAAAGTTTAAAAAAGAAATAGTGATCCTGGGAGAGAGGTTGAAACTGAACAGAGCTTCGGGTTCATGCTCATGGAGACTACATGACATGAGTGACAGATTCCTAAGAAGGGGAGAGTAGACAGAAAAGAGAAGGGGTTGCAGGTCCACCCCTTTGGGGAATCCAGAGTTTTAGGGCATAGAAAGTGGTCAGAGAGGAGCCTGGGACCCACAGGAGTGTGGTTCTTGGAAATCAGGAAAGGAGAGAATTTTAAGGAATTAAAATGAACAACCAGGGCACCACTGCCAAGAGGCAAAGAAGAAGAAGACATCAAAAAGTCCTTTGCAGGCTTCCCTGGTGGCACAGTGGTTAAGAATCTGCCTGCCAATGCAGGAGACACAGGTTCGAGCCCTGGCCCGGGAAGATCCCACATGCTGTGGAGCAATTAAGCCTGTGTGCCACAACTACTGAGCCTGAGCTCTAGAGCCCACGAGCCACAACTACTGAGCCCGCATGCCACAACTACTGAAGCCCACGCACCTAGAGCCCGTGCTCCACAACAAGAGAAGCCACCGCAATGAGAAGCCCGTGCACCGCTACGAAGAGTAGCCCCCGCTCGCTGCAACTAGAGAAAGCCCGCACGCAGCAACGAAGACCCAACACAGCCAAACATAAATAAATAGATACATTTATTTAAAAAAAAAAAAAGTCTTTTGCATTTCACTGTCCCATGAACAGGGAGACTCACCAGTACTTGGTCGTTATAAGATGACGCATAGCCTACTGCACCTTAACTACACAGTTGCACTAAGGGCCTTTTTTTCCCTCTCTGGTTTGGTTTGGCAGTCTGGTACCGTCCGGGACGCTCGGTTGAAACAATGCCGTGTGCTATGGACGTGCACACCCTGCAGAGCGGTTCCCACTTCCTTCACCCCGGTGTAATCACAGCTTCAGAGACACACAAATGTTCTCAGCTCAGACACAGCTCAGGGCTTGGCTTAAGACTGTTTACTACCCTCAAATTCAGATAGATTACACTCCTCCCCAAGTTCCTCCTCCAGTACTTCTGCTATACCAAAAACAAAAGAACCATTTCAAACTGCAATAAACACAACATGAAAATGAGTGCCCAAGTAACTTGTGGGCAATCATTTCAGAGAACCAAAGCCGCTTAGCATACCAATGCCGTGCTGTGCAGGGAGGTTTCCATGAGCAGAGTCACCCCAGGGGGCCCCATACTAATTTGGCCAAGAGAAGATGGGCGGGTTAAAGGAAACCACTAATGCGGGGAGACCTGAGCATTTCTCCTAAAGATTCTTCAAGAAAATAGCCCCGGTCTACAGATTGAGTTTATGAATTGATGTGAGATTCCCATTCACCAAGGGCACCAATAAGGTCTCATCCCATCAACGGTTCTGGTGAATGTTCGCTGATCCCCCCACTACTTTCCAAGCACGATGCTGGGTATTTTCACAACGTGTATCTCATTTAGTCACGGGTAGAAAATATAATCTTGTCTAATTTACAGATGAGTAAACTGAGTCTCTGAGTTGTCAAGTGGAAGAGGGATGCCATCCCAAATAGCCCTAAACAGAATTCCTTGTCCTCGTGTGGCCTCTCTCCGAATGGAGCTTCGTTTTATGTTATTTTTTAAAATTTCCTAGGTTTGGAGGGAGCAATAGAACAGGATGGAAAGGAGCTGAAGGGGGAGTTTGGAGAGCTGGATTCTGGCACATACATGAACTTGTTCCGTGCCCCTGGGTGGGGGGGGGGGGTCATTTCACATCCAGGTCCTCGTTTATCTTCCTCTGTAAAAATGAGAGGATGAGCTAATTGCATCACGATCCGGCCCTGCTCATGACCCTCCAAGAGCTGGCAGGATAGAGTGTAAGTTCCTTCGTACGTCTCTCCTCCCCACCTCCTACCCCGCCCTGACACGCGTGCCAGGTTCCCTTGATGTTCCCATGCCTTTGCACATGCTTTCGCTTCTGTTAGGGACCTTCCAGCTTTTCTAACAGTAAGCTCTTCTCTATCTGTGGAACTACAGGTCAAGTGTCCCCTCCCCCTACAGTTTTCTCTGACCCCCTCAAGGAAAGTCTAAGAGACCCCCTCCACCTTCTTGCATTGGTAAGGGTCCAGTTCACAGCGCATGCTCTCTCTCCCGCAGCGCTCTGAAATGTTGGGTCACTTCTCTACTGGGTCGTGGAAAAGAGGGGCTGCATCTGGGAATGCCTGGCATTCCCAACCTCAGGCACAGTGCCTAGCATGTAGTAGGTGCTTGCTGGATGGTGACAGAATGGATGCCTTTCCAAGCCAAACCTCATCTTATCTCCTAAGAGGGTGTGGATTTAACTGTGCTCCTGGCAGGGCAGAATATGCTAAAGCAAGCGATAACTGTACCTTTCCCATCCATTTCTGTCTTTCTGTGTCATTAACTTTCACATCGGTACTCTATCTCTCCGTCAGCTGACAAGCTGCCTTAGGAGCTTAAATGCATATCGATCATAGCTGAGAGTCCCTTCTGCAACGCAGAGCCCCAATTAGCCTGCATTAGAACATGGGAGGGCCTGATGCCTTTGTAGCTAAGAAGGTTATTTTAATATGGAGATCAAATCCCCTGGGAAGCCCAGCCACTCCGCCTCCCCTAAACGTCCACCCTGTTGGGAAACCACAGTGTCTAAAGTCACACCATTAACACCCTAAGATGAAGGAATTCTCTGTCAAATAGATATGTCATGTGGAGAAATATCAAAGCCATTAGCTATCCTTCTGAGGTATTTTGACTTATCCGATCATCCATCTGTGCGTTCATTTATTCATCTGTTTCTTCATTGAGGAGTTATTATAAACGGGTACAAATCCTTTTAACTTCACCCTGAAAAGATACAACTGTTTATTTCCTATACCTGGGGTTAGTAACTCATAGATACATAATAATGATAATAGTAATAGCAAATATTTACATAGTTCTTATTATGCACCAAGCACTCAATGTGTTAACAACTTTACTTGTATATGTTAATGTATTTGACCTTCACGATAACCCCCGTAGGTGTGTATCATGTTTTATCATCTTTATTTTGCAGATGAGAAAACTGAGGCAAGGGAACATTTTTTTTTACTATGTATTTTCTTTATTTTTTTGGCTGTATTGGGTCTTAGTTGTGGCATGCGGGACCTTTCACTGTGGCACGGGCTCTTCGTGTGGCACACGGGCTTCTCTCTAGTTGTGGCCTGCAGATTTTCTCTCTCTAGTTGTGGTACACGGGTTCCAGGGCACATGGGCTCTGTAGTTTGCGGCATGCAGGCTTAGTTGCCCTGCAGCATGTGGGATCTTAGTTCCCTGACCAGGGATCAAACCCATGTCCTCTGCATTGGAAGGCAGATTCTTTACCACTGGACCACCAGGGAAGTCCTGGCAAGGGAAGATTTTTAACTTGCCCAAGACCATACCTGTGGCACGTGGCAGAGCTAGGGTTAGACCAGAACATAATCCTAACCACTACCCTGGACTCTTACGGTGGGAAGCTGCCCTAATGGGCAGTCATTTCCCCAGGGATCTGGGCAGAGTGGAAGGAGCATGAGATGGGGAGACTGGACTCCTGGCTTCCCACTCAAAGCTGTGTTTCAGGCCAGGTGTATCACCTGGGCAAAGCACTTAGCCCTTTGGATAACTTTTTAAAAAACCAATCTATCAATATTTTAAAAAGGGAATTGGGTTAGGGTATGACTAACAAAGCCAGAAGGCTCTCTAACCTCTACAATTCTGCAAATTAGATTTTTTTTTTTCTCCCAAAGATACTATCAGGACTATTAAAGTGACTGAAGTTTAATGGCTGAAATCAACATCAGCAGAGGACAAACCGTGCTCTGGGCAGCCTGTTCTCAGAGGACCTGGCCTCTTATTTGCGGGCCTGTAAAGAAGATGTCGTCTGTGGCTGGGCCCCAATTAAAGCATTTCCAGGTGGCTGTGGGGAACAGAGGCCCCAAGGCCATGTCCTTGGATGAGCCTGCTGGGGTCACACATGCTCACTGTCACATGATGTCCCCGCATCCTTGTTCCCCAGCTCCAGTGGGTGGTGCTCACACTGGTTAGAATTGCAAGGGTGGCTGGAGCATCTCGCACAGGGCAGACGTGATGTGGCCAATGGAATTCCCAGCAGACACTAGGCACATGGAAGAATAACGCACATTTAGGTCCAGGGAGAAGCGGACTGGACACTGTCATTTTTCAGAACAAGTGGCCAGGTATCAGGGACTTTAGGTTTAAGTACAGGGTCTTCAGACATCCTAGCGCTGCCACAGAAAGGCTGTGTGTGAGAAGGAGGAAGGAATACAGACCTTCAAGACAGACATGTGGGTTTAAATCCAAATGCTGACTCTCACTGACTGCACATCCACGGGCAAGTTATTGGCCTCTGTGAGCCTCACTTTTCTCATCTGTAAAATGGGGAATTCTCTTCTCCCTTCTGGGTTGTGGTAATAATCACAAAGGATGTGAATCAAACTCCCAGCTCAGCTCACAGACGTTCCATCAAGTGCAACCATATGTCAGCAGCAGCGACCAAAAGTCACTCTGTTTGGCTGAAGTAGGTGATGTGGGAAGGAGAATAGGAAGATGTGGTTGAAAACAGAGCTGGGGGTACTTCGTCCATTCAGTATTTATTCATTCGTTCATTCTTTCTTTCTTTCATTCATCCATTCATTCATTCATTCAGTATATATTTTTCAGATACTGACTATGTGCCAGGTAGCATATGGACTAGGGCCAGGTTCATGTAGATGACAGATACAATCCTTGTCCCCAGACACTTTTTAAAAAAGAAACTTCTTCTTCATGCTAAGAAAATCCTTTTCTTTTTTTCTTTTAATAATATATTTTTTAATTTTTGGCTGTATGGCATGTGGGATCTCAGTTCCCCGGCCAGGGATTGAACCCGTGACCCTGGCATTGGAAACTTGGAGTCTTAACCACAGGACTGCCAGGGAAGTTCTAAGGAAATCCTTTTCTATTTTGCTAAGAGTTTTTAAAAAGTCATAAATAGCTATAGAACTTTATGGAATGCTTTTTCTCATCTTGTTGAGATGGAGATATATTTTCTCCTTTAACTTTTTTTTTTTTTTTCGGTACGCGGGCCTCTCACCGCTGTGGCCTCTCCCGTTGCGGAGCACAGGCTCAGCGGCCATGGCTCACGGGCCCAGCCGCTCGGCGGCATGTGGGATCTTCCCGGACCGGGGCACGAACCCGTGTCCCCTGCATCGGCAGGTGGACCCTCAACAACTGCGCCACCAGGGAAGACCATCCTTTAACTTTTTAAACTAAATTCTTAGACACAGAATCATTGGGTTAAAGAGGTTAAACGTTTACAGTGTTGAGACATTTTGCTAATTGTCCTTCGTAAGAGTTTGTTCTGTTTATCTGCTCCACCCCCATGATAGTAGATGGGCGTGCCAACTTCAACACACCCTCAGTACAAATTCACTCTTATTTTCATGTTCCTACCTGATAGTTGAAACGTGGGGTGTGTGTCAGTTTGGGTCCTCCAAGAAGCAGATGTCAAGATGGGATTACACATTCAAGAGAGTTATTGTGGGGGGAATGGGGAGGGGCCGTCAGATGCCAACTCAGGGCTGACTCCATGAAGGACAGAGGAAGAAAGGAGGGCTGGGAGGCAGAGTCTAAGATTCAAGAAAGTTCTTAGAAAGTTTCAGCCAGGCCGGTGGGGTCGTCAAGCCAGAGTCGCCCTCAGAGGAGTTTCCTTCACACTGGAAGGGGCTGCACTAGTACCTCTGCCAGCTACATTCACGGGTAGGCAAGAAGCCCTGGGAAGTGCGGCCTGGGGGCAGATGAAGTGGTGAATTCAGAGCACAGCCAGAGCTGTCTATCAGTTACCACTCCTCCCACCAGCAGGAGAGCCGAGTACACAGTTTTATGGCTGCCGCAGGCTGCTTATTTTATTCTTGATAATTTGCTGGAGTTTCCCTATAGATTATGCATATGAACCATTGTGAACATTGCAGATATTTCCCCCCGTTTATTGAATGTCTTATGATCTCTTGGGAGAGAGAAGGGAAGACTGTCATAAAGGAAAGAAATTCTAAATATTTAGACAGAAAAATCTAACCATTTTCTAAACAGCTTTTGGGTTATGTTTTTCTTTCTTTTCTTTCTTTTTTGGGGCATTCTTGGAAGGCTTTTCTCTCCACCACACACGTTTAAAAAATATTCACTCATCAATACAGACTAAGCCATACAGACTCAACTGAACTGAACTGCCAGTTTGCAGGAAACACAGTGCATGGAGGAACATGTCAGTGACACCAGGGGATGTAGCTGGCAGAATCCAGACTGTGGGAAACTGCAGGACCAGCGACCCTGACTCTTCATCAGAGAAATCGCAAGGATGGAGAAAAAAGAGTTGAAGGTGGGGAACTAGTGGGTTAGAAGAGACTCGAAAACACTGTCAAACAACCTCAATAAACGGACCCCTCCCTAAAAGTGGGACAAACAGGGAAGTTTGAAAACTGATTGAATATTTGCTATTAAGAAATTATTTTTTTAGAGTGATAATGGAACTGTGGTTATGTTTGAAGAAGAATGTTTCTGTCTTTTAGAACCAGAAGCAGAAATACTTTCACCTGAAGTGATGTGCAGTCTGGGATCTGTTTCAAAGTCACCCAAGGAGGACAGAAATGGCTGGGGCTACAAATGAAGTGGGATTGGTTATGACGACTCTTTCGAGTGGGTGGTACGTCCTTGGAGACTCACTGTACTATTCTTTCTATTTCTGTATGCATGTAAGCTTTTCCCATAATAAAAAGTTTAAAAATGTTATCTATCAGAAAAACACACATGTGCACCACATACACACACACACACACACACGGGGAAAAAGCAAGCAAGGACTCTGGAGTCAGAATTTCGGTGTTTAAACATCATTTTCACACTTATTAGCTGGGTGGCCCTTGGGGACTTATCTAACCTCTTTGTGCCTCTGTTTCTTATCAGCAAAATATGGAAACTATTATTCCCTATCTCGTAGGACTGACAGAAGGATTAAATGAGATAAGACATACGAAGCACTTTACGGAGAACCTGGCACATTGCATATCGATTCTACAAATGTTCATTGGATGCCTCAAATACACCAGACACTGTACCCAATGCAGGGATGAGCTAGTGTTGTTTTATTTTTATTGATACTATCACAGTAGTCATTTTGTGATTCTATCTCTTATATGTCTGTCTTTTTCCATCTGGAATTTATTTTGGTATAAGGAGGAACACTGGGAACTTTTTAAAGATGTTTTGCCAATTATCCATCTTATTCATTAAATATTCCTTTTTTCCTCCACTGAGATGAAACATTCTCGTACTAAATTCATATGTTTATTTCTGGACTCCCTGTATCCTTTGATACTCTTCTAATGATTTTTTTTTTTTTTTGTCTAGTAGCCTTTATAAGTCTGTTTTTAATTCTTGGCAAGTTTAAGGGAAGAAAAATAGTAATTTTTTAAATGTTTGGGGGTTTTTTCTAATTTAAGAAAGCATAGGGCTTCCCTGGTGGCGCAGTGGTTGAGAGTCCGCCTGCCAATGCAGGCGACACGGGTTCGTGCCCCGGTCCGGGAGGATCCCACATGCCGCGGAGCAGCTGGGCCCGTGAGCCATGGCCGCTGAGCCTGCGCGTCCAGAGCCTGTGCTCCGCAACGGGAGAGGCCACAACAGTGAGAGGCCCGCGTGCCGCAAAAAAAAAAAAAACAAAACAAAAAGAAAGCATAATATTTTCGTTTCTGTTTTACTTATCAGGGACTTTTGCCTTCTGTCCATCAGGTCCCTCCACAAAGGACAGAGCAGATTGTACAATGATCTGCCAAACTCAGGACAATGGGCGAACAGGGATTTCATCCTCATGGCTGATCGGTAGGCAGGAGGGGGAGGACCTGGCATCCTTTGGTGACACCAAGTCAGGGTGCCTGCAGTCAGATCCAGGGTCTGGGCCTCTGCGTCTTCGCCCAAGTTCCTTTCCGCTCTCTGACTGGAATAGTTAGGTCCACATCTTACGTTATTTAAAATATCAGGGCAGTACATCCCAGAGTTGTTTTAACCACTGTTTAAAAACCATGCAACTCTGGACATATATACACTACCAAACATAACATAGGTAGCTAGTGGGAAGCAGCCGCATAGCACAGGGAGATCAGCTCAGTGCTTTGTGTCCCCCTAGAGGGGTGGGATAGGGACGGTGGGAGGGAGGGAGACGCAAGAGGGAAGGGATATGGGGATATATGTATGCATATGGCTGATTCACTTTGTTGTACAACAGAAAGTAGCACAGCATTGTGAAGCAATTATACTCCAATAAAGATGTATTGAAAAAACAAAAAACAAAACCCATGCAGCTCTAATTTTTACGCACTTGGTGCTGAGGATCTAAAGTTTCTGTGTGTATTCATGATGAGCAATTTTTACCTTTTCTTGATAAAACCCTAGGAGTGGATGAAGTTGACATTTTTTGAGTGCCTATTGTAAGAAAGACACTTTATATGTGTTGACTGCCTTTTGCCCTCTTCTGCCTCCTTTGGATGGGCTCAACCTTTCTTGGTTACTGCAAGGGGGATGAGAGTAGTTGAGCCAGCGAAACACTGCAACTGCCCCAAACCACAGCAACCACACAAGCTCATAAGCCACGGAGACCATGAACTCTGCCTGCCCCAGCCCGAGACCCACTGCGGGGACAGAGTAAGCAGGCACAGGAGGCCATGCAAGTTTAGGAGCATGTAGCTTTTCTTTTCTTTTTTTCCAGTTTGAAACCATCCCACAGGAGAATGAACGGGCAAGTTCACGATGCTCTCAGACACGCAGTCCAACTCTCTCTCACTCTGAGGGCATGCGTGTACCAGTCTGTTTGTCTCTCAATGATCTCTCTTCCCCAAACAATGTCCTTTTTCATCTTCTATCAAATGCAGCTCAAGCTCTGCTCCAATGCCCGTTCCAAGGGGGATCTCCTGAGACCATGTGTTCCTCTCTGTCTCTGGCACTGTTTACTTCTTCGCATGACGATGGACTCCACACCAGGGTGGTTACCCACACACCTGGTCTTAAGCAGAGCCTTCAGTACCTTGGCTGACATCCCCTGAGTCCCTGGTTCCCGTCACTCACGAGGCCACAGGGATTTGAGCCTCCTCGTCTTCCTTTCTTGCCTAAGTTCCCTTCCGTCTTACTGACCACGATATCACCTCACCCCCAACTCAGCACTTGATCTTCCTGCCGCCATCACACACAAAGTGTTTCCAAACATACATGTTACGCATCACATGATTTTCCACCTTTTTGACTAACTGAACCCATTCGAACTAAATGTATTTCTCTCTTCCAGTTCAGTAGGTTTCTTTCCCGCTCAGAACTACCCAAGACGTGTGTATTGTTTCACTGAACCACCACTCACTTTGCAAGGTGCAAAGGGGAAAAAATGAGAGAGCTTAATTTAATTACCAGAGTCCCACATGATACACAGCAAAACCAGGATCCGAGGGTACAGATCTCTGACTCCGAATCTCATCCTCTTCTCCTCCAGGGCTCTGCCTCTCCTTCCTGCTGCCCCCGCCACTTACGTTCCCACAGGATGATGTAAAGTGTCCAGGATCAGGGTTTGGGAATTCAGAAACATGGCTTGAGGTTTACTCTTTATATTGGTGTCAGCTGGGTGAGGTGTTTTGAATCTTCTGAAAAATCCCAGGGAAATTTGATCAACGGAGCTTATCCTAAATATTACTATTCAGAGAAGTCCTTGAAATACTAAATATAATCCTGTAGCTGAAAAAATTCGCTCATTAAAGAGATTTTGAATTATGGACCAAGACGTCAGATAACAGATCTATAGGGAGTTGAATGTATGACAGGATTTCACCATATTTATTAATTCATTTCTTTAAGAAACAGAACAGAAGTGCACAATTATTTTCTCCTTATTATTCTTTTAGTAACTCTAGCTGAACAGGGACTGGGCAGATAAAGGCAAGTAGAATGCACCAGCCTGTGTTTGGGCTCATGAGGCATAGGAGAGCTTACATTTTGGGGAATATCCTTAGTATGTGACAGAAATTCATTAGGTAGATAAGACGAGCACAGTGATTTGATAGGGAAGAATGGTGTTTGTTTCTAGAAAACTGGGCACCAACCTCAATAACTCACTCTCTCCTGCTCATTGCTTTGGTACAAAGCTTAGTAAAATGCAGCCTAAGAGGTGAACACGTGCTTACCTTTAAGCTGGATTAGGGACCCAGGTATCAGAGAAGGCATCTAAGATGGGCACTGTGACAAACCAGCTCCAGGATCTGAGGCAGGTCCGCTCCTCTCAGTGTCCCCATGTAGTAGATTCCTGTGGCTGCCATAACAAATGGGTGACTCCAAACAAGAGAAGTATACTTCGTCCCAGTTCAGGAGGCCAGAAGCCCCAAATCAAGATGCCGACGGGGCTGGTTCCTTCTGACGGCTCTGGGGAGAACCTATGCTCTGCCGTTTCCCTCACTTCGTTGGTGTTGCCTGCAGTCCTGGGTGTTTCTGGACTTGTGGGCACATCGCTTCAGTCTCTGCCTTCACATGCCTTCTTCCCTGTTTCCGGGTCTCTGTGTGCAAATTTCCCTCTTCTTACGAGGACACTCATCTAATCCAGTTTGACCTCATCTTAACTTGATTATACCCACAAAGACCCTATCTCAAATAAGGTCACATTTACAGGTACCAAGGTTTAGGACTTGAACGTGTCTTTTGGGGGCTAGAATTCAACCCACACCATTCTTAATTGAAGGGATTGGAAGAAGTTTTATTGCAACAGAAGAGTTGTAGTCTGCCAAGTAGCTCAGCCATTTTAGCCTTGTATTATGTCTCCTCTTATAACAAAACATGCTTAGGAAGTGTCAGAATTGGAGAATGGGAGGCTTTCGAAAATCTGGAAGTGGGACTGTCTAGGTGCACACGTCACAGTGAAGTGTGAATGCTGGCAAGGGCAGCCGCGGAGCACTTACATTGTGACTTGGAGTTTGTTTAGCAGGAAATGTCATATTTGTACATAAGGTTTGAAGTGATATCCTAGTTGGCTAGTTTGAAATTAAAAAAAGGTTCATCATTTTGGCCCAAGTGCTAATGTTGACCTGATTATTTAAAAGCATTTTTAAATGGCATAAGATAAAGGTCAAATACCTCATAACTCTCTAACTTCTGCCAAATGGAGTTGGAAAAATTTGTAATTTCATAGCATGGCAGCAAAGGCCCAGGACACTCTAGCCAGGCCCCCTCCAACCTCCTGAGTCAAGGCTCCTTACCTCTCACCTCCCACTTCTGTCACAGCAAGACAGCCCTCATTGTTCGGGCTTCCTAGATGCGTCCCCCTCTTTGTGCTTTGTTCTTGCTCTTTTTCCTAGAATTCTATCCTCTCCCCATATGTTCCTTCCTCCACTGATCAACCTCCACTCCCTGACTGCAATGGATTGAATGTTTGTGTCCCTCCAAATCCACGTGTTGAAACTCTAACCTCAATGCAATGGGTTTTGGAGGTGAGGCTGTTGGACGGTCATTAAGTCATGAAGGTGGAGCCCTCATGATGGGGTCAGTGCCCTTAAAAGAGGAGACAGAAGAGGGCTCTCTCTCCCTCTTTCCACCACGTGAAGGTACAACAAAAAGTGGGCAGTCTACAACTGGAAGAGGCTCTCCCCAGAACCTGGCCACATTGGCACCCCAATCTAGACTTCCAGCCTCCAGAACTGGGAGAAATGAGTTTCTGTTGCTCAGAAGCCACCCAGTCTATAGAATTTTGTTATAGCCGCCACATCTGACTAATACACCATCTCGCCCATCTTTCAAGGAAGGCCACGTTCAAATGCTGCTGGTTTAGGCAAAAGCTGTTCTCTTACTGATTAGAATCCTGATGATGATAGTCTGGGGAGGTTGTTTGACAACCATCTGCTGTGACTGAGCCCCAGTTATGTGGCAGCCTCAGTGCTGGTAATGCAGTGACCCCAGAACCCACCGCCATCTCTGCCTGATGGAGCAGGAAGTCTCCCGAGGCTGAATGGGCTCTTATGATACATAAAAGCATTCTTTGACCTCTGAGTGTTAGAAAGAGGCAGTAAGAAAATCATTGATTTGAGCTGCACCTGTACTTTGAAATGTATTTAACACTGTGTTTACTGGAAAATTAACTTTAGTAAATTCCATATGACAGTTATTACATCGTATTTTCTCAGCTGCAAGATTGTATCTTTTCAAATGTTGATGGACCTGAAACCAGGCTGCAGCTTACAACTGACTTTGAAAAGAACCTGCCTTTTGTGAAAATGTTGTCTCTGCCTGTCTGGTGCTGTTACCTAACGTGAGTTATTTGACTTGGCAGTACCACGTAGAGTTGGATTTTATCTTAAATTGAATCCCTAATTGTCACTTGCAATGTCTTCAAAAAGATTACCTTCTGGTGCAATGTTAAAACAAAAGTTATTATGGGCAGAAAAGCCTGAGCGTAGAGCTCCAAGTGGTAAATTTACTGAGAGTGAAGTGAATATCTATGGCTGGAGGTCCCACGCTGCCTCATTGTCTTGAAAGCAACAATCAAGTGTTTACAGGATCTGGGAGGGAGAATGCAAATCTGCAACCTAAATGGCTCCAGTGTGTGTGTACATAATTTTGTATTTATTTTCCTTTTTCCAGCTTTGTGGGGAATTCCCTGGCGGTCCGGTGGTTAGGACTCCATACTCTCACTGCTGAGGGCTCGGGTTCAGTCGGGTTAGTTTTTCCGGTGGGAAAACTAAAATCCCACAAACTGCGTGGTGTGGCCAGAAAAAAAAAAATGTTTCTAGCTTTGTTGAGGCATAAATGATATACAGCTCATATTTAATGTCTACAATTTGATGAGTTTGGACATATGCATACACCCTGATACCATCACCACGGTCAAGGTTATAAACATATCTATCACCTCCAAAAGTTTCTTTGTGTCCCTTTGCTTTTGTATGTGTGCGGTGAACTGAGATCTACCCTCTTAACACATCTTTAGGTGCACAATACATATTGTTAGCTGTGGGCACTCTGGTGCACAGCAGGTCTCTAGAACGTCCTCATGTTACATATATCTGCAACTTTATACCCGCTGAGCAACTCCCCACTTTCCCCTCTTCCCATCCCCAGGCAGGTACCATTCTAGTCTCTGCTCCTAGGAGTCTGACTATTTTGGTACCACATGTAAGTGGAGTCACGCACTATCTGTCCTTCTGTGACTGGCTAATTTCACTTAACATAACGTCTTCCAATTTCACGCATGTTGCGGCAAAAGAATTTCCTTCTTCTTAAAGGCTGAATAATACTCCATGGTGCAGATGTGCCACATTTTCTTTATTCATTTATCTGTTGACGGACATTTGGGTTGTTTCTATATCATGGCTATTGTGAATAATTCTGAAATGAACATGAGAGCACAGATAGCTTTTCAAGATCTTGATTTCCATTCTTTTGGATATATACCCAGGAGTGGGATTGCTGAATCACGTGGTAGTTCTATTTTTAATTTATTTTTTTAAAGATTTAATGGTGCTGGTATCTGATTTTTCTTACTTTTATACTGTACTACATTTGTGCCCATGGTCATACACATCCAGCTCCCTGATAGATACTTTATTTTTTTTTAAAGAAGATGTTGGGGGTAGGAGTTTATTAATTAATTAATTTATTCTTGCTGTGTTGGGTCTTCGTTTCTGTGCGAGGGTTTTCTCTAGTTGTGGCAAGCGGGGGCCACTCTTCATCGTGGTGCGCGGGCCTCTCACTATCGCGGCCTCTCTTGTTGCGGAGCACAGGCTCCAGACGCGCAGGCTCAGTAGTTGTGGCGCACGGGCCTAGTTGCTCCGCGGCATGTGGGATCCTCCCAGACCAGGGCTCGAACCCGTGCCCCCCGCATTAGCAGGCAGATTCTCAACCCCTGCGCCACCAGGGAAGCCCCTATGTTTAATTTTTTGAGGAATCTCTATACTGTTGTTCACCACTTCCCCACCATCTTACATTTCTACCAACAGTGTACAAGGCTTCCAATTTCTCCACATCACCACTAGTGCTTATCTTTTATTTATTTTATTGTATTTTCTGATAACGGCCATTCTAACAGGTGTTATTTAGTGTCTCATTGTGGGTTTGATTTACATTTCCCTGATGATTAGTGACGTTGAGCAGATTCTCACATACCTTTTGGCCATTCATACGTGTCCTTTCCAGAAATGTCTGTAGATAAGTAAGTTTTCGTCTTGTTTTGAGACATGTAAAATGATGGCACAAGTCAGGCACAGAGTTAACTGTGTTAACTGACCAATCCCTTAGAACAGATTAGCAAACATGAAAGCTGGATTAGTGTGACTGACCCACCCTGATGCAGGCGGGTGACTTAGGAGTCACGAGCTGACTTCCACGAGAAGCTCTCTACCTTCCACCAACAGGAATTCAATTAAAGAAAAAAGCCAAAATGTTGAGCTAAACCAAATAGGAAATCCAGACAGAGCATCAGTGTTCTTCAATAAGCCTTGAACTATGCTGCCATTCTTAGGACGCTAAGAAGCCAGAGAAGTTATGGCTTTAGAAGTTATGGCACTAAAAGCATGTCTCCACGGTTCTCTGCAGTCAATGCCAATGGACCAAGGTGAGTGAAACTTCAGACTCTGACTACGGTAAGAGCTCTCAGCTTAAACTTAAACTGTGAAACTGAAGAAGAAAGGGGTATAAATGAGCAGATTGTCTTCTAGGTTTTCTTTCATTCACATTTAACATAAAGCTACTTTTTTTTTTTCTTCTAAAACAAAGCTGTTACTGCATTTGTGGATAGTTAATAATTTTTGAAACTCATAGAAGCAGAGACTAGAATGGTGGTTGCCAGGGGATGGGAGGAGGGGAAACAACCACGTTGTTCAATGGGTATACAGGATGAGTAAGTTCTAGGGATCTGCTGTGCAACATCATACCGCAGTTAACAATACGTATTGTGCACTTAAAGATTTGTTAAGAGGGTAGACCTAATAAGGTCTTGCCACAAGAAATTTTAAAAAGGGCACACGAGGAACTTTTGGAGAGGAGGGATGTTTATTACCTTGATTGTGGTGATGGTATCAGTGTGTGCATATGTCCAAACTCATCAAGTTTTATATGTTAAAAGTACACAATTTAATGTCATTTATACATCAATAAAGCTGATAAAAAAACAAATAAAAATCAAATTAAGGGGAATACAAGTCTGTTTGGTTACACTTTAAAATACCAACCTCTCCTAGTTGGGAACTGGTGCAGTTCTTGCCCTAGGGTAGCTGAGACTTTCTGGTCCTATCCAGACCCTCTTCTTGATGACTTTGGGTCTTCATTTTACATCTATCCTCATCAGAATCCCATGCTGACACACAGCTCTTACCACTTTCTGTTATCAGTGTTTACCACGTAGGGATTTACATTTGGATGACGCCATGGAAAACTCAAATAACAGTGACATAAACAATATAGGTTTATTGTTCTCACAAAAAGATACGTTCCAAAGTAGGGGGAGGCTGGTATTCGTTCAGGGCCCGTGACACTATGTTATTCTTAGCCTTTTTTTACATGGTTGCAAGGTGGGTGCAGCAGTTCCAGCCACCAGATCTGTGCTCCAGGCAGGAGCATGGAAGAAGAAAAAAGACATATGGGAGAAGAATTTTCTCCCTTTGAGGAGCATTCCTGGGAACACAACCGCAAAACTTTTATTTACTTCTCATAGGCTGGAAGAGTACAAAAGGTTGGGAATTGCAGGAATATTTTAAAGCTGGGTTCCTTGTTATATGCCATAAATCATAGATTTTTTAAATAAAGAAGTCAGAGAAAGAGGATATCAGTAGGCAACCGTAGTGTCATAGGACGTTCCTATGACAAAACAGAGAATGTTTTCTTCTTTTTATCTGTAATTGCTCAAAGAAGGTCACAATTTAGGATAGCGTCTTCCCTATTTGTGGTCCGCAGCTCTGTCTGGCCCCGTTCCTAGTCTGAGACTGAGCAAATTCATTGAATGAGAAAAGCACAAGTTAGTTTGTTTTCCCAACATGGAGCCTTTTCTGCACAGTACACTCTGATGTCACGGAAGCAAAGTTCATGTACCCCTGGGTTTGGCAGGAAAAGCACAACGTTAAAAGTGCTCCTTATTAGCTACAAAAAGAGTCATCCTTATTGCACAGAAATCAATGATTGAAAAACCCTTCCTAGGTTGCATTATCAAATATCCTTCCTGGCTGTGACACTTGAAGAATCTATCCTGCAACCCTCCCAATTTGGCTACACCTAGGATTGGATCGGCTACTCCATCAGAAACTGAAGTTGTACCATTTGATCATTAACATTCTCATCAGGTTTACACTGGTACGATCCCACGATGGGCTTCATCGTTTCCTCATATGGGCTCTTTTGCCCATGTGTCAGGATTTCTCTCTGCCCTGTGTGGTGATTCACACATGTCTGCATCCCCACTGGACTGTGGGCTGCTTGAGAGCCAAGATTTTGGTTCTCTCATCCCAGCATCCCTTCCACAGGCAACTTGTGATTCCTCAGTAATATCAGTTGAATAAAATGGACTCCTCTTGTGAAGTAGGTCCTTATCTATGCTGAGGGCTGTCAAAAGCCTCTCCTCTCTCCATCTCCCAGTGTCTGTCATTTCTGCCCATCATGGTGGCTAGTACAGCAATGCCAATAGAATAACAATCACCATGGACAGAGCCATAAACTAGGTATCTTGCACACCTTGCATCTAATTCTCCATCAAACTGGAGAAGCAGTGAAGGTTAGAGAGGAAGCTGATCCCCAGAGTAAAAAGAAGAAGTCCCTTGGCCAAGGTTGCAAAGTGACATCTATCATTTGAATCCAGATTTGACTCCAAAGCCATGTTTGACTGAACCCAGGATAGCGCAGCCTGCATTTTAGTGGGCTAGGTGTTGACTTGTAGAGTGTTGTGGCTGTTACAGAAGAAACGTGGACCTAAAGCTGGAAAATTAAAAGTCCGCAGTTGTTGAAATGCGCCCTTATCAACAAACTCACACCGTTGTCTAGAAAGAAACCTCTTGAATGCTCTAAAACCTCATGCAAAGATTTTCCTATGTCTCCAAAGCATAACAAATAAATATCATCCTATTTAACACACTAATAACATGTGTTCTCTGGTCAATACAAATACCCACCTGAGAAAGGCGGGCACATTCTAGCTCTAAGACCTGATTGTGGGCATCCACGTGGTACGATGTGAAAAGCATACACCTAGGCGTCAGAGAAGCTGGGCTCCATCCCTGGCAATGCTATGAATTTGCTGCACTGTCTTGGGCAAGATGGTTTCCTCTTGGGAGCCTCAGTTTAATTTGTAAAATGAGTGTGGTTAGGTGATTTATAAAGTCCCTTCCATTGCTACATTTTACATTTTATGGTTTCTATTTTGATGCCACTTGCTGACCTTCCACTTTCGTTGCATAAAAGATGCACATTCTTTTTTTTTTTTTTTTTGCGGTACGCGGGCCTCTCACCGCTGGGGCCCCTCCCATTGAGGAGCATAGGCTCCGGCCGCGCAGGCCCAGCGGCCATGGCTCACGGGCCCAGCCGCTCCGCGGCACGTGGGATCCTCCCGGACCGGGGCACGAACCCGTGTCCCCTGCATCGGCAGGTGGACTCTCAACCACTGCGCCACCAGGGAAGCCCAGGATGCACATTCTTATATTGAGCTACCGGGAGGGAAATTTCTCTTCTTTTTAAAGACATCTGCCCCACTCTCCCTCCCAGCTCACTTTCTTTTTGCACTGAGAAGCACAGTGAGACTCGAATGAGTATTTCCACAGTCCCTGGCACACTACTCCGTGCTCAGGTCGAGACAGATTCCTAGACGGCTTATTTCTAGATCAAAGCATTGAACTACAGCCCGGCCCTGGGACATAGCTCCAATTCCTGGAGTGCCACATGGACCTGTTGTCAAGGCCATCAACCTCTATAGAGCATCCCTCAGAGAAGGAATAATCTGAGGGATGACTGTCTAAGCGGATGCCCAGTATTTTACGATTCCGAAAGCACCTTGCCTCCAATATCTCTACTTATTTGTTACCCTTGAAAGGTAGAAAGATCACATGGATAACAGCAGGGCCGTTGGTTAAACAACATTCTTTGGGCATAGAGTTTCAAGAGGCAGAGTTTGGCTGGACCCAACTGTGGGACTCCTACTCTCCTGCTCCGTTCTCTGCCTGTAGTTATAGAAAATCACGTATGGTCCCGGGTAGCCCTCTCTGTTTCCTCATTGAGCCACATACCGAGAGAAAGCATAACACGGATTTCTCCTTGGAGCCTGGACCACCGGGAACCCTTGGGTGTAGACTGCCCATCTGGGGGTTCTGGGCACCTGTATATATGTGGCTGACCTGGCCCTACGCTGACCACTCACTCACACAACAGCAGAGTTGGGACAGAGCAGAGCCTGGGGGAATAGGCAGGGAAACTAGAGAGAAGAGACTTCTCTTCTGTGTCAGCCATAACTTACAAGGCGACCTGGAGCAAGCCCCTCCTCTCTTTGTACCTCAGTCTTTTAATCTGTATCCTTATCTGTATCAGTATCCTTATCTCTTATCTGTAAAACAAAGGGTTTGGAATCAACACTGGCCAAGCTCCCTTCAGCTCTGACACTCAGCGCTGTGATCTAATCCTTAGCTGGCTCTCACTGGGCATCGTGATCTTGGCCTTCAAGTCTCTGGGTCTCCTTTTTCCTCTCCACCATACACACATTGCAGTCATAATACTTGTTTCTGACTTCATGTTCAGTCTTCTCCCTTTTCTCTGCTCACAGCAGAACCTCTCCATTCTTTATCTGATACTTCAAGGGCAGGTAACAAAAACTCCCATGCAAACCATTTTTAATAATAAAATTGTATTAGTCTGGGTTCTCTAGAGAAATCGAACCAATAGGATATAAATATCAAGAAATTTACTGTAAGGAATTGGCTCACATGCTTAGGAGGCTGAGAAGTCTAAGATCTCCGATTGGCAAGCTGGAGTCCCAGGAAAGCCAGTGGTGTAAGTTCCAGTCTGAGTCCAAGTTCAAAGGCAGGAGGAGACGGATGACCCAGCTTGAATATCCACATCCCAGCTCGAAGACAGAGGGACCAAATTATCCCTTACTCAGGCCTCCAGTGGATTGGAGGATGCTGACACACAGAGGGGAGGGCCATCTGCTTTGCTCAGTTCACCAATTCAAACACTAATCTCTTCAGGAAGCACCTTTACAGACATACCCAGAAATCACGTTTAACCAAATATCTGGGCACCCTGATGCCCAGTCAGCTTGACACATAAATTAACCATTGCAGAAATGTAATTGGCTTGTGCATCTTAAAAGTCTAGCAGCTCAGGGGAGACAGCCAGGACTCTACGTCTCTCAGCATCTTCAGATTCCACTTGCTTGGAGTTTGCACCCTTCTCAGGATGCTTCTTTCTACATGGCTCCAAGGGGCTCTTTCTGGGGCTACATGCTTCCTTGTTCACCCAGAGCTGGAGTGTGGCAGGAAGGCAACTCTTTTAACATCTAATGGAATCAACACACGTATGCTCAGTCCGGAGGCAATGATATGGCCTGGGGGATGGATTATGCTAATAAGTTTGGACTTAAGCCCTGGGCGGCCCTAGGGCTGGACCTGAGCCTGCCTCACTGCAGCACGGGCTGTGCTGAGGAAGGGGTCATTAAGCGAAAACTGGGCGCAGGTACCAACAGAAGGCAATGGATACTGAGTGGCCCTAAACACCAATTGTTTGTTGCAACCATTCAGCTGAAGTGTTCCCTTGGGTGGTATACTAGTTTACGATGGCCACTAAATCAAATCACCACAACCTTGATGGCTTGAAACAATACAAATTGATTCTCTTACTGTCCTGGAGGCCACAGGTCTGAAGTCAGTTTCACCAGGCTGAAACCAGGGTACTGGCTGGCCTCCACTTCCCCCCAGACTCCCAGGGAGAATCCTTTTCCTTGCATTTTCCAGCTTCTAGAGCTGCATTCCTTGGCTCATGGCCCCTTCCTGCATCTTCAAAGCCAGCAGCACAGCATCTTCAGATCTCTCCCAGCTCCTGCGGCAACCCTTCCTTCTCCTCTCTCTCTTTCTTTTTTTTTTTTTTCTTTTGCGGTACGCGGGCCTCTCACTGTTGTGGCCTCTCCCGCTGCAGAGTACAGGCTCCGGACGCGCAGGCTCAGCGGCCATGGCTCACGGGCCCAGCCGCTCTGCGGCATGTGGGATCTTCCCGGACCGGGGCACGAACCCATGTCTCCTGCATCGGCAGGCGGACTCTCAACCACTGCGCCACCAGGGAAGCCCTCTCTCTTTCTTTTATCTGACCCTCTCACCTCCCTCTTATGAGGACCCTTGTAATGACATTGGGCCCATCCCCAAACCAGGATCATCTCCCCATCTCAAGATCCTTAGCATAATCACATCTGCAAAATCTCTTTTGCCATAGAGGTAACATTCACACGTTCTGGGGATCAGGACCTGATATCTTTGGGGGCCATTATTCAACCTACCAGAGGGGCCTCTCCTGCTGCCCTGGGCAGGATTAAGTGTACCCTTTTCTGTGCTTCCCAGGCCTTTATTCACACCTGCGCTTGGCATTTATCACAGTCTCATCATGGAATCCTGTATGTATTTACACGTCTGTCTCCCCCACTAGGCTATGAGCACCTTGATATTAGGAACACTTTATTTCCTGAAATCATGGCTGGCCCAGAGCAGGTTCCCAGTGAATGAATGAATGAACTTCTTCACTGGAGCAAATGTAATGCAAGTTGAAGGCACAAGGCCTGAGGCAACCTGGAACGGAGGATGACTTAGAGACAGCATAGGGTTAATGCCAGGACCCTAAATCCCAGTCCCAAATCTCCAGGCCCCTTCTGCTGCCTCCATACTGAGAGAGTTGGGTAAGCACATCTTGTTTCCTGAAGCTTATTTTTAAAATCCCTCAGTACTAGCAGAGCAACACTGTGGCTATAGATAGAAGCCATGGATTTCATGATCAGAGAAAATGAGTCCATCCTATTAAAAAAAACACACACACTATTTATAGCCCAAGGATTTCCACAGCCAAGCATACTCACTGCAAACCCCTGGCAGATCCTTCTCCCAGCCGTACAGGGCTCACGGAAACGTGGCAGGGGGAAAGTATGCTCTTCTAAATAGCATTTACTGTTGAAAAGCCACTTTCCCAGGGAGAGGGTCATGCAAAATGTATGAAACTGACAGGAGTCTTTTAGAAGACAAGAATCACATTGCTGGTTGTAGAGTAGCTCAGGCTTCTGACGAGACCAACAGTGGGTGAGGATGAAGAAATCATGCAAAGATATTCAAAAAGAAACAGACCGGGCAGGTCAGAAAACCAAGGACACAGCAGGCCGCTCTGAAACAGTATTAACAGCCAACCTGCTCTGAGCACTTACGTCACACCAGGCACTGTGTTAGGGTCTTAAACGCATTATTTCCTTTCATCATCTCAACAGAGCAGGGCATGATGGAACTGTTATTCCTGACCCATATTACAGATGAGTAAACCAAGGCACAGCGAAGTTGAGTAACTTATCTAAGGTTTGGGCTAGACCTGGGATTGGAGAGGGAGCCGGCACCCTCAAGCTCTGAACTGGATCGTCTGCATGATAGTTTGGGGAGCAGGGTGGTGGTGGGATGGAGAACCCTGTGCTCCTGCCTGAACTTTGGCTTTCAAGGCCCCCATGATCAAGTTCCATCCATACCTGCAGTGTGACCTCTTCCTTCTCTTTCTAACTTCTCTGTCCTTTCTCTCCTCTCACAGAATGCGTCATAGCAAGGTAGGTTGCCACCTTAACGGCTTACACTGGGCGGTGCTGTTCACCAACTCGCCAGCCAGCCTGGGATGCTGTGACCAATCAGGGTAGCAGTTGGCCAGAGGCAGCCAGGGCCGTCCTGCCAGGGCCACCCTGCAGTTTTGCTCTGATCCCACGTGGTGGCCTCTCTTTTTCCTAGTGAGATCCCTTCCTCATTGCTGCACCCCACCCATCCCACCCCCTCCTCAGAGGGCTTCTCTGATTACTCCAGCACTTGTCAGTTTTCTCCAATGGCCCCGTCTCCCTAGAGGGCCAGACTATTAAAATTGCTCCCATCATGAGACCCTAAACATCCTTGGAAAAAGCAGACGCTGCAGGAGCCAGCTGTCAGCACGCAGAGCATAGATGGTCACAGAGCTGGAGCCAGTTCGTAGTATCAAGGTGCTCATAGCCTAGTGGGAGAGACAGACCTGTAACTACACACAAGATTCCATGATGAGACTGTGATGAACACCAAGCATAGGTGTGAATAAAGGCCTGGAAAGCACAGAAAAATGTACACCTAATTCTGTCCAGCTCAAGTCTCAGGCATGACTGATGAAGAAATGCACCCAGCAGAAGGGAGCACGTGACTCTGGCCGGTAGTGGAGCTGCTGCACATCCGGATTTCCTGAGACTGAGTTTCATGGGTTGTTAGGATAATTCTGTTAATTCAGGGTCATGACCATGGGTGAGACTTGTTACCTTTTAACTTTCTTTTTTGTGACACGGGCGTGTAAAATAAGATTTTCTGATTCCTGCTCAGTGATATCCCCTCTCTCTCTTCTGCCCTTGCCCTTGTCCGTGTCACTAGGACAGTCCCCCTGACATCAGCAACGGTCTCCTCATTTGCCCCCTTTGCTCTGCCCTCTCCTTCCCCAGTGCAGTTCATTCTTAATTCTTCAGCCAGAGAGATCTTCCAAAATCTCAAGCTGGGTGATGTACTCTCTGCCCTTCCCCTCCTCCCGCACTGACCTTCCCGTGAGCCGCCCTCCTGGTCCTTCAGATACATCACAAACCTCCTCTGACGGTTCCTAAGGCCTTTCGTGGTGTACAAGGCCCTGCCCACTTCTCCAGTTTCTTCCTGCTGCTTCTTTACAGGGGCTTCTGCTCCAGCCAGAGCAAGTTACTTGTTGTTCCCTGGAGCCAGATGCTCTTCTGTGGTCCCGGAGTCTTTGCTCAAGGTCATGGGAGCTCCCTGGGGACAGAGAACATGTCTTATCATCTCCGTATTCCTTGATCTGTAGGAGATGCTTAACACCTGTTAATACAATGAGTGAAGAGTTTAATGGATGGGTGGATGGATGAATGCTGCTTTCTACCTCTGGCATCCACCTGCTACCTAATAATCCTTCAGGGCTTCCTTACCTTCAACCTCTCCTCTTTTGAGACGTCTCCCCTGGATCTCACCCCCCAGTCAAAGTTTGGTGCCATTTCATCAAGCCTCCTGTGAGCCCAGGTACTGCAGCACAGTGTGTATATTCTGTGTGTCTGCTACCCCCACAGGAGACCGCCCATGTTTTATATGTGAGTGTATCCCCAGTACATAGCATGACGTCCTAACCTTTAGTGACTAAATGAACTGAGTAACTGTCTGGCAAAATCAAAGAATGAAAAACCATAGTGACATATGCCCATGGCCATATGGAGAATTAGGGAAAAGAGGTGGAGCCAGGTCCTGGCGTTCAGGCTTCCAGCTCTCTGTTCGTTCTAACATTTCCCACTGGAGGAAAGAAGCTGGAAATTTTACTAGTTTTAGATTTTTTTCCAGGGCTCTGGAGTGAGTGCCACAAAGTAGACCAAGCAAGGTGTCATCCCCAAATAACCAAACCAGAATGTGTTTACCTGTGATGCCAAACTCAATCTCTCATCTGATTTCTTCTCTGGAAGAAAGGTACCCAGAGCATCATTAGTTTAACCTTGGATCCTGAATCATTAGTTCAGAAAACAGGCAATGATTTGCAACGACATGGATGGACCTGGAGGGTATTATGCTTAGTGAAATAAGTCAGACAGACAAAGATAAATACTATATGTTATCAGTTATATGTGGAATCTAAAAAATAAAACAAATGAATGGAATATAACAAAACAGAAACAGACTCACAGATGCAGAGAACAAACTAGTGGTTACCAGTGGGGAGAGAGAAGGGGGATTAAGATAGGGGTAGCGGATTAAGAGGTATGAACTACTACGTATAAAATAAATAAGCTATAAGGATATATTGTACAGCACAGGGAATACAGTTAATCTTTTATAATAACTTTAAATACAGTATAACCTATGTAAATATTGAATCACTATGTTGTACTCCTGAAAATTATTTTAAAAGTAATGAAAGAGGGCTTCCCCGGTGGCGCAGTGGTTGAGAGTCCGCCTGCCGATGCAGGGGACACGGGTTCGTGCCCCGGTCTGGGAAGATCCTACATGCCGCGGAGCGGCTGGGCCCGTGAGCCATGGCCGCTGAGCCTGCGCGTCCGCAGCCTGTGCTCCGCAACGGGAGAGGCCACAACAGTGAGAGGCCCGCGTACTGCAAAAAAAAAAAAAAAAAAAAAAAAGTAATGAAAGAATTTTTTAAAATAAAGAATAAAATTTAAAAGATAATAAAAGAATAAAAAATAATAAAAGAATTTTTTTAAAGACAAAATATATATTTCTTAAAAGAAGAAAAGAAAAAAAAAAGGAAAGAAAGCCGGCAATGGTGACTTGAGAGGAAGGCTGTCAGCAGTATGGAAGATAGGAACACATTTTAGAGCTGGGAGCAGCTGGGAGCCATGGGAAGAGTCCTAGAGATGAACCTGGATTGTATTCCCAACCCCACTAATTTACTGTGTGACCTTGAAGGAGTCACCTAGTCTCTCTGGGTCTTGACTCACCTCTCTGTAAAATGAGGATACCACAATATATTTACTCGAAAGCCATTTCCCAGTTCTGAAGTTCTATGGGTTAATGTCTATAGAGCTCATTTAGAAAGACACGAAGGACTCGGAGGTTAATAATGAAAACAGAACTTTTCCAGTAAAATGGTGAGTAGTAGGTTTTTTCCCCAAGTAGTCAACAATCAACAGCAAAGATAGTGAAAATAATATGAAAAAGAAACTTACTAGATTCAACATAGAATGAGTTCACTTACAAGTAATGTCCTAACCATAATCTACCCTGTTACCTACAGATCCCCTAGAAGCCCCCTACGTCTACTGATCCCTAGCCCTTCCTCTACCGGAAATATTCTTCCACCCATTTGGGGGAGGATGGGCAAGGGGACAGAGGCCTGACTCCATCTCTAGGGCCCAGGCCCAAATCCAGCCAACAGTAGATGTTCAATAAATACAGTGTGAAGAGATAAAAAGTGAAACTTACATTCCTAATCATCAGTTTCATTAATGATGAAATTCAATGACAGCCCTTCCCAATTACCTGAATATAAAATAGACCTCTTAGCCAATGCACTGGTATTCCATGGTTCTACCCCTTTACAATGAAAGGATTAAGTTGAGAATATCCCCTTTTGAGCGAAGGATTTAGATTTCCCAAGTGCTTTCACATTCATCATTAACTAACAATAAAATAGTAACTGGTACTTTTGTAGAGTCTTATGGTTTATATAAGACTTTCATATACATTCTCACATGTTCTGTGAGACAGCAGTTATTATCCCCATTTCACAGGTGAGGAAACCAAGGCTCAAAGAGGGGAAGTGACTTGCCCAAAGTCTCATGGACAGTCAGGGCTGAGCCAAGGCTGCAATCCAGTTGGTCTCCCCTCAACACCACCGTTGAAGTCCACCTGTACTCTCTTCTCTGACTCTTCCCCAACCTACTCTATTGCTGCCAATAAAAGCAAACTAGGGAGGTCTGCAAAGTTATGGGTTTACTTCCATCTTGCTTTTCTCTCTCTGTCTCTTTTTTCACCTCTTTTATTCTTTCTTCCACCTTCAAGGAGGGTATATCTTGCTGAAACATTGAAAATGATTTTAAGGTAGAGCGGGAAGAATGGAAGCGGGGTGGGGGGAAGGAGGGAGGGGAGAAGGAAGAGAGATAGGTCCTTGCCATACTGCCAAGTGTTCCACACAGATTTATTTAATTCTCTTAGGAAGCTTCTGAGGCAAGCTTATTATCCCCATTTTGCAGATGAACAAACTGAAACTTAGATAAATCTCTTGCCCAAGTTTACACTGCTCGTAAAAGATACAGCCACCAAATCTCATGGTCTTCTTGAGATTCCTTTCTACAGAGCTGACAACTGGCGAGAAAGAGATAGAATAAGAACTCAGGATATATGCAGATCATTTCTCCCCTTCAAAATTAAGTGAGGTTGAACCTGTCATATCAGATAACAGCAATATAGGCCAATAATTTCAATTTACTTAGGTACAATGAAAACAGCTAGCAATGGCTAGCTGCTTTTGCAAGATGTGGTTCTATTAAAAGCTTTTAATTTAATGCCACATGACATAGTAAAATAAGTACCCATTTTGCAAATTCTTTTATAATCTTTCACCTTCACGTCTGCCATTTTAAAGAGCTTTCTCCGTGAGTTACACTAACTTCTAATTAGCATCCTTTTGGAGTTTTACAACTTCTGATATCTTGCAGAAAACCAAAAGAAAAAGGAAAGAAAGCTACAAGATGTAATTTGGTGAAGAAAGCAAATTCGGTCCTTTCACAACATACAGAACTGATTAGTTTGGGTGACTCGGCTTGGAAAGGCATTCAATGCAAAACAAGGAACATTTGTTGAGATTCTGGTACTTGGCATGGGGAAGGGGCTGACAGAAAGATGAATAGCACAGTTCCTGACTTCAAGGAGTTCAACATCTGCTGGGGAAGATGGACCCAACCATTGCTAACTCAGATGTGAGCCTCACCCAGTGAGTTCTGTAACAGTCCTCTCCTAATTTCTTCTACTGAAGTCCAAAATTTTACCCTGTTGGCAGCTACCTTTTCTGTGTGTGTCAAATAGAAAAGGTATCGCTCTACATCTCTTAATAACAAATTCCACCACAATAATACTATTATTTCTAACAAGGGCAGCTAGCGTTTGTATAGTGCTTTAAAGTTTACAAAACACTTTCCTACTCAGCGTGCCTCAAAACCACAGAAGCAGAGATGTTTACGTCAGGCAGTATTTTTCAGTGGAAAGTATTTATGTTCCATTTTCTACAACTAGCAAATTTGAGAGATCGCCTTTTTCAAATATTGTAAAGAGAACCCCTTGTGGGCTATTTCCAGCTATGCCCAAATGCATGCTGACACCCTTCAAGTATTAAAAAGAGCCAGCAAAACATTTCAACTATTTTAACTATGTGAACCAAACCAGTGGGGAATGCACATGTCTCTGCAGAAACAAAGAACATTATTCAGCAAAAAAGACATGCATTCTGCATTAGGCTATAAAGTAATTTTTCCCCTAGAACATATTTTTAGATCAATGAACTGCAGGAATGCTGATTTCTTGCTGAAACAAATTGATTATCAAGAATTACTGTAACTATGTTAAAAAATAACAACGAATCTAAATTCCTTGTCTGACAAGCATTAAGGAAAATTATGTACTCAGAGCCATAAGTGAGATGTGATATATGATTCTCATACAAAGCAAAACTGTAAATCACATCAAAACGAATAATTTGACGCATCTAAGTTCTTACCTGGTATATCAGATATTTTTATTTCAGTACTTACTGCATGGATTCAGGAAACCATTGGCCAATCAAGGCTAAACTGCTGAGAGGGAACAGCATGTGTGAGCCACTGTCTGTGGTCCTGAATTACCCATCATTTCACCTTAGAGTCTGGTTTTCTCCTCCCTCTGGTAACGCCAGACGCAGAGTTGGGATTTAGAACCCTGCTCTGGCTCTGTCACTATATGACTAATTATGGGATAAGGGACAGATTACTCACTTGTTCTCTCTCAACCTTGATTTATTCAGAATGTAAAATGAACTAGTCGAACAAGAGGGCTCTAAGCTCCAACATCCTATGTTTTGGTGGCTTAAAATTGCCAAAATAATGAACAGGTGGCAGGCTTCTCAATTTAACTCAATATAACATTATTAAGGGTCATGTTTCATATTCCATGTACTGTGCTAGGCTCTAAAAATACAACGATATTTTAGTTAGAACCTTTTCATTTAAAACAGACAACAGCACACTTGGTTATGTGGGAAAATGGTAGTCATAATGCGGTAACTTGTAGGATTACAGCTGGGACTAAGGTAAAATTGGAATGAGGACTTGTAACACCTCAGGTCTTCTTTCTTTCTTCTTTCTGCTCTATTCCAAATGAGTTCTTCGACTCAGAATGTGTGCAACAGACAGAATTTAAGATGATTCTCAATTATACCAACTTCTGAACACTCATGACCTTGTATAATCTCCCCTTGAACGTGGGCAGGACTTGTGACCTGCTTCTAAATATCAGAATATGGCAAAGGTGATGGGATGTCACGGCTGAGATGATATTACATAGGACTGTAACATCTTTCTTGTTAGCATATTTTCCCTTGCTGGCTTGGGTGAAGTCAGGGGACATGTTGGGAAGCCTCATGTGTCAAGGAATTGAGGGCAACCTCGGCCAACAACCAGGGAGGAGCAGAAGGTGGCCTCTGGCCAACAACAGCCAACAAACTAAGACCCCAATCCTCTAGGCTACAATGACCCAAGTTCTGCAACAACCGTACAGACTTGGAAAGGGATTCTTCCCCATTTGAACTAGAGATGAGACTAGGGCACTGACAGACACCTTGATTATAGCTGTCAGATGAGATCCAGAAAATTTGTGCCCAGATTCACGAACCACAGGACCTCTGAAATAATAAACGTGTGCTCTTTTAATGTGCTTAGGTTTGCAGCATTTTGTTGTGCAATAGATAAATAACACAAGGGGCATGGCCCCTAAAATCCCCAGACCCACATCTCAAAATTTGGAAACTGAATGGATCTGAAGGGCAGTTTTTCACCTTCCTTGTTCAGAAATCCGAATGGAGGACTCTGAATAGCCCAGCTTGCATCAGGTTTCTACCCTACTCATTACCAGGGAGGTTGGAATCACTAGGAAGATAGCAGTCCCATTCTTACTAACTGAATTCAATAAAATATTTTCCTGAATAAGAGCGAGGGTGGTCAGGCAGAGCAGTAGCTGCCCACTGCAAAGGGTGAATAATATAAACATGGTATTTTCCCATAACTTAAAGGTAAATGTAGATGAGTTAATAGCCTATGAAAATGCAATAGTTTATGTGCTGCAGTTGAAGAAGTACACGTTAGAGAGGGGCCTTTCACACAAACTTGAGAGTCAGGAAAGAATTTCCAGGGAAAGTGATACCAACGTAGAACCTGAAAACTGAGGAGTAATCCATGTAAGTGAGGGGCAGGGAAGAATGTCTCAGACACACAGGGACTATGATGTGAAAAAGCCCAGGAGCCAGAGAAGGAAGGAAGTGTTTGGTGACTCCAAATATTTTTAATGCAGTCAGATCATAGCACGAAGGTTGTGGGGAAAGGGCCAAGAGGGAGGCTGAAAAAATCTGTCAGGGCTGGAAAATAAAGGCCTTGTATTGGTCAGGGTTCTTATCAGCAAGTCATAGACTCCACTCCCTTCATTATCTCACAGGGTTAAGACACCATGCGGTCAGAAACCACGTAGCCATGACTAATACCGAGCACACCAGCCAACGCCATGATTGCAAATACACACCACTCATCCCAGGCAGGATACCAGAAGCTGCCCCAGAGGAATCAGATTCTGCTCTGTCGTGCCTGATAGACACCATCTCCTGGGTGATGATGGAGCCTGATGCCTCATGGAATACTTCCACAGCCAGTTCTCATGGGCAGATGTGATTGGAAGAACCCAGGTCGCATGCTTGCATCCTAGCTGCTGTTGACGTTGTTTTTCATTCATCCATGGGAATGTGGGCCTCACGTGTGGGAACTGTCAAAGTGTAGACAGGTTTTCCAAAAGATATTAGACACCCATGAACGGTAGCTGTTCACAGTGGACCTTGTGACCAAACAAAGTGTTTTGCCATTGCCCTGGGGGATGTCATTGAAGGGGTTTAAGTAAGGGAGTGACATGGTTACTCCTCTAGTTTAGGAGGTTCCCTTGGCCTACAGCATGGAGGATGAGTTGGAAGCAAAAAGGCCAGGTGGGAACCTGTTGCAGTCATGCAGGTGAGGAAGTCTGAGTGCCTGAAATAAAGTTGGTATGACAGTAATGTAGAGAAGGACAGTGCTGGGTGGATTCTAGAAGGTATATTAAAAAGTGCTTTCTCTTACATAGATTAAAATAATAAATTCCCCTGCCCTTCCTTCCTCCACCTTAGCAACTCTAGAGGATCCTCTACTGTACGTAGGATCAAATTTGGATTTTTAAATGTGTTTTCCCAAGGAAACAATATTATAAGTGGTGGTCTATCTGGGAACTTATCATTTGTAACATTACTTCTTTGACAAATGGCTTCCAGATATCTATTTAGCATGGAATCTTTCTTCAAATGAAATCTAATACAAAATATGGGCAGTGGATTTTTAGTTATACATAGGACTTTCGGTTCAGAATTTTGCCTTCCATGTATCCCCAAAACATCAGCCTTGAGGAAGCTCTGCAGAGCCCTGGGGTTACAAGGTGCATGGTTTAAGGGTATGTTCCCCTTGAAAGTGTGCCTTACGAGTCCACCAAACAGCTTACATGAAAAGTGGTCTGCAATAGAACTACTTAAAAGTCACTACGTCTGTTGCTATCAATGCTAGAGGAATTCACCAGGAAAAAAGAGGAAAAGGAAGGCTGGAGTTTCCAGAGATGTTTTCTTGGAGGAAGGTGTGACTGGAGCAGAGCCTCCAAGGATAAGAAAAATCTGGTGAGGAGAACGAAGCAGCAGGAGAAGAAGCCTGGAGACTAGATGCCATCAAGGCAACTGGAACTATATGTGTAGGCATAGTGAGCAAACTCAAGGATGTCACCAGCAGCCTCACCTCCTGGTATCCACACCCTTGAATAATCCCTCCTCTTGAGTGAGGGCAGGGCCTGTGACTTGCTTTTAACCAACAGACTACAGCAAAGGGAGTGGGATGTCACCTCTGTGATTAGGTTACAGAAGATTGTGGTTTCCATCTCTCTAGCAGACTCTTTCTATTGCCTTCTCCACCTGCAAGTGTTGGTGAAGCCAGCTGAAATGTTGGAGGGGCCCATGTGACAAGGAATGAGGGTGGCCTTTGGCCAATGGGTGGCTAGGAGGTGAGGCCCTCCGTCCAGCTTCCCTCAGGGACCTAAATTCTGCCAACAACAGAACATTTTTGTCATAAATTGTAGCAATATTTGTTTGGCTCCATCTCCTAAAGTAAAGGAAATAAAGGCAAAGATAAACAAATGAGACCTAATTGAATTTAAAAGCTTCTTCACAGCAAAGGAAACCATCAACAAAACAAAAAGACAACCTACTGAATGGGAGAAAATATAGGCAAATGATATGACCAGTAAAAGGGATTAATATCCAACACATATAAACAGCTTGTACAACTCAACATCAAAACAACAAACAGGGCTTCCCTGGTGGCACGGTGGTTGAGAGTCCGCCTGCCGATGCAGGGGATGCGGGTTCGTGCCCCGGTCTGGGAGGATCCCACGTGCCGCGGAGCGGCTGGGTCCGTGAGCCATGGCTGCTGAGCCTGCGCGTCCGGAGCCTGTGCCCCGCAACAGGAGAGGCCACAACAGTGAGAGGCCCGCGTAACGCAAAAAAAAAAAAAAAAAAAAAAAAACAACAAACAACCTGGTTAAAAATGGGCAGAAGAACTGAATAGACATTTTTCGAAAAAGAAAATGCAGATGGCTAACGGGCTGAACATCACTAATCATCAGGGAAATGCAAATCAAAACCACAATGAGATATCACGTATACGAGTCAGAATGGCCATCATCAACAAGAACACAAATAACAAATGTTGGTGAGGATGTGGAGAAAAGGGAGCCCTCCTACACTGCTGGTGGGAATGTAAATTGGAGCAGCCACTGTGAAAAACAGTATGGAGGGTTCTCAAAAAACTAAGAATAGAACTACCCTTTGACCCAGTGACTCCATTCCTGGGTATTTATCTGAGAAAGCCAAAAACAATAATTCTAAAAGATACGTGGACCCCAATGTTCATAGCAGCGTTATTTACAATTGCCAAGATACGGAAGTAACCTGAGTGTCCATCGACAGAGGAATGGATAAAGAAGATGTGGTGTATGTATACAATGGAACACTACTCAGCCATAAAACAGAACAAAATTTTGCGATTTGCAACAACGTGGACGGACTTGGGGGGCATTATGCTAAGTGAAATAAGACAGAGAAAGACAAATACTGTATGACATCACTTATATGTGGAATCTAAAAAATACAACAAACTAGTGAATATAACAAAGAAGAAACAGACTCGTGGAAATAGAGAACAAACTAGTGGTTACCAGTGGGGGTGGGAAGGGGGATGGGGGAGTGGGAGGCTCAAGCTATTGGGTGGAAGACAGGCTCAAGGTTGTACTGTACAACATGGGGAATATAGCCAATATTTTGTAGTAACTGTAAATGGAAAGTAACCATAAATAAATAAATAAATAAATTCTGCCACAAACAATATGGAAAAAAGCCTGGAGTGGATATTTCCCCAGTTGAGCCTTCAGATGAGACCCCAGACCTGGTGGATACATGCTGCAGTTTTGTGAGACACCATGAAGCAGAGGACCCACTTAAGCCATGCCCATATTTCTGACCTCCCATCACTGTTAAATAATGTGTGTTTTAAGTCATGGAGTGTTGTGGTCATTTTTCACACAGCAATGGATAACTAATGCAGTGGCTTTAGGTATGTGGTTCATACCTCCGATCTTTGGCTTTCTTCTCTACGATGGAAGGTAATACATGAACCACCTCTCAGATTTGGTAGAAGGATTAAATCAAACAGTGGAGTGCCAGCATCCTACAAGCCTAGAGGTAGGTGTTCCGTCAGTGGTCGTCACGGCTGCCACCTCAACCACCACCAACCACACAAGAAGGAAAATAACCCTCGAGAAAGGTTTACAAGCTGTTCATGTTTGTCACTTAGTGAAAGAGTCAATGTGGCCCCATGAACTGCTCCCAGAAATTCATCTCCAGAATAAGGGCAAGAAAACCCCCCAAAAAACAAACCCTCTAGATGCCTTGAGCCTCTCAGTTCCTCAGGTTGGCCCTGCCTATACATGCTTCTCGATAATGCCGCACCAAAGAAATTCCTGGGTCCAGTCCTGTGGTTGGATTTGTGATACATACTAATTAGTTTATTTTATGTCAGGGGGAAGAAGGGCAATACTGTGCTAGTTTTTCAAAGCAGTGTTTCCCCAGGTTACTGTGGAAACAAAAATTTGCATTTTCTTTGTCACTCTTCCATCCTACTTAACCCCCAACGCAGATCGCAACCTTTGGATATTAGTCACTATCCAGTTGTAATACTTAAAATTAACAGGGTAAACATATATTCTGTACTGCTTTGCCAGAAAAACTTGGCTGATCCAACAGATTTTAACTCTGTAGGACAGATTTTGCTGTATTTGTGCTTTCTTTATCTTTTTTCTTTTTTTGTTCCGTCTTCCCCAGAGGAGTATTAACTCAGAGTCATCAGGAGAGACCCATCGCTGCCTGCTGCTTTCTGTACCATCATTTGCATCTCTCCTCCTTTATAACTTCTCCAGCCATTTGATGAAGCACATACACACACACACACACACACACACACACACACACACACACACACACACACAGAGGATGCCATTCACCTCTAAAATGACAGCAATTTAACTGTTGGAGAAATCATAAATGCATTTTCATTTTTACTGATTACACTTTCATCTACCTTTTCCATCCTACTCAAGCCAACCGCAGGACTTGCTCTTTTAATGTAGAAGCTGCTATGAAACACAGTTAGTGAGTGATCTTTGAAAGGACCTCAGAAGACTGGAGTGGGTTGGGATCGAACTGAGAGGTACCCTCCGGACTTGTATATTCAATGATTTCTAAAAATGTAATGGATTACAATGATGTTTTAACAAGGTTATTGATACTTAAACCTTAACAGTTTAGAAAACAACAGATAAGAGATAAAGGACATCTTTTCTTCGTTCAAAATTAGGTACAGGGATTAAGTGTTTGGAGTGGGTAAACTCTGAAAATAACGGTAGTTTAAAATACTAGCCATTTAGAAGGCAGAGAGGTAAGTCTTTCAGCCACTGCTTGTTTTGTTACTCGGAAAAGGGAGAAATTATTACCTGAGAGTTCTGCATTTATGTTCATTGCTGTGACAGAACACATTGCATTTTATTAGCTATAGGCTTTGGCTGGTCAAATATAAATATACTGTTACCATTAAATTAAAAACTTCTAACAATTTGAAATATTCATCAGCTAAGTTTACATTTGTAAAGATTAAAAATCTCGGGACCGTTGTTTCTTCATCTGTTAAATGGGGATAATGAGATGTAGTTGCAGCATTTCTGTGAATTTTAGGTTGAAATAATGTATGTGAAGGTGCCTGGCATAGTACAGAGGTTTGGTAAATGCTGGCAATGATGATAATGACGATGATGGTGGTGGTGGTGGTAGTGGTGATAGTAAACATGAGGAAGAAACTTCAGCAGAGATTTGTGTATCCTGATTATTCCTTTTGAAAGGTTTCTTAAATCAATGAAACATCTTTGGACACTTTCCTGAACGGGTTATTCACGTCATCACCCTAGCAATTCAGCATGCGTGTGTTTTATGAGATACCTTTTCATAAGCGATCGAAAGCCCCTCCCTCTTTATTCATTTAGACGTACCCTATTGCAAGGAAACCAGCTTCCTTGAACAAGACTTGGTTTGATGCAGAGTCTCAAAGAGGCCAAGTCAGCCTCTGGCCGATTTGTTGGAACAAATAAAAAGTCTGAGCAAGGATCTTGATAGGAAAGACAAGGTGGGAAACCTCCTGCCTTCTTTGTGGGCAAGAGATTCCTTCCTTGCACGTGACTGAGGTGACGTTGTGATGGTGTGTTTAACGTTAGCAGATGCCATGGCTAACCGGGTGTGTGTGGTGGAGCGGGGCAGGTTCAAGGTCTCTGATCATGGATCAGCTCTGTGGCATGTTATCTCTTAATGACCATGGCTTCCCATGATCCATTGCTCTGTGGCATGTTATCTCTTAATGACCATGGTCCATTGGAGGATATTTGTAAACTTTCAGAGCAGTTAACATTATGGATCGCTGAGACTAGGGAAGAAAGAATGACTTAAACAACCTTCACATTTTTAGTAATCTTATGGAAAGGTCTCTTTTATGGGAAGATCTCTCCAGAAGAACTAAATTACTACATTAATAGTAATCCTTGGAATAAGGTAACATGTGCTTGAATGTACACGGAGAGATTAATTTAACAATACTTTCCAATGTTACCTTGAGAGCGGCAACCAAGAATGCTGACACCAGGTAACTATCGATAAAATATCTAGGAATCATTTTATTTGTAATTAACTGGGGACCAGGCTATTACTATCTCGTTCCCTGCATTGCAAGTTGTCGTACACACACACACACACACACACACATCCCAATCAACCCTCACTCAGGAATTCAATGCCATTCAAGCTATGGCTAAGGGAGATGGTAAAAACAGGGTAAAGTTGAGGTTCATGGGCTCTGGGGCCTGGAACAGAGGTGAGGTTGGCCATGAGGCCTCAGCACTGAGATTAGACAATCCATGTCACAGACAACAGATGGGGAAGGCAAGACAAAGGAGTAGCCAGCTTAACGATGCCCGTGAAGGCACAGAACACTGACAGCCTTTTCCGTGGCACTTTTTTTTTTTTTTTTTTTTTTTTGCGGTACGCGGGCCTCTCACTGCTGTGGCCTCTCCCGTTGCGGAGCACAGGCTCCGGACGCGCAGGCTCAGCGGCCACGGCTCACGGGCCCAGCCGCTCCGCGGCACGTGGGATCTTCCCGGACCGGGGCACGAACCCGCGTCCCCTGCATCGGCAGGCGGACCCCCAACCACTGCGCCACCAGGGAAGCCCCCGTGGCAGTTCTTTTGTTTATCGACAGGTGGAAGGCCTCAGCATTCTCTGTGGTCTTTTAAAATTCTCCGTAAACACGAAGGTTCCCCCTAGCTGGAGAGCTAGGAAAACTTCGGTTCAAATGGGTTTTGAGTATGATTAAGTGTCTGAGAATGGATGCGTCAGAGCTTGAATAACATCTGAATTCTTCTCAGGAGAAAGCTCTTAGGGGTGTCTGTCTCTCAGCTGGAAATCCTGCCAAAGGCAAACCTACAACTAGATATCTTGATTATCTAACTGTCACCCGAAAACAAAACCAGCAGTAAGAAAAATGCGAAATGTAAATTTGTGTTTACTTTGAGACTCAGAGGAAGGAAGGCTTTAGGAAAATCAGTACCTGGAATTCACCGTGGTGTAAACTGGACCGGGCCAGTAAGGATCAGGGAAGCAGTCCTTCATGTGGACACTAGGAACAGTATTTAATCAATTTCGCCTTTGCCAATGCGCTTCATAAGGGGATTGTAATAAAGCACATTTCTCCTTTTCTGGTTGGAAAATCTTTGCTTCTGCACACAGGCTGTGGATTACTGCATGAGAAAATGTTTTCTTGTGTCCATCACGGTTTTGCAAGACAGCTGAGGCGGGGAAATTGACTCTGTTTATGTCCAACCTAGCTGAGGACAAGACAGTGAAATGGCCACAGACGTTTTTTCCCTCTAAAGAACACATTTTGCTTTTCTTTGCAATTCCACTTGGAAAGAAAACAAATTTCTGTTAATAGTGCTGTGCAGCAATGTTGCTCTGCTGGATAAACGCACCTGGCCGAGGAAGTCTCTCCCTGCCTTTGGGATCTATCAGATACTCATCACATTCTGGTCGAGCTAGCTGGGACCCAGGCCACCAGCTCTTCAAGGGCAGGTGCTCTGCCCAGTTCAAGGTCTGGCACTAAGTTTGCTGAATGACGTCCCCACTGACCCCAACAGAAGCCTAACAAAGGTAAATTAGCTCATTCCGTAGCGAATCCTTTTGAAACACAGAGGAACATCTTAGCCTCGTGGGTACATTGGTGGCCCAGAAACGATCCACGCCGTCATTCATCCATGAGTTTACATGTGAGTGCGTCTTCCTTGTAAGAGAGGCTTGGGTGTAAAAAGATTTCCTCCAGATGTTCACCCTTGAGATTGCCTGAATCTGTCCATCATCTACCTTATATTACACAGGCAGAGGAAGCCATTGCTCTTTTTGATGGACTTCAGGTCCAGTGATGAAACACTGTAGATCTGACCGAGGCTTCTCTGAAGATGGATTTATTTTTCAATAGTTGTGACTATGTGACCAGCAGGCACTGCAGAAATCTGAATAATTGTCATGAACTGCTGGATCCTTATGATCTCAAAGTTCACTCAAACTCTTAGCCACATCACTGCTTAATAGGACTTCAGCTTTTGCTGAATACCCCCAGTGATGGGGAGCTCACTCCCTCCCAAAGCACCTCACTTGATATCTGGGTTGCTCTGATGCCGGGGGTTGGCAAACTGTTCTGCAAAGAACCAGATAGTAAATTATTTAGGCTTAGTGGGCCATACACTCTCTGTAGCAAATACTCAAGTCTGCTCTTGTAGCGTGAAAGCACCATAGACGATACATGAATGAACGGGCAGGCTATGTTCCAATAAAACTTTGTTTACAGAAGTAGTCAGAGGGCCAGGTATTGATCTAAGTGTTATCCTTCCTTGTCCTGAAAACACCGTCTCCCCGGTGGCCTAGTTCAACGTTTTGGGGCCACACGTAGGAGCTAATGCAACCCTCTCCTATAAGGAAGTCCTTCATCTCTTTAAGGTGATGATACCCTCTTGCCAAGTTATCTGTTTCCTTTTCTCCCATGATCCCATCTCTCGTCAGTTGTCCTAATTCCAAGTCTCTCACCTCTTCTTTTTTTTTTTTTTGCGGTACGTGGGCCTCTCACTGCTGTGGCCTCTCCCATTGCGGAGCACAGGCCCTGGACACGCAGGCTCAGCGGCCATGGCTCACGGGCCCAGCCGCTCCGCGGCATATGGGATCCTCCCGGACTGGGGCACGAACCCGTGTCCCCTGCATCGGCAGGCGGACTCAACCACTGCGCCACCAGGGAAGCCCCTCTCACCTCTTCTTAAGTGTGGTTGGCTGAGTTACTTTATTTTGATAACCCCGTTAATATGGGTGTTGGAAAGGAAAGATTCAGACCTAAAGCCTCTTTTTCTAGGCAAAAACAGTGTTTCATTTTACCTGTCCTTTAAGACACCCTCTCCCCACTCCACAGGCCCTATCCTTTATCTCAGCCGCCCTGTTAGCACCAACGCTGCTTATCCCAGAGGCTGCAATCACCAGGACCAGACCACCCAGGCAGAAGCCCCAGGTTCCAGCCATGAGGTCTGCTAGGTATCAGCTTTGAGGCTGAGGGATCATCCCACCAAGGAAAACTTCCTCAATGCCCTGAATCCAGGGAAGAGCCCCTCTTCTGTGCGACCACATGGCCTGCAGGCAACACAGCACTTAGCCCCGGTCTTGCCACCCCACCCTGCTGACTGGTCTCTCTCCCCACTAGACTGTCAGTAAAATGAGGGCAGGGACCATGGTGTGTTCACTGCTGAATGCCTAGAGCCAACAGAGTGCTGGGCAAAGAGTAGATGCTCAATAAACATAATATTAAATGTAATATTATAATATTCAATGAATGAACACACAAATGAATGAATAAGTTGTAAAAAAATCCCGAGAATGGGTGAACGAGTCAGGCCTCCTGTGCATACAATGTACCCACGACACGTTGCCAAGCCCGCTCTCGCACTTAGTGACCCACGCAGTGGGCTCTGACCCTCGCAGTGGCCCTGCAAAGCACTGAGGTTGGCAGGCATCATGACCCCATTGCCCCCGTCAAGCACGGCCAGTAAACCTTTGCCTGGTGGCTGCCGGGAGGCTGGGTCCTCTCTCTGGCTCTCTGCCGCATTGTCCCTCCCCACTCACCACCCCATAGCCCCGGCTCAAAAGATGTCCTTGCTTGTGCCTTCAGGGAGGGGGCCAGCACTCAGAAACCGTGGTCTCCACAGCTCCTGTCCATCCTCTTGCTTTCCCGTCTTGGGTCTTAACTCCTGCCCACAGGAGCTGCTTATTCATAGCTCTGCGCATTTCCCCTATACAGTCCTCTCGATCAGTCCATTCCTGTTCATGTCCTCTCCACATACCCAACACCTACTCATGCCTGGAGACCCAACTCAAATGCCGCCTCCTCTGTGCAGCCAGCTGCAGTCCTGCAGACAGATGTCTGCACTTTTATGACTTCTGTCTATGCCTCCAAGAATAGTACTTGGTAATCCCGATAAGGCAGAGCTTATGAATTCAAAATAAAATTGAGGGTCTAATGATGATAACAATAGGTAGCTTTTATTGAGAGTTAACTCTTCCAGGAACAAATCCTGGTGACTTTATACACACATCTCATTTGTAATCCTAAATGTCAGGCAGACATTTTCTATAATATCATTGTCTCCATTTTTCTTTAGCCTGGCAGACAAAATAGAAAAATGGTTAGGAACATGGCCTTTGGGGTTAGGGAGACCAGGCTGCAACTCCCAAGTCCATTCATTTGCCAGCTATGTGACTTTAGGGAACCTATATATAACCTTTTTGAGCATCCCGCAGAGAGGGGTTAATGAAGTTAAAATTAGCACTTGTAGATAGAGCCCTCAGTACCTAGAATATCTGGGCAAGAGTTAAGCCCTCTATAAATGTCTCGAGGAGGACTCAGAGGACAGAGCGTTCATCTAATTCATCTTTGCACCCCTAGTGACTAGTATTGTGCCCAACTTCCAGTGAACAGTCCTTACAAATTTGAGGAGATGTCCCTCCACTGCCATGCAGATGGACATCCTGGAAAGATGTGGCCCTGGGGGTTCACGGGTTTCCTTAATCTCAACGCGCTCATACATTCCCCACCTGTATTCAGAAAAGCATGAGGAATAACAATATGATGCAGAGGGAGTCCCACCTGCTGCCCTCTTGCCCCGCCCCCATACACACACTGTAAAGGATGAACGTGCTGGCTTTGGCTTTGACGCAAGCCAATATTTTTCAAACCTTTGTGCACAGTGAATGAGATGTTTGGACTGTCAAATCACATTTCCTCACAGGCTGCCTTGTTTCCTGAAATAGTGGGGCCCAGATACTGGTTGTGCATGGAATACAAACTTTGGGATTTTGTTTATTGTGAGCACTGGGTTCCCTGACCAAATCAGATGTCCAATTATATCTGCATATGGGGAAATCTGGGCTGAAGAAAGAGCCGGCTGCCAGTATGGTGCCAGGAGGCAGTCCTTCTGGAGTTTCTGTGGACCAGCTGCCTGGCTGCCACCACCCATAAAAACTGGTTGGGCGACAGTGTTGCTCCCAATTTCACTAGAAAATGTTGGATCTCAACTGGCACATGGGCTGGGATGCAAAGTGGTTTTCTCAGAAAAGTGCTGCTGCCTTTGGGCCTCTGTTTCTTAAGATACAGGTTTCTGTTTGGATGGGTTTGCAGGGTTTTTCAGCAAGAGTTACTGACATCTGAATAATAACTATGGTAATCATCATCATCACCATCGGAGGAAGAATCCTGTCAATGGGCTAACAAAACCCGCTGGGGTCCTGGTATTTCCCAAAGCCCCTCAGGGATGGGATCTGCCCTGGTGAGACCCCCTGCTAGGATATGGGAACTTTCTTGGGCAAAGAGGTCCCCCTTCTCCTCTGTGGGGTCATCTTCTGCCTCTTTCTCCCCATATCCACACCAGAGAGGAAGAGAGGACAGTAGGGTGAGGAAGGGGTGTGGGCTTGGTCCAGGGGGTGAGGCGGCAGGAATGAGTGGTCTTCCCAGGAGTGGGGAAGTGAGGCTCTCTGCACCCAGCTGCTGAAGAGGGGCAGTGGTGGTGTGTGGGAGCTTGGAAATCAGGAGGCCTGGGCTCTGCTTGCTTTGAGGCTCCCAGTGGCAAGTCATCTCCCTCATCCAGAAAAGCGGTCCCTACCTGCGATGAGGACTTTCACAGACCCTTGCCCCACTTTCCTGGGCTTTGGGGTATATTTTGGGGAGGTCCTAGATCAGGAGACTGGCTGTAGCTTTACAACTAATACATGTTCACATTTGTGGGGCACCTTAGGTGCTAGCATTTAGCTACAGGCTTTGGGGATGAACGCGCTATTTACGGAAGATGTGAAGTAACTTAGGGCACATTCCATATACATATTGTGGGAAATTGGAGGGGCCCCAAATCCCCAAATGGGAAGGCATCCCGAGCCAGATTGAAGTGTCTACCCCCAATGTGAGCAACTGGATACAGGGGTGGGGTAGGGTGCGGTAGGGTGGGGAGGTGCCAACACTGGGGTTGGTTTGATTACAACGAAACTGCCCCCGACATCCTGGGCTTCCATGATGAAGAGACAGCGCAGGAGCAAAATGTCCAGGAAGGAGTGAGAGAGACCAGAGGAAGGAGGCTCCTCCGCCACCCGAGTCCTCGTGTCCCCAAGTACGTCACGTGGGTGGGAGTGTGTCACACACCCCCACGCGCCCACTGCCACATTCCTCACGCTCCTGCCCCCGGCCGGGCCCATATACGCGCGCCTGTAAGCGCCGGGCCTCCACGGGCCACGTCGCCGCCACCTGCTGCTGCATCCTTAGCGAAGGGGAAGGCGCATCTCCGCGCCTCCCACCCGATCTCCACCTCGGTGTGGGCCTTCCTCTCACCCCCATACTCCGGGGCTGTGTGTAGGACGTCTTCCCCGGGCCCCTCCCCAACGCAGAGGGGGAAGCAGAAGGAGGAGCTCCGGCTGCAGCCACCCGCCCTCCCCCACCTCCGGAGCTCCCCCTCCCCTCCCCTCCCCTCCCCTCCCCTCCCCTCGGCTGCCGCAGCCCCGCTAGTAGTGCGAGTCAGCGTGGGCTCCCCAGAGCGAGTCGCTAGGTAACAGGGCGGGCTCCGCAGACCCGGGGCCGGGGAAGCCCGGGCGTGTCGTCAGCAGCTGCGCTGCGGAGCGGGGTCCGGGGGCGCAGGGACCCTTCCCTGTCCGGGCCTGCTGACCAGGCTGGCCCGCCCCCTCCTCCCAGGACGCCTTAACCCGCGCGGTTCGCCGCCGCCGAGGTGCCCCTCCCTTGCAGGGACCCCGACGCAGCCAGCCCCTTCCTTCTTCCCGGCCGGTGCGCACAGCTCTGCGCGCGGCAGAGTGGGCGCCCCACTGTCGCGGTCGCCGTCGCCGCCGGTAAGCTGCTCTCGGGGGTCGGGGCTGGGGCGGGGAGGAGGGGGAGCGGGAAGACCGGGACAGCTCCCGCCACCACGGCCGCCGGACCAGCCAAGTGCTAAAGTTTCCGGGGCTCCGCGCCCCACTGGGCGGGCGCGCGGCGCGGGGCTCAGCGGTGCGGTAGGTGGGGCGGCGCGGTCCTGCTGGGTGCCTGCCACCCCTGGACCCGCGGGGCGCAGCTCTGCGCGCTCTCACGCTCTCTCTTCCTCTCTTCTCTTCCGCGCTGCCTCTCCGAGGTCCTCCTGCCGAGCCCCGGCGCGGGGCATGAGGAGCCCCGGGGCGCCGCCCGGAGACTACCCGGCTGCGCGCACACCTCGACAGCGGCGGACCGGGACATGAGCCGCGCGCGCGGGGTCCGGCGCCCGGCGGCCAGCCCCAGCTGGCAGCGGCCAGCGGATCGGCGCTGCCCGGGAGAATGAGGCAGGAGCCGGCGGCAGCCTTCTCTTTCTCCTCCTCTTCGCCTTCCTCCGGCTCAGGCACCCCGGGCCCGGGCCAGGCTGTGGCTCTGCTGCGTGCCCCGCGCGCCCCCCGCCCGCCTCCGGATGCGCTGCTCGGTAAGCCAGGCCCTCCGCCGCGGAAACAAAGCCCCTTCTCACGGCCCCAGAGGCTGCCTCCGAGCCCCCTGCTCGGCCCCCACCTACAGCCTGTGGGATTTCTTACTGAACCCCTGGATTCTCCTGTTCCCCAGACCCTGCCTAGAGGCCGAACTGCCCGGGCGCCTTCGAGACCTGGTGCTTTCCCGGGCCATCAGGGAGGCAGATGCGGGCTTGACACGCAGGCAGGAGGAGACCTGTTTGGTCTCGATAATGCTATATGCAACCTGGGTTCAGACGCTTCATTTGTGGAGGGAGACGACTCGTATATAGTGACCTCGAAACTGGTGTCCAGGCTGTGCTGGGTAGTGTGTCTCCAGACCACCAGAGGAAGTGCGTTCCCCTTATTCTCTGGCTCAGTTGAGGAAACTGAGGCCCAGGGAGGCTGAATGACTTAATCAAGGTCACAGGGCCAGGAAGCGCAAGCCAGGGAGACCAGGATTGGAAACCAGGGTGCTGTTTCCACCTCTCCCTCGAGCTGATCCTTTTGTAACAAACACACCTGTCCCATTTCTTCTACTAACTGCTTCCGTCTGGAGTTACTGCGTGTGTGTGAAAAGACTTGTGCTGATGAGTATCTGCTTGGATGAAATAGATTGCTGGTAGCATGTATTTTTAATTTTTTTGTCCATCCCTCCATCACATAGCTGCTCACCCTCATGTGAACTGTAAGTGCGTGGCCACTTCTGTTCAGGTAGGAGGAGGATATGTTCCCCTGGGTGCTCTCTTTCCTGGGATTCTGTTTCTCCCAGGCCTCTTCAAGGTTGGAAAGGGCAGAGTTCAGATCCTCCTGTGTGCCTCCTCTATGCTGTGTGTGCCCAGCACACGCTCGGTCTCAGAACCACGTCGTAGACCCTTCTGTGGTGTGAGGGCTAATCAAAGCTCGTGCCCCTGGTTGTGTACGTCTTAGAGATGGTTACTTAACAGGCTGATCCCAGATGGCCACTGTGTAGGAACCAGCCCTGCCCGAAATTTTATCTTGGTTCAAATTTGCCAACCTTCCATGTCAGCAGAACTTCCCACATCTCAATCCAGAAGAAAAGGAGGGGGGAGGTTAATGCAGACAGGAGGCCTTAGCTTGCCCCCAACTCTCTGGTTGTGTAGCTCTTAACTGTTTGCTTAAGTGCATTTAGGTCGACCCTGAAAGGGAAAGCCACGCGGAATCACTTGGTCCTGGTCCGAGGGGCTTGTTTACTCGCTTGAGTCACCAAGCGTTGAGCTTGGTGGTCTGCGGAACTCGGACAGTGTTGGTGTCAGTACAGGGAAAGGCCATCGGTTTCCCTGTCAGTGAAATGACGGGTCACACTGGATGAACTCTCAGATCCCTTCCAGTGAAGGGATTCTTCGAGTGGCAGAAGAGGGGGTTACAGGCCGGAGCTAGGGGGTGAGAGCTGATCAGACCCACACATTTGGAAAGATAGCTTGTTGATCAAATAGGTTGTTGATTTCCAAGAGGAGGATATGGTGCCCGAGGGAGCTGCAAAATTCAGGTTCCACCCAAAGGAGGTGAAGCCCGGGCAGTGCTTTAGCGGATTATTTATTGGGCTAAAGCATGGTGGCTATAAAATGTCCCAACGTGCCGGATTGGGTTCATGGGACAGGTTAGGCATTTCATTTGGAGAGATGACATTGACCCCTAAGAACTGATGAAATACAACGCATCAACTAGATGTCCAGCTGGCTCGAAAGTGACCAGCTGGTGAGCCTGCCTGTGCCTTTCAGAAAGAAACTGTCATAGCTGCATAGGTAAAACCTTCTCCGCCTAAACAATTAAAGCAAGTAAATAAAGTGATTTTTAGACTCTCCTCTCTCCATTGTTTGCTGATTATATCAGGGAAGGGTGGAGCCTGTCTCAGCAGGAATAGAGGGACTGTCACAAGAAAGGGGGGCCACTAGGAGGTTTAGACCCTGACTTGGTCTTTGCCTGTAATTACAGCTAAATTCATCAACTTGCCCTGTGGGCACTTAATGGGGTTGTTATAGATCTTTTAAAGATGTGGATCAATGAACCTTTTAAAGTGTTACTGAATCTCAAATGAAACGGGCACGGCCCACCTTTTTTTCCCAGAAGCTGTGCTCCCAGCGGGTCTTAGGACTGTTTGATATTTACGGAACCAAAGCAAAGCTTTCATTTTTGACAAGCTCATGGGGTCTGTGAATGGCGAGTAAGGCATCTTGTGTGGACATATCAATCTACCAGCATTGTGTGTTTTAGCTCCGCATGACTGACGGGTGAGGTTTTGAATAAAAATGAAGGCAGAGAAACAATCTTCATGAAGTTACTTTTGGAAATGATGATGTAATTATGAGAGAACAGTTTTTATGTCACATATCGTACTATTGCTACCCAGAGCCTGATTCCACAGAAAAATATGACTCCTGTTCCTCATAGTCAGTTTTTAATGCATCAGTTCTCTCTTATTTTTTGCTCTTTTTTACCCTCCTGGCGTGAAAGTGTGCAATTGAGAAAAAAAAGTCTCCCTTTTCGATTCTGTTTTGTCTTCAACCCACTTCTTTTCTGGAAGATTGCTAAACCTGACCTCTTCCACACCATATATAATGGTCTCACGTTCAGGTATATTCTAGGTGCCTCATGTTTCTCTTGGGAGAGCAGGAGGGGTATGCATCACAAATGAATGACAACAATGAGACGTTTCCCTGGTGGGCATCCCATTTCTAACTCGGGAGTCTAGACCAGGAAGTCTTTTGATCAGAGCTGACAAGCCCCACATTGTGAGAACCCACTTCGGATGCTGCAGCGTTTGTGCAGTGTTGAGGATGTACGCAGGTACCTATGGGGTGTGTTCCTTTTCTCTAAGAGGAACATCCTCCAGAGGCCAGGAGACCTGGGATTTATTCTTGCCTCTGCTGTGAATTGGCTTTGTGACCTTGGATAAGTCATCTCCATTCTTGGGGTCTTCATTTACATCTGTGCAATGAGTGTGTATGTTTGTATGTGTCCCTGTGTTCATGTGCATGTGTGTACATCAGTGCCAGGAGACCCCCTCCAACTCTAAGCCCGAAGAGTCCTCGGAATCTGGATGTAGCTGGTTATTAATAGCTCCAGAGTGCCCTGTACTTTGAGGTTACATAACATTTTCAATTAAATATCTGTATAAACAGTAAAGAACTGGTCATTGTAAAAAAGTGTATTGATTATCCTAAGCGGGGACTCTACCCTGTGTGATGAAAGAACTTTTCATCTTAAAGGCAATAATGCCAGCTTTCCCATCATGGCACCTTGCGGGTGGCATCTTGGCACACAACGGAGAGGGCTGAGCCAGGACCCTCTCTAGGGTCCATGCGGCGGGAGCCACTATGTAATTTGGGTCAACGGGGTAGGAGAAGTGTCACATCTAGCTTTATAGCTCGAGGTCCAGGGGACATGGAGGTTTCGCCGTAGTCTTAGGCTGTTCCTGGAAGGTAGGAGGGGAAGTATGTAATTACTGTTTGCAGTTGTTTTGAAAATGGAAAGTACTTTAATTAGAGCCTTGAATTCAGCTGAAGCTGAAAAATGGTGAGAAGTGCGTAGATTTGGCAGTGGTGTTTTTGCCGGGTTCTCTGGGCAGACTTACTTGTCACACTTTAAATAGTCTGTGGTCAGAGGTCAGGTTTCCTAGCGAAGCTGCAGTCATCGTCAGATAAAGAGGGTGGGAGAAAGGAACCACCAGTCCTTAAACATTTTGTCCCGCCGGCTCTGCAAAGTAGATCTTACGAACCCTTGTTCTAGATTCGGAGCCTGAGCTTGGAGAGCTGAAGCGCGTCGCTCGAAGTCGCACGGTTATTGAATGGCAGAAACAAGCACGATTTCAAGTGCGTTCTGCTGGGGTTGAAAGCATCCTTCCCTTACCTGCCACACTTCATGTCCACTGATGCTGCAGTGTGTCTGGAAATCGAACCCTGTCCTTCTTCCCCAAATTTTAAATAACAGTATGGCACAGAGAGGGCATGCCAAAGATTTGATGTATATGACATATGGGGGTGATGTCGTTCTTGAGAGACTCCTGAATCCAAAATGTTGGATTTCTTTGAACTCTATGTCGAATGTATTAGAGTTGAAAGATACTCAGAAATAAGCCAAGTGTTACCCTACCAGGGTTAGCGTTGGTAGTTCTTCGGGGGACGCTAAAATAACTCCTTAGGTGCCATGTCACCCTGGGTTCTATGGGAAGTGATCACAAGCTGGCACGTGGGATATTTTGGAAGGCGTTGCCAGCCTGCACCTCGCGAAAAGGGACGCAGAATAAAAGTTATGTAACAGAAGCTTTCGGAAAGAGCGTGACTCCTCTTCCAGCATGCCACGGGTTAATCCTTCCCCAGACAGCAAACTAGAGAAAGAAGTAGAAGGCGCAGATGCAGGAACTTAAAGGTTCACCTATAGCTCTTAAGAGTTTCCAGGACTTAGAGGAGGAATTGTCAGTTTCAAGAACTTTTCAAGCCCCCAAATAGAGATGCCGTAACAGCAGATACTTCGTGGAGCCTGCGGAAGTCCACCCACGCTAGCGTAGCTGCTGCCGTCTTTGCTGATAGCTCTACAAATCTGGATGACTATCATCCGTACCCAGGACAGAAGATTCCAGAATCCTGTCTGCAACACACAATTTACAGAGGGTAAAGGGAAGTCATTGAAATCACCCTTCCTTACATTCTAGTAAAGATACTAAGCTGGCTGTCTTCGCCAGCAGTTTAAATTCCTTCTAGCTCTGATGCTGGCCTTGCCCATGTCATAGGAGTGATGTCTTAACAAAAAGGACCTTCCCACCACCTCTTCTGGATTCCCGAATGGCTTCTGTGCCAAGAGCTTCGAGTTTCATGGAAGGTGATTAATGAGAAAAAGCAGACAGAATGAGTTGGAAAACTCGATTGTGATTCACCTGTCATCTGTAAAACACCAAAACATCTTAGCAACCAGCACAATTTTTCGATGTGGTGAATGAGAAATTACATTGCATGTCCCTAGTGAATGATAAATTACATTGCATGTCCCTAGTGAGACCTGTAGAGTTTGTACCCTTTGCTCCCAAGCCTTGAGAGAACAGATTCCTGGTAGCTTCAGTTCTGGGCCAGATTTTTAGTACCTTTGGCTAGTCAACGGCAGAGAATGCAGAAGTGGCCATACAGAGGCATCGGCAGTTAGGCAAGAAGGCCGTGAAGTCCCTGGCCTCTGATTTGTGATTCCTGTGAACACTTATTTGGGGCCTAGTAAGTAGAAATGATTTAACACCCATTTCCAGCATTGAGAAGCACAGAATTTTCCTAAATTTACTAAAGAATTTTATATGTTTCATGCCGTCTTTGTATGTGGCTTGTGACGAGTGTAAATGAGACTCTACGTGGGTTTGAAAGCCTGCACCCTTACAGGCCCTTCTGGTGGACGTCGAGGGCTCGCCTTAGCATTTGCTAGGCGGAACGCTTCTGCACTCGACATCACGGAAACCAGAATCACAGGTCAGGTGGGGTGTTCGGGAGGCTCTGTGTATTCTCACTTCAGTTTCTCAACAAACTGTGATGAGCCACTCTCTATGCCTCCTTTAGCATCCCCAAGCAGAAGCACACATAAGGAATGCCCAGGGCCTCCTGTCTTTCCATCATCCCAGGTTTTGAGCCTATGTCTGCTAATATAGTCTGGGATCCTGACCAAGACCGTTTCGTTCTGCCACAGATAAGCCACTCAAGTTACGTTGGCCTCTGTGTGACCCGCCCTGCCCCCCCAAAGATTCTTGCTTCCTTTTCATTCAGAAGATGGATGATAATGGCAGTCTTTTTTTTTTTTTTTTTTTGCGGTACGTGGGCCTCTCACTGTTGTGGCCTCTCCCGTTGCGGAGCACAGGCTCTGGCCGCGCAGGCTCAGCGGCCATGGCTCACGGGCCCAGCCGCTCCGCGGCATGTGGGATCTTCCTGGACCGGGGCACGAACCCGTGTCCCCTGCATCGGCAGGCAGACTCTCAACCACTGCGCCACCAGGGAAGCCCGGCAGTCATCTTTTAATGATCCTATTGACAAGTCTTCTGTTTTTAAATAAAGTGAATGTGCTTTGACAGCATCATGAATAAGCGGAAAGTGATTTATGAGTGCATGTAGTCCCAGTTCACTTGCTGAGAGGGCTTTATTGAAAACTTCTGAAAAAGTAAGCCCGGCTTTGCAGTGTTAAACATTAAAGGTAGAAGTGGAAGCCCGTGTTCTCCACCCAGAAAGCAGGATAGAAGAATACACTTGTTCTCTAGAAGGGACTGTTGAGACTTTTCTCAGTGTTACCGACAAGATCAACACCCATCCGAAAATGTCGTACAGGTGCTGAAGTTGTCATAAGCCTGCTCCAGGTATCCCTGTGGAATTGGAGAGCTGCTCTGTCCATCTCTCCAGGCATGATGCTATCTCCTCCACTGGGTGTGCCTCTCTGGTCCTGCCTGATCACTGGTGATCACTGGGGTCGTTCTTCCATCGGACAGGTGTTGATTGTCAACAGTAGAACAAAGATTCAGTGAACACCAGCTCTGTTCCAGGCACTGCAGGGCATTGGGGCTGCAGTGGTGGACCACAGACAGCTGCAGTGTATCCACACATGGCTTCTGTTCCTGTAGGCCTGGGACGGTACCACTGCCCTTTAGGGCCCATCCCAAATCTGCAGCGGAGCAAGGAGGCCAGTGAGGAGAGCCCAGCCTGGGAGTGAGGGGGCCTGCTTGTCAGCCCTGTCTCACCTGGGCACCTGGGGACAAGCCTCAGCCCCACTCTGGCCCTCCACTGGCTTCCCTCGGCTGTGAAGTGCAAGGACTGAGTCATGCAGGGTTTTTTCCCAAGAGGGATCCAGGTACCACTTCCGTGGAAGCATCCGGGGAGCTTGCTAAAATACAGATTCCTGGGCCTCGTGGCAGACCTATTGAGTCAGAACCTCAGAGGGTAGGGGCCTAGAATCTGTATTTTTAGCACCCTCCCAGTAATTCTTCTCTCAGGAGCAATAAAAATGCGAGAACCAGATTCTTCTAGGTAGTTAATCACTCGTCCCCTTCTTGCTCCAAAACACTCAGAATGTGGCGCCGCCTCCCATGCTGGCCACTCCCCCCACCTCCACCCAAGCCATTCTCTTTCTGCTTCCCTGCTGCCCTCTACAGTTTGCTTTCCAGTGGCCCCCAGAGGGAGCTTTCTAAAGGACCATGACCTTTTCTGCTCAGAGCTCAGAGCTCGCCAGTGTCCCTGAGAGCAATGGCCAACGACTTTGGGAAGGCCTCCAGGGCCCTGCACGATCTGGCCCTGGGTCCGACCTCCGCTCCTGCCATCTCCCCTTGCTTCTCCCCTTCTAGCCACACCGGCTTCGTGCCGTTCCTGAAACCCACACAGCTGCCCGAGAGCCCTGTCACTCTCCATGAGCCCATGGGACCTGGGGACTGACAAGGAAGGGGGCTCGGCCGGTGGGGAACAGCCCTGAGGAGGTGCTGTTCTCTGTCTCCCCACTGCTTTGAAACTCTCTACGGACGGATGCTCTCATGCTCACTGGGGCCAGTCTCAGCTTCCAGGCCCTCCACCAAGTACATGCTGTTTCAGGAGCAGCCCTTTAATTCAGAGCACCATATTATGGGGGGAGTCATCACTGGACGGGATCACTGAAGTGGGCCTGGAGATCTCTTTCAGAGGAATCTTCTAGAAAGACCCCGATCCCCTCCCTTAGGCTGGATGTTTCTTCAGCCACAGTTAACCCTGGGGGCCCTGCCGTCCCTCCTCTTCCGTCCACAAACATTCCCAGAGCGACAGCTATGTCCAGGCATCATTGCAGGCCTGCCGTACACGGGAGACGCAGCGGCTCTGGGGTCTGCTTGGTTTCGTCTCCAACTCTGGCTCTTGCTTTCATACGGATGGAACAGGGAGGCCTGGACCACAGTCTTCTGGCCTGTGTCTTCTCCCACCGGGGAAGAGGAGCTCTGGCCTGTTTTTCAGGAGTGGCTCTCCTGGGGCCTGGCTGAAGCAAACCGATCTCAGAAATATTGAGTGCGTGCTGGGTAGGAGGGAGAGATGGACCATCTCGTAAGATTCGCTTCCAAGGAGACCTGACCGCATAAGCTGGTATAGAGATTTAAGACATAAACCGTGTCTTAGACAAGTCAACACATGGCACTAGTTCAGGGTCCCTTGAAGCCAGCCTGCCTGGCAGTGTATCGTACGAAAAAGGCCATGAAAACCTCAGGCCCTGCTGTGTCCTGCACATGGTAGGTGCTTCTCCTTGAATCTCGTGGAAAGAACCATTTTCACTCTTAGCATCCATCTTACAGGTTCCTGCAGGGGACACATGGACCAGGCCGTCACTGAGAGGCCATCAGGTAGGATGGTGTGGGGATAAAGGGAAAAAAAGATGCTGTCTGTCTTCAATGGACCCCGAGACAGTCGGGGAAACGTGTAACGACCCTGTAGCTAATTAGAGTGGTTCACGTGCCCCGAGAAGGCAAAGGTGGGAACGATGGCTTTGGATGGGGGAGGGTGGGAGCATGAGTCTTGAGAGATGAGTAGGAATTTGTCAAGCAGAGATGAGGGCGAAAGGCATTCCGGGCAGGAGGGAGAGTGTGAGCACATGTGCAGAGGCCAGACCATCAGGGGTGGGTGAGCAGGTGGTGCGGGGCTGTAGCGTCGGGCTGCTGGAGCAGAGGTGCGCCAGTCCTGTCCCGGCGGGAGTGGGCCTGGAGTGCCGGGTTAAGGAGTGTGCCGTGTCGCGCAGGTGATGGAGCCGTGGGAAGTGCTTGCGTGAGGGTGTGGGCTTTAACAAGACAGCTGGTGGTCCTGCTTCCTGCTCGGCTGTATTATGGTGAAGGTGTGTAAAAGGTATACATGTATTAAAAGGTGTATGAAAATAAGGCATCGTCTGTGCAGGATGAGTGTGACTGTCTGGGGCATGACCTCCAGGCCCTGTTTCTCTGATTGCCCTGTGTCTACTGCTCTGTATCTGTTGAGTGATCCTCCAGGCCCCGCTGCCCAGACCCCAGCTCCACTGACCCTGTGGGGCTCGGAGGGGAAGCGAGGTGGCCATTGGCTGTAGCACTTGCTGCCCAGCCGTCGTGGACTCCGGCCAACGGGAAGTGGAGCAGGCAGTGTCCCAGCCTGATTCACTGAGCCGTGGGTCTCCCTGCACCTCTGCAAATGCATTCAGGCTGCTCCTGGCCTAAAAACAATGCTCCCAGACCTACAAACACAGCGGAGAGAATCCAGGGCATGCGTTCCCCGGCCAGCTTCCCTGAGCTTCCCCCAGCAACGGGCTCGGTGGGCGGGAAAGGGGTCAGTTTCAGGAAGCAAAGCCCATGCCATTCTGATCGTTAACTTTGAAATCAACATGCTCGGTGGGATGGGTGACTTCTGCAGAGCCAGTGGGGCAGACAAAGGAAGAGGGTCCCAGGGGTCCTGTACCTTCTCATTGCTAAGAGAAGGAGAGGGAGAGAAAAGGCGTGTTCCACAGGCCAGTGGGCAAATTCTTAGCTGTTTCTGGGGAGTTCGGCCCTGGAAAAGAGCCTTCTTTAGGACAGGCTGACTGCAAAATCATGCCAAGGGCAAAGCATCCTGGGCAGTTTGAAGAGCTGCCGCCTGCTGGGGGCCTCATCACCCCAGAATGTGGGCTCGGGGGAGGGATGCAGCGCCACCCTCCCAATGGCCCCATTTATAGATAAAAAATCGAGGCCCAGGGAGGCGAAGCAACTGGCCCAAGGTCACACAGTGGGATTGGAACCCAACAGGGCATCAAGTCATTCTGGAGTTGGTCATGATCTTTGAAGCTGGCCAGTGCCCAGTGTTGGCGCAAGTCCACGTGGAAATGGACAGTTTGTGCTCACACCGCTTTGTCCCCAACCAGTCGCAGAGGATGTGGCTTTCTCCTTGTTCCTTTGCCCTTCCTCTTGGAAGCCAGGCCCAGAGCCAGGGTCCTGGGCGACCAGAATTGGAGGGGGCTGGGAATACCCCTGGATCTCTGGCCCTTTCCTCACTTGCTCGTTTGTGAAGCTTGTGTGGGTGTTTGATGCAAGGAGAGAACAGTATCAGAGCAAATCAGAATGCTTCTCAGCGTCTGGCCATGGGAAGAACTGAGGCTGAGGTCCGTTTGGAGCTCAGGGTATCATGAAAAGCCCCACCAGTTATCCAGGAAAGCCTGCCACCCAGACTCTCCAAGCTCCTTGGATGTACCCGAGTCCAGCCCAAACCGCCATCGGCATCCTCATCGGTGTCTCTGTCTCCTCCCAGCTGTCTGTTCCTGCATCCCCAGCGCCAGGGACAGAGCTCGCTTAGCAGTAGGAGTGGCTCCAGGCCTCTTAGTGGCTGAGTCAGGGGTGCTACGTGGAAAGGGATCTGTTTGAGCTTCTGGAGCAACCCGGCTCTCCTGGCTGTGTTTCGCCTTATCAAGGAGGTTCTCCCGAATGCGTGAGAAGTTGATGGATGTCAGTCCTGCCGGCTGACTTCACAACAGTAAAACCTTCAAGGCTTCATTAGGCAGATATATAAGTACAGTTCCCGTTCGTGAACTGCGTCCATCACAGCCCTCAGGAACATGAAGGAATTGTTTGCAAACTTTCCCAGTTTATTACCCCCAAACTTGGTAAATGTATGTTTTAGATAAATAATCTTGCGAGGCCCGTATGTCATGGCAGCTTGGGACAGAGGTGATCTACCTGCTGGCAGGTTCCGTAGGTTTCATCACCTTATTTACACTTATTTATAATGGAAGAGTAGAGCAGAGCTAAAAAATACCATCCTCACGTGGAGGGAGGCTAAATGTTTTAGAAAATGTACGGGTGCCACGCAGGTGGGCAGTGTGAATATTCTGAAGACATTCAGAGTGTCTGACCTCAGTCCCTCTGTTTTTCTGGTCAAGGACCTAGCCCCTTCCAGATGGGAATGGCAGGTTCTTCAGTGAGATTTTGATTACTGTCACACCCTCTTCCGGGGGGCATGCGTGTTTTAGTTGAACCTGTTTTCAGAGTCAAACCATGGAGCATCTAACTCACTGTGCGATTCTTAGGCAATTTGCTTTAGCCTTTTTGGACCTTGTTTTCTCTTCTGTACAATGGCCGTAATAATAACAATTAGTGATAATCATAGCTTTTATATACTAGGTGCTTACTCTGGGTGGAGACTTTGTGCTAAATAAGTACTCTCCATGGGCTAGTTTATTGAATCTGAGCTCAATAAAGCAGTTACTTTTCTTATTCCCATTTTACAGATGGGGAAACTAAGGCTTAGAGAGTATTTATTGCTGCATACGAAACACCTCCAAGTAGTGGCTTCAAACACTAGTGATCCTTTAAGTCCAGGGGCCGCCTGGGCTCAGCTCGGTGGTTCTTGCTGAAGGCCTGTGAGATCACAGTCAGGTTGTGGCTGTGGCTGGAATCATCCAGAAGCTTCCTCACTTCCATGCCTGGTACCTGGCCCAGGAGGACGCACACAGCCTGGGGGTGTGGGGGGCTGTACCGCTGGGGCTCCTCGGATCTCTGTGTAGCCTCTGTCTCCAGCAAGGTGGGCCAGGCCAGCTGGACTTCCTGCATTGTGGCTCAGGGCTCCAGTGCACACGTCCCAAGAGGGAGGGAGGTGTGGGAGGGCCGTCTGTATCGCCTTTTATGGCCAAGCCTTGGAAATCACACAGCATCACTTCCGGCATATTCTGTCCCTTAGAAACAAATTACTAAGGCTGCCCACATGGGAGCCCACATTGATGGGAAGGGCGTTGCAGAATTTGGGGCATGTTTTAAGCCACCATGGAGAGCATAGGTGGCTTGTACAGGGGGTGGACTTTGGTAGGCGGCAGAGTAAGGGTGTGACCCAGGCGATAGGATCCTGAGCACATCCGGCCACCCCCCTGACATTTGTAAACACTGACCACCTTGCTCTGTGGGAAACCGGAGCTCCCTAAACCCCGGCACCCTCCTGTCCACCTTTCAGGTGTGCTCCCTGAAGAAGCCAGCAAAGCTGCTAAGAGCACGATGTCTGCTTTTCGGTTCAAAGAGGTGCTGGCGCAGGCCCTGTGTATGCCCCACCTCGCCTCCCCTTTCGTCCCCCTGCCTCCCTCCCCCGCACCCTGGCCTCTGCTCACTTTCTTGGACCCTGTAGCACGTTCGCCTCCGTGAACAGTTCTGCCTCAACAAGTATTAAAAGTTGTATCTCATGATTGAGTTGATATCAAGATGAATATTTTAATGTTATATATTAAAGCATTTTCTTCTAAGTGAAAGTTCATTTTTTTCCTTCTGATTTTAAAAGAAGTGGAAACGTTTCTATGAGTCTTGAGCCCTGTGCCCCCTGCATCTGATGGAAAAGTCAGGCCTGCCTGCACCTACCCTCCCTGCCCTCATTCCCTCCCCCTCCTCTCCTTCCCTCTCCTCCCTCCGCAGACACTACTTCTCTCTCTCTTTTGTTTTTAATGCACATTCTTTTTCAAAAGTTATTTGTTTTATTTATTTATTTTTGGCTGCGTTGGGTCTTTGTCGCTGCGCACAGGCTTTCTCTAGTTGTGGCGAGCAGGTACTGCTCTTCGTTGCGGTGCGCGGGCTTCTCATTGTGGTGGCTTCTCTTGTTGCGGAGCACGGGCTGTAGGCGCGCGGGCTTCAGTAGTTGTGGCGCACGGGCTTAGTTGCTCCGCGGCATGTGGGATCTTCCCGGACCAGGGCTGGGACCCGTGTCCCCTGCATTGGCAGGCGGATTCTTTTTTTTTTTTTAACATCTTTATTGGAGTATAATTGCTTTACAATGGTGTGTTAGTTTCTGCTGTGTAACAAAGTGAATCAGCTATACATATACATATATCCCCATATCTCCTCCCTCTTGCGTCTCCCTCCCACCCTCCCTATCCCACCCCTCTAGGTGGTCACAAAGCACCGAGCTGATCTCCCTGTGCTATGCGGCTGCTTCTCACTAGCTATCTATTTTACGTTTGGTAGTGTATACATGTCCATGCCACTCTCTCACTTTGTCCCAGCTTACCCTTCCCCCTCCCCGTGTCCTCAAGTCCATTCTCTACATCTGCATCTTTATTCCTGTCCTGCCCCTAGGTTCTTCAGAACCACTTTTTTTTTTTTTTTTTAGATTTCATATATATGTGTTAGCATACGGTAATTGTTTTTCTCTTTCTGACTTACTTCACTCTGTATGACGGACTCTAGGTCCATCCACCTCACTACAAATAACTCAGTTTTGTTCCTTTTTATGGCTGAGTAATATTCCATTGTATATATGTGCCGCATCTTCTTTATCCATTCATCTGTCAGTGGACACTTAGGTTGCTTCCGTGTCCTGGCTATTGTAAATAGAGCTGCAGTGAACATTGTGGTACATGACATTTTGAATTATGGTTTTCTCAGGGTATATGCCCAGTAGTGGGATTGCTGGGTCGTATGGTAGTTCTATTTGTAGTTTTTTAAGGAACCTCCATACTGTTCTCCATAGTGGCTGTATCAGTTTACATTCCCACCAACAGTGCAAGAGGGTTCCCTTTTCTCCACACCCTCTCCAGCATTTATTGTTTGTAGATTTGTTGATGATGGCCATTCTGACCAGTGTGAGGTGATATCTCATTGTGGTTTTGATTTCCCTTTTTCTAATGATTAGTGATTTGTATATCTTCTTTGGAGAAATGTCTGTTTAGGTCTTCTGGCAGGCAGATTCTTAACCACTGCACCACCAGGGAAGCCCTGGAGGTCCTGCATCTTGATTGGCACATGGAGTGGCAAGAATCAACACCTGCTCCCCAAGCAGGCTTATAATCATCCTTCCATCCATCCAGAGACTTTTCATTGAGTAGCTTCTGTGTGCCCACAGGTCCTACCTGGTGTCTGTCCTCATGGAACCCAGAGGGGCAGAAAGACAGAAAAGTCAACACGTGAATTATAATCACTAGGAGATTGTGGATAAGGAATCAGCATTTCATGAAAAGTAAAGCCAGAAGTGAAGTCTGGCTTCGCAAAGGAGAAATGGTCACAGAAAAATCATGATCAGCTGTCGGGACGTCTCCCTTGCCCGCTGTCTGGAGCCCCAGGTCTCACCATCTGGTCCCTCCCTCCTCCCCCCGTCTCTCAACTCTGTTTTTCCCTTCCTACTCCTCTGAGCACACGGCTCAGTAATGGTCACCCCAAAATGACAGCCTCAGCCCTGTGTCTGTGTGACCTCACAACTCACTCCATCTCCTTGGGGGCCTAGATTCCCAGGAGAAAAGCTAAGTGGCCTGGCTTGGGTGGGGTCTTCTGTTCTAAGCAGCTGTGGCTGGGTGGGTGGGGTCACGTGGGGAGAGCTGACTCTCTTCACCTGTAATTGGGAAGGTTCCCCAGGACGGGCGTGCGGGGGTGGCGTTTCACTACCCCATTTCCTGGTTTAGGGTTGCAGTTGCCAGCCTTCTGGTATACACAGGTGGGGAAATTTGTTTAATCGAGGAGTTGGCATGAGATTGTCAAATTCCAATCTGCCCTCTGTTACCACCATCATATGATAAATATTAAGAAAAAATAGGAAAACCCTACTTCTGGAATTTTCAAAGAGTAATTATTTTTCATTAATTCATTTATTTAAGTCTAATTAATTAACCAATCACCATGCATTGTTCTTGGTTTGTTTTCATTTTGCCTAAGAGAACTAAGACCTTGGTCATAGACCTGATCTGGTCTGTGGACCCATAGTAACAAAACACTGGTATGTGCTGGCACTGGGCTCAGAGCCTGCCGTGCACTATTTAATCCCCAGCCTCCCACTGCCTCCCCCTTGTGAGATGGAGAAAATGAAGCTCAGGGCGTTGTCCAGAGTGGCACAGACAGCAAGAGAAGGAGCGGGACTTGATTCCAGGTTGTTGACTCCTAAAAAAGGGTCCTTTCGGGTGAAGGAGATGGATGGGGTCCCATCTATAACAGAGGCAAGCCTGTGATACGGGTGAGCTAGCAGAATGAACGAGCTGCTCAGAGACTAACAGAGTGACTCTGGAAACTTCCCCAAAGAAGTGTTTACTCCTGAAGAACAAGAAGGAAGCATTGGCCAGAGGAGGGAAGGAGGCACCCCAGGCAGGGGATGGACACAGGAGTGTGGATGCAGGTCTGGCAGACTGGCCAGACTGTGCAGTCAGAGCCAGCCGAGCTTGGGGTGCAGGGAAGCGGCACCAGCCAGTCTGTGATGTAAAAAGACAGTCTGTTGGTAATGTGGAGGTTGAACCAACATTTGCAATTAGAAATCTGTGCTGGAAAACACTTTTAAATAAAGCAAATGTTTGGCATATGCAGAGAGATGCAAATGGACTGATTACCGAAAATGCATTCTGGTGTAACAGCTACACCAAGGTTTCGCCTCCCTGGGGGGCAGCCTTGAGAGTGACCTCGACTTTGAATGTTAATTCCCTTCTTGGAGAAAACCACCGCCTTTAGAACAATGTCCACCCTCTTCCCTGAGAGTCTTGTTGTAATTCATACAATGATTTTGTTTGTAAAGCCCATCACGGGCACGGTCGAATTTAGCAGCTCTGTGGGTGGGCGGGGCTTCATGGCCCCAAATGACAGATGAAGAAAAAGGCTTAGACTACCTTGGGAGCGTGCCTCGGGTCACACGGGTAGAGCGGGAATGTGGACCAAGGTCTCTGTACTGCCAAGTCTCGCCCCGATGGATGACTTCTTACCAAGTTCATAGCCCTGTGGTTATGCAGTACACCTGCAAGTGGGAGGGTTTTTCTCACCTGGGCTTTCCTTTGTCATGTGTCCTTGCTGAATGCTTAGTTTCCTGGGCTGCAGTAACAATAACACAAGCTGGTGGCTCAAAACAACAGAAGTGTAATCTGGAGGTCAGGAGTCCGAAATCAAGGTGTCAGCATGGCCAAGCTCCTTCTGAAGGTTGTAGGGGAAAACCTTGCCTCTTCCAGGCTTCTCGTGGTTGCTGGCAATCCTTGGTGTTCAATGGCTTATAGCTGCATCATTCCAACCTCTGCCTACCTCTTCACATGACGTTCTCCCTGTGTGTCCTGTTTCTCTGTATCCAGATGTCCCTTAGGACCCACCCTCATCCAGTATGGCCTTATCTTAACTTGCTTACATCTGCAGAGACCCAAAGAAGGTCACGGGTACCAGTGGTTAGGACTTGAACATATCTTTTGGGGGACACAGTTCAACCCATTCCATTGAGAGACTGCCTGGGTGGCGGGGTCTCTAGTGGACCATGTCATGTCCTCAACCAGAAGGTTCTATGAGTAGTCACTTCTCTCCGGCCCGTGGGGGGTCTTACCTGTCCCCTTCTCAGGTTGACTCAGCACATACCCTCAGGGAGCCCCTGGATCCCTCTGGCCGCTGTGCGAAAACTCAGCTGCTGCCCGCTTAGCGCCCGTGGGGGTGGGCCGTGCAGCTTTGGCACCTGTTTGGGATGCCGCCAGAGCCTGGACGCAGTGACTGGGTGGCAGCATGGGCATGTTACGTGTTTGGGGAGCATGGTCGCTCCCGGCTGGCTGTAGCATCCTTCCTTGGGGCTCCAGACAGCACCTGGCGCCTTGCTCGGTCTGGGTATCATACTGACTTCAGGGCGGCCGAGGGACAGCTGTGTTTGGGGAGGTGGCTCAGAGCTTAGACGTTCGAGCTCGTCTGGTTCTTTCCCCTGCCAGCTAACAGACATCTCCAGGGCAGGGACGTCTGGCCATCTCTGCTTTCCCTTCAGCACAGCTTTGGATGCATGGCAGCTGCCATGTATTTACAAATTCAGTCACCCTGTGGCAGGCATTTGGGGCCCCCGAGACACCCCAGGGCGAATCTCTTCACTCCATGTGCACTGCAGGGCTGCTGCGGCATTCGATGAGCCCGCGTATGTTCATTAAAACCACACACTCGAAAAATCTCAACTCTGGTTATGATCCAGGGGATGTTTAAGGAGGAAGTGGCAGGACTTGACTGAAGAGCAGAGCATAGTCAAAGGTGGCTCCTCTCGCAGGGATGGGTGGTAACGTGGCCCCGGTGGGAACAGATCATAGGAAAGGACGGTGGGTTTGGTCCCCTGTAGAAACTTCTTGCATTTGCAAGTGGAAACATGCAGATGAGTTATGCTCTAGATCTGTCAAGTCTGCAGCAACTGTGGTCCATGAGGTGGGAACATCATGTCACTAGAGGAGACCAGAGAGCGGAGCATAGGCAGGGACCCTTTAGAGAATTCTATAAGAGGCCTTCTGCCGAGAGCTAGAGGAGACCCAAGAGGAGAGGGCGGGCAGGGGTGAGGGCAGCACGGGAGTCTGGGCAGAAGCAGTCTGTCCTATTGGTAGCACAGAAGGCAGCCTGGGACATTTAGGTTTGTAGGATGGGAATTCAGGGTCTTAGGAAACGGGAACCTGGGGCAACCTGGGTGGGCGTGGGGTTGGCAAACCTGAAAATAGAGGCTGCCTGGCCGTTTAAGGAAAAAAGTTTGCTGCAGAGGAGAATCCGAGTGGCCCAGGGCCAGCAGGGCAAGGGTCATGCTCTACCGGCTCCTTATGGCTCTGATGGTTTGGATCTGTCCTCACCCTCCGTGTGGCCTTTATCCCCCACGTTGCCTGAACGCTCCCTGAGGGCAGGGAATGCTCCTGAAAGACCACCGCCTCCGCCAGCAGTCAGCAGAGTGCCAGATGCGTAGTCCGCGGGCGCAGTTGAGGAGACCCGTTGCCCGAGGCAACGTGCCGAGTGCTGAGTCCCCAGCCCCCGCTGCCTTGGAGGACATTTTTCCCAGGGAGCATGTGGAAATGCCTGGGCTCCCTCACTTTGCATTGGGATTCAGCTAGTCTGAGGTGTGGCCTGGGCAGCAGTACTGCTGAAAGCTCCCACGGACCCTGCCTCCAGGGCTGAGATGCGAGACCTGGACCGATCGTGGCTCCACTACCGGGCCCCGGCCCTGCCCTGCTGGGCCTGACTCATCGTTCAGCCCAAGGCCCAGCCTTGCAGACATGATGCTTGTGGTGGGACTAGCACAGTGCCTGGTCCACAGACACCCTGGCTCCTGCTGATTCAAAGCAGAGAGCCGATTTTGCCACGCACAGTCTGGGCAAACTCTGCTCAGGGGAAGCAGCAGGTTTCTGGAAGAGGGAAGAGGGGCAGCCAGTGCCGGGTGGTCCCAAGCTGGGTCAGTGGCCGTGGGCACTGGAGAAAGGGCCAGTGGGATGGGAGAGTGTTTCAGGGAAAAGAGCCCATCTCCTTGGACTTGGTGTCCTTTTGGGGTGAAGCAAATGCCATTTCGTCAGAGCTCCTCTCCTTGGGGACAAGACGATACAGTTCCCGCTAATGAGCTGTCGTTGAACACACGCTATGTGCCGCATCTGTGCAAGGGGTTGGGGACCACTAAATGAATTGGACAAATTAGACACTCATGCCTGTTGGAGCCCAGCAGACTCTGGGCTCCCCCGACCCCGTCTAACTCCGGGCAGCCGGAGAGCAGAGGAGGGAGAGAGGCGGTCCCGCTTTGAGACGATCGGGCTCGAGGCTGGAGGGGGACAGGCCTTGCGGGGCCTCTGGTGGCCTTTGTGCTCATCAAAACATTTTTTTTTCTTGGTATAAACTGTTCCCAGTCGACAGAGGAAGGAGGTTTGGAATCAGGCCCATGACCTTCTGCAGGTGCTGAGCTGTGGGTCTATATAGATTGTTAGGTTTTTACATTTTTTAAAAAATCCCTAAGGCCGTGCTGTGCCTGAAAGAACAAGCTTTTCCAACAGTTGACCTGCTTCTCTCTGCCTGTGGAGCTTCAAGAGGTCTAAAAAGAGGATCCTGCCTGCCGTCCCCCTCAGCAAGCCGCTGATGGGACTGCAAGGGTATACAGCCAAGGTCCAGAGGTCGCTACAGGCAGGATGGGAGGATCCAGGCACCCGAAGTGTCCTCATTCCGAGGCCTCTGTTGGAGTCGCTGGGGCGCTATGTGGCATCCCCACTGGGTGGACCATTCATCCACGCGTAACCCCTGCCCTGTAGCTCCTCTCTGCTGGTGCTGGGTTGGAGCCGAGGGCAGAGACGGATCAGGCAGACTCACCGCTCTAGGAGTCGGGTCAGACGGTGGTGTCTCTAGGGGATGTGACAAATGCTGTCGGCCAGGTAAGAGCAGGGAGTGTGGACCAGCACTGAAGCTGGAAGAGGCTCATCAGAGGGGCTTCCTGGGGAGGGAAAACTCTGAGCTGTGTTTTAGAGGAGGGGTAGCAATCAGCCTCGTGAAAGAGGGCAGTCCAGGCAGGAAGAACTGGGGAGGGGAGAGCTCTAGGCAAAACATGCAGGGACCTGACAAGGGCCAGTGGGAGGGGTGGGACGCCAGACCTGGGGCGGGAAAGACAGATGTGCAGGCAGGTTTGACCTGCTGGGAGAAGTGCTGGGAGCCCAGCCTGGCTCGGTGTCCACAGAGCTGGGCTCCAGCAGAGCACGCATGTGGACCTGTATTCGGTGCGTGTGTGTTAATGTGTGTGGGGGTCAGGGGAGTGGAGAGTTGCTGCAGGAAGAGGCAAGCCAAAATCCAGGCAGTGGGATGGTCACGTCAACCGGTCAACTATGCTTTACTGGGTGGCTGCCAACACAGGCTCACACGAGGTCCCAGGGGTCAACCCTCACCCCAGGGTCACAGTTCACTAAGCCTCCCAACATGTCCACAAAGTGGGAATTATCATCGCATGTTAGCAGTGATCTCAAATCCATACAAGGCACCCTCAGGGACTCAGCCTCTGCTCTTCCTGGCAGAGTTTTCTGGAATCTTCCCTCCCCGTTACCACTCTATGCCCTAAACCTTCAGAACTTCTTTCACATCCGTTTTTCCTTCCTTTGAGCCCTTACGCCTTCTCTTGTGTCCTCTGGAGCACTTTCTTGCTTTTGCCGCTGTTTCAATCTTGGCTAGGTACCACCTCGGGCAGCCCCTTCTCCCTGACCTTGGCCGCTCCCACCTCAGCCTGTGGTCCCACATCGCTGGCTTCTCTAGCGCACAGGGCTTTCCCATCACAGCATCCACCCCCAAGTGTCTTCTCCTTGCTAATCCTTGAATGCGTGCATCGTGCCTTGTGCACCTAGCGTGGTCCCTGGCCCCAGGTAGGTGCTTAGTAAACTATCTGTTAAATAAATTCATGAATCATTGAGAAAGCAAAAGCTCAGTGAGATTAGGAAATGTTCTCAAGGTCATGCTGCCAGTGAGGCATTCACATGCCAGTGACGCCATTCAAAGCCGGTCTTCTCTTTGGCTCCGCACGTGTGCAGGTCCCCCGGCACCACCCAGCCTCTGCTTCCCTAACTCAGAGTCCAGGCTCATGAAAGGAGGGAACTGGCACGAGCCAGGCAGAGTGTCAGGGCCTAAGTATTTGGGTTTCATGGGAGACTGAGGCAGAGCCGAGAAACAGAGATTGGACTGACGCATCTAATTCAGGGAAGTGTGCAGGCCTCACTCTGAGCCCACTGGAGGCTGTCTCGGGCGACAAGGTTCATTCCAGCCACATCTTTTGGGACGAGGTACCTCCTGCCCTGTTTGGTTCATAATAAAGCCGGGACTTTTGAGAAGGGGCTGGGGCAGGCTAGAGTCAAGCCAGGGCCTGCATCACCCCAACCTGAACTCCGGAGGCCATTCGAGCCTCCGCTGTTTCTCTTTTCATGAAAACAGAAAAACCTCTGCAGCATTTGCCTAGCTCTGCAAATAATGTAAGCACCAGAGCAGCTGTTTGAATCCCACTTGCAAATAGTTCTTTAAAGTCCCCAGGCCCCCCAAAGGTGTACAGACTTGTTTTGTGTCTGTATTATTTGAAAAAAAAAAAAAACTACTACTTTATGTCGATCTAATGCAGCAATAGAGAGCTCTACAGTTTGCAAACAGTTTAGGAGCGCAAAGAACAGAATCTCCTTCCAGGCTTCTCTCTGGGGAGTCTTCCTCACCAAAGCCCCCCTCCCATGTTTTCCGGGCCACCCGTTCGCTCCCAGCAGGAGCCTCCTTGTCCTGCTTATGAAACAGCCTCTAAAATAGTGCTTTACACTTCCTGCCCTGATTCGAGTTCACTTTTGCATTTGTTCCTTCAAATAGCTCTGCTTGGCATATCTCTTAATTTAACATGTGAAAAATTTAAAAAATCAATACACGTACATTGTAACAAATCAAATTGTGTGGGCAGGGGTACAGTAAAATACCTGATATATTTTGCGTGCTTATTTTGTGGCGAGCACTGTTCTGGGGATGCTCCTTATATAATCTCATTTAATCCTCACCTCGACCGTTCCCATTTCTGCGTGAGCCCGGATTCACATCCAGGCAGTGGATTCATCACCTTTGGGCCATAACTGTGGATGTCAGCTAAAGTGCAAAAGAAGGTTTGACTCCTCCCCTGACCATTCGTAACCTATTTTTATTAAAGTGCTTCAATCAGTTACTTTTTCATTTTTTAAATAAATGTCTTTGCCCATCATCCTTTCACAGTGCTTCTGTCTCTGCATTTTGGAAGATGAGGTTATCAGTGTCTTGCCATTTTTCCTACCTTCCCCCTCAGATTCAGAATCACGCACCTTATAGGGTTGATATTACATTGGGGTGTTTATATTTACCTCCTGTCCTATATTCTCTGCCATATGCTTTGCCGGTAGATTGACTTTAAAACTCAGACACAGCAGGCAGCATTGATACAATTATTGCTCTATCAGAAGTATCTGATGCTGGGTTAAACCACGTGCTGGGATAACATTTCTCCCTCCGGAGATCCGCGTCACAACCCCTGGATCACTCGAGGCAGAATGTCCCGTAACAGAGTCAAATGGATTCTCTTTGCTCGTACTCCATCCATTGCTTAAAATCATGCCATATTTTCGTTTGCTTCATGTTTGGATCATGACCTTATTATGAAGGATTTTGTTTTTTGTTTTTTCCTCCCCCCTGGAATTTCTAGTTGCCTTTTTTTTCCTTCTTGCTTTTATCTGCCTTTGTCATATCTTCGTTCTTTTCACACCACCTGTTCTGTTGAGCCCCTCCCAGTTTTTGGTTTTCGTTTTTATCCTCTCAGGACCCTCTCTGTTCCTAAACCAATCGGTGCTGCTTCCTCTGCACACCTGCTCCCTAGAGATCTTTCTGGGCTCCCCTTTGCTGCTCTCCTGGGTTGGAACCTCCTAAGAAAAGATACATGGAAAGTAGACTGTCTGAAAATGTCTGTGTCTTATACTCCCACTGAGGGCAGACTTCCAGGTTCAAAATGATTTTCCTAAAGAATCTTGAATTTTGAGAGCTTTCCACGTTGCCCATGAGAAATCTGATTCTAGGTTCCTTGTAGTTTTTTTTATTTTCCTCTTTTTTCTTTCCTGGCGGATTTTAGGACTTTTTCTTCATCCTTGGCGTTTATGCAGTACATGAGGATACCCTTCATTCGTTCATTCTTCTGGACAGTTAACAGATCCCTGTAATCTGAAGACTTGGTCCTTTAGCTCTGGGAGGTCCTAATATATTTGATTTTTTAAAAATCAATTTGTTTCCTTCCCACATTTCTGAACCCCTTCTTTGTTGGCGTTTAAACCTTCCAGAATGGGTCTAATAGGTACTTTCACCTTTTTTTCTCATATTTTCTTATTTCTTTGCCTTTCTCCTAGAAATGTATTCTAGATTTTGTTGGCTTCATTTTCCTGTCCATCTTTTTCAAAAATTATTTCTAAAAAACATTTTGGCCCTGATATTTTTAATTCTTAAGAGCTTTTCCTTATTCTCTGATTGCTCCTTTTCCTAGTAGGAAATCGGTTTTTGTTTTATAGCCATTAATATACTAAGTGGCAGGATAGTCATTAGAGCTTTTTGTTTGTTTATTTGCTTTAATCTGTGAGTTATTTCTCTCTCCTCTAAGGTCAGTTTTTTGCGTTTGTTTATCTGGATCTTTCTCTCGTGTCGCTCATTTGCTTATGTGCCTGTTTATCCGGAGTTGAGAAAAGTCTAGCAGCTGTTGTGAGTGTCTTCCTTGGCTAATAAGTGATCAGACTCAGGAAGATTGAATAACTGGCCAAGGTCACACAGGGAGGAAGGGCACAGCTGTTAAATCCCAACCTTCTGATTTCTGATCTGCTTTTCTCTGAAACGCTGCTTCTCAGTAGCCGGGCGTTACTTTCTTTTCATACATGGCTATCCACCCCACCCCGTAAAAAGGCCTAGATCTTTCATGTCTGGATACTGTGCCCTCTGGCTTCCATACATCTTGGGGGTTCTGGGACTCTCTCAATATCAGTTATTCTCTTCTGCTGCCTCTGACTGTGCTGATTGAATTTGTGCTTCTCAGATCACGCAGACTGATTTAGGGTTTGGAAAAATAGCAAATTTAGGGCGTCCATCCCAGTGCCCTATACCTACTAGGCCTTCAGTACCTGTTTTCCAAAAGACTCGATAGATTTTAGGTAGGTTTTAGGCCCAGACTCTTTCACTTTGCTGACCGTTGGAGCACTGGAATTTTCTGCTCATAGTCGGTTGTGGGAGAAAGGTGGCATCGGTGTGTCAGTAAGAGGACAGGAACTTTGATCCTCAAAGCCCTAGAAACACCAGTTCCAAAGAAAAAATTGCAAAAACATCAGCTTTTCTGTCACCTTCCCCTTTTGCAATTCAAGAGTTTTCTTTTCCATTTTTAAAAGGGCAAAGATAATGCTAGGTAGGGCAAGTAGAAGGACTGTAACAAATGACCCCAAAATGTACTGGTTCAGACACAATAGAAGTTTATTTCTCGTGCATAAATAGCCCGGTGGTGTGGGCGTGTCGGGTGAGTGGACAGCTCTCCTCCATGCAGTGATGCAGGGACCCAGCTTCCCCATCTTGGGTCTCCGCCATCCTCTAGGACCTTGTCGCCATCCAGGCTGGAGGAATGACAAAGAGAGCAGCTCGGCTGCTCGGCCTCCCAAAGCCCTGGCATACGTCACTTTGCTCACATCCCTTTGGCAAGACCTCAGTCACGTGACCACACCTACCTGCAAGGCAGATGGGAAATGAAGCCTGGCTGTGTGCCAGGGAAAAGTGGAACACGGATTTGGTAAGACAGTTAGCAGTCTCCACCAGAGAGGGTGTGGTGAGCCATCCTGGAGAGACCTGCCAGAGCCCCACCCATCTGTCTGGCAAGTGTTATTGCGTGCTCACGGTGTGCCAAGCACTGTGCTAGGTGCTGGCGATCCAGAAAGGAGTAAGACACGTTTCTCATTCTGCAAAGTGTAGCAGAAGAGGCTGAGGGTAGTCAAAGAGCATCAGTGAGATGCAGCGTGCTCTGTGCAATACCAGGGAAAGCAGTTGGCCCAGCTTCTTTGCAAAGGAGGAAGAGTTATTTCTGCTGGCAGATCCTGGTAGCTTCAATAGATGCCTGGCTTTCTGATCTCAATCTACTCTCTCATATATTTCTCGACTTAGACTTGAATAATGGGATGTAGGAGCTGGAAGCAATGCTGGAGATTGTCTGGTATCTTGCCCACCCCACCTAATTTAAAGATGGGGACAGTGAGACCTGCAAAGGGGGAGTGGCCTGCTTGAAGTCACATGGCTGGCCAGTGACAGGCTGGCCAGTGACAGACCCAGTGCACAGTCAACACTCTTCCCACATCCCACACAGGTGTAAACCCTCGTTTTTTTCTCCTTTTCTCTCATTTCCTTTGACTGGTGTCAGATTTCCCATCCACTTGTCTTTGTCCCCCAGTAGGAGGCCTGCTTGAATTCCTTCCAAGTTTCCAAGTTCCCTGTTTGTCAGGGAACATGCAGATCAGTCCTGGGCTGGTTGCTCCTCCCTGGTCCAGTGTCCTTTGCCCAAAGGTGGGGGCTGCAGAATCTACTCCCAGTCTCCCCCAAACCCCCAGAAAATACCCAGGCTCCTCCCTCTCAGGACAGGAGACCCTCGCATTGGGGATGCCACGTAGGGACCCGCATGTACCAGCCTGTGGAACAGCGCCCCCTAGAGGGACTCCTAGATCGCCCAGGGCTTTCTACCTGCATAGGGAAGAATTCGAAGAGGTTTATGACTCCAGATAAGGTGCAGAATTAGGAAAATGTGGAATAAAATTAACTACATGTATTTTAGTTCATTTACCCTCATCTTCTGCTATTGAGAACTTTCTCCTTTGAATGTTCTGACTTACAGAAACAGTAAAATCACTTAAAGGAAATTCACAACAGTCGTTCAGCTTCAGGGAGGTCCTCAAATCACGCGGGATCCGAGATGGAAGCACTTACTGGGAGATTTTCACTGTTCCTTGGTGGTTTTCATTTATTCAGCAAATGTATGTAAAGGCTTCTGTAAGCATAACACTGTGCTAATTGCAAGGGGTGAGGAAGGTACAGTCTGCCCTCAGCATGAGTCTCAGCCTCTGTGCCCAGTGTGAGTTGAATTTTGTTATTAGGTGAGGACAGCAGGACATGGCTGAGGATAGAGCAAGAGCCGGGGTCCAGAGGTACAGAAGAGCAAGGCCTCTTCCAGGGTAGCCAGGCCCCAGCGGACAGAGCCCAGGGCAGCGGAAGACTTTGCCGCTTGGAGGCTTGGGTTTCTTTTCTTCTTTTTTTTCTTTTTTTTTTAATTGGAGTATAGTTGATTTAAAATTTCATGTTAGTTTCTGGTGTACAGCAAAGTGATTCAGTTATACACATATATGTATATTCTTTTCCATTATGGTTTATTACAGGATATTGAATCTAGTTCCCTGAGTCATACAGTAGGACCTTGTTTATCTGTTTTATAGATGGTAGTTTGCATCTGCTCATCCCTAACTCCTGGTTTATCCCTCTCCCTCCTCCTCCCCTCCCCCTCCCCTCCCCTCCCCCCTCCTCCCCTCCCCTCCCCCTCCCCTCCCCTCCCCCCTCCTCCCCTCCCCTCCCCCTCCCCCTCCCCCTTTGGTAGCCCTAAGCTTGTTGGATGAAGACACAGTGGCTGCTGCGTGCACGGGGCTGTGCTGGGGAGTGAGCAGGTGGCCCGGACACGGTCAGCGCTTAATCTATGGTAGCTGTTACCATGCATGACAAGGTGGCTAAAGGTCCCAGGCAGTGCTAGTTTCAGAAGGGCGAGTGGTGCTGGATTTCTAAGTACTGTCAGCGTTAACAAATAGCGGCAGCAGAAGGGAAACACATGCCTTTAGAAAGGGCAAACCCACCTGGCCCCCATCCCCACTTTATGGACAAACGGGCTCGTGGAGGGAAGTCTGGCCCATTTATGTGCCATGAGACAGGACTGAGGGCACATGATTTACAAGTACCTTTAATTCCTTATTTTCCTTTTTTTTCTGGCCTTCTTTATCTCTTTTTTTAAGAACGTTTTTTCCCCAGCCTTTTATCTTCAGTGATCCTTTATTGATTCTCTCTTTTATTTTCTAACATAACATTTGAGATGAATAGGAAGCAATCCAAGGAATAGCTCCGGAAGGTGTGTGCTTAGCAGAGAAATGAGCATGAGCTATTGTCTGGCTGGTGGAAGAACTTTCTGACTGGCGCTGACAAGAGCGATTGCTCATGGGAGGCAGTGATTCCTGCAGCCCTGAGATGCTCCAACAGAAATCTGGGCAAAAACGTGGGGAAATTATTAGAGACGAGGGACTGAGTGTTCAGCGAGTGGTCAGATGGGAAGAACCTTAATGTTCCCATTCCCCCACCCCACCCCATGTGAATCAGGGGGAGAGGGCTCTGCTCACGCATTCAGACCTGTTTCCACAAACGTTTTCTGAGCATCTTCTGGGCGCCAAGCTCCATGGAGATGGTAGCGGAGATGTCAAGGGAGCCGGTGTGCTTGGACTGAGTCAGGAAATAGAAATTATGCAAATGAAGAATGTAGGAATTAATCCAATAGTTTTGGGCTCACGACAGTGTAAGGGTTGATGCCTCTGGCTCCCGCAGTCATGGACAAATCACTTACCTCCAGTGAGCCACAACTTCCTCTTCTGGAAAATGGGCACTTATGCATTTGTTTAAAACAACTTATTGAGTCTCTTCAGTACACTTGACATTGTTCTTGGCACTGGGGCTCCAGTGGAGGACAAGACTGCCCTCACGTGGCTAATCTTCAAAGTGAGGATGAGGAGAAACGAAAAATACTTTTCTTTCAAGTAGTGATCATTTCCTTGAGGAAAATGAAGTAAACATGTGAATGAAGAGTGAAGAGTGAGGACCTTTACAGACAGGGTGGCCAGGAAGACTTCTCTGGTGGCACGATATCTGAGCAAAACCTGAATACTATGAGAGCAAGTCAGCTCAAAAGTTTCGGCAAAGTGTGTTCTGATAGAGGGAAACAGCAAGTGCAAAGGCCCTGAGGTGGTATTTGCGAAAAAGGTGGCAGGTGCTAGTGTAGTTGGTACAGGAATGACTGAGAGGGAGCGTGGGAGGAATTTGGACAGGTAGGCAGGAGCTGCATTATGTATATTTTGGGGAGGATGACACCTGGTAGCAAAATCCATTTTTAAAAAATTCCAATTAGTTTTGGACAAGTACTGGATCAAAATTGTAACCCTGACTTCTCTCCGCATGTCAGTAGCAGTTTCTTCAAAAAACCTGTCATTCAGACGGATGCTATTTCCAGCCAGGACACGAGCACCATTGGAGAGATCCACATGCAGAGATGGGATTTGGGTATCTCGGTAGATGGTAGAACCCACCCAGCTGTCTGGTCGTGTCGAAAAAATCACATTATAATGCAAATGCTCCTGAGAAAGTGCAATGTGGATAGGTACAGCCCTCCAAAGAAAAATATTGATGAAATACAGGCTGTTGATCCGCAGCTGCCGGCAGAGCTGTTTGCTCAGCAAGACCTGAGCGCTAAGAAATCTCAATTACAGGCGCTGTTCTATGCTGTGCCCTTCAGAAACCGTGGGATCTCCCCAGAGGCCTTTAGAAATGAGGGCACCCAAGTGCCGGGATGGGGAGCCCACTTCTTAAAAGGACTTTCTGGCCACATCCCTTTCATAGTCTAGTTAAACTTCTGAGCTTGGACCCTGGGGCAAAGAATAGAGACTGATGCCTCCATACGGTCTGCAGGGAGGGGTCCACATTCCTCTGCAACCACTTCAGCTTCTTCTGTTTCTCATCTGATCAAGATCTTCAAGTTGGATTTCCTTAAAAGGATTGTCCTTTCCCTGGTGGGATCTTTGGGGGAGAAAAAGGAACATACATTTTCTCAGTAAATACCCTTTATTTGCAACCTTCACCCATAAAGTGTGGTGCTGGGGGAGGGAGAGAGGTGTGCTGGGCACCGAGGATGAGTTCTCATTTAATCCACGTGACACTTAGCAGGTACGTGTTATCATTGCGTTTTGTACACCAGGAAACTGAGGCTCAGAGATGAAAGGAGGGAGGCGGGGGGGCTTGTGGTCCTTTGCTAGGAAGCGATAGAACAGGGCACTTGGGAGCGTGGGCTTGGGGCCAGATGTGTGGGTTAAGTCCGGCTCTCTTACACCTGCCAGCCGTGAGACCTGCCTTGGGACGTCCCTTCCTCTCACTGGCCCGAATTTGCTCACTGATAAAACATGATGACAGCACCTCCTCCTCTTTGGTTGTTGTGAGGGTTAAAATTGTCAGTGGATGTAAAGTGCCCAGAACACTGCCTAGGCCTTAGGAAGGGCTCCGTCACCCCAGGCTCTGCTGACTGCCCTTACTGTGTCCAGGGTCCCTCAGCTACCAGGAGGTAAGAGATGATGGCTTAGCCAAGCAGGATTGTCCAGGTGAGAGGCAACCAGACTCGATCCCTAGAGACCTGCTAGGTCTCTGGATCTGTTTGAACTGAGGTGCACGGATTCCAGAATGAACGCCCTCCTCACACACGCAATGACACACATTGGACACAAATCACAGATGCAGTCAGCTTGGTCCATTATCCTCCTCACACGGTTCTCATCCGAATCCCCAGGGAATTATGATCCCATTTTACAGATGAGAAAATTGATGTCCATGATCTTTGCTCTTGCCCCAGAAGGCTCTGTCTGCCTGTTTATCAGATTCTGCTGGAATCACTTGCTGTTGCTTGAAGAAGAAAAGCCTCCTTTTCCTGAAGGATTGCAAACAAGAGCTTCTTTTAGCCAGTGTTACCTATTGCTGAATAACCAGCCTAAACTTTGTGGCTTGAAACAAAAGTTGTTACTATCTCTCGAGGCTCTGTGGGTGGAGTGGGCCTGGCTGGGCTGTTCCCACGTGGGGACTCTTGTGTTGGCATCACTTGGCTTTGAAGGCTCCTCCGCTCAGACATTTGGTACCTGGGCTGGCACAGCTGGGACCGTTAGGCCTCTGTCTCCTCATTCCTCTGCATGGACCAGGCTTGCGCTTCTTCACGGCAGGCAGTCCTAGGGTAGTTGAACTTCTCACAGGGCACCGGGCTTCCCCCAGAGTGGAGTGTTCCAAAGTCCAGGAAGTGGAAGCTGTCCATCTCTTAAGGCCGGACCCAGAAACTGGCACAGGGTCACTGCCACTGTGTGCTGTCACCCCAGGGGAGGGGACAAGGATGCCTGCCTGTCCAGGGGAGAGAGTCTCAGATGGCTTTGTGGTCATCTGTGACTCACCACAGCTGGCGAAGAGGGCTTTGGCAGACAGTGTAGGGTGTGAACGTGTTTGACAGCTCATTTTCACGTAACGTGGGTTCTGTGAGTTCCCTGACAATAGATCTGGGGCCCTGCCTGACACACCTGGAGACAGGCCGCTTGGCCTGGGTGGTTGGCTTAGGCCTGGACCCGCCTCTTTGGGGAGCTGGGGAAAGTCAATCTGGCAGATGCACTGAGGCCTGGTAAGCAGTTGACATTGGGGGTCTGTGGGACACTGGGCAGTGGGGCTCATGCCATAAGATGGGCAGTGCCAAGGGGCAGTTGGGCACAGGCAGGACTCAGGAAGGTGGTAGCCTGACCCCCCGGCCTCAGGAGCAGAGCTCCAGCCACCAGGCAGGTTCTAGAGCAAAACACTCTTTCCCTGGAGGATGGAGACGGACACGAAGGTCAGTGGCCCAGGCCCGGGGTCACCAAGCGGGCTTCTCAGACAGGAACTGGGAGCCTGTGCTCAGGCAGAAGCCTGGCCTTAAGAAGTGCAGCGCAGGGGTGTGCTGACCAGGCCTGGGGTCAGCCCGCAAATGTGGAATCCGAAGTGACCGGGGGAGTTCCCTGGCGGCCCAGTGGTTAGGACTTAGCGCTTTCACTGCTGAGGGCCTGGGTTCAATCCCTGGTCAGGGAACTAAGATCCCACAAGCCGTGTGGTCCGGCCAATAAAATAATAATAATAAAAGTAAAAATAAACAGGTAAAATTAATCATTTTTTTTTTAAAAAATAAAGTGACCAGAACCCAGGGCCCTGAGACTCACCCCTGAGAGATGGTAGCCCTGGGTCCTGGTTGCTACTGAGAAGCAGGGCGGGGAGGGTCTGCAGAGGGGTAGGGGAGCCGAGGGGCAGCCCAGTCTGGGAACCCTGCAGGGCCTGAGCCCTTCTCCCCAGGACTCCAGCCCTGGCTGAGGACGTTGGACAGAATGTTTCATAAGTTCCCTTCAATTCTGGAGCTCCTTGTAACCAAGGATGGACCCCTTAGCATCTCTGCCTCTCCCTCCAGCACCGAGTGATTTCCACTTCAGCAGATGGCTCAGTAGTTGTGGCGCACGGGCTTAGTTGCTCTGCAGCATGTGGGATCTTCCCTGATCAGGGCTTGAACCTGTGTCCCCTGCATTGGCAGGCGGACTCTTCACCACTGTGCCACCAGGGAAGCCCAAATATTTGTTTCTTGAAAGTCCAGATTTGTGTCCATCTCGAGTCAATTATTGATGTGGACTGGAGACAGAGGCTGATGTATTTAAGGTGATATAACTCACCGGGGGACAAGCTGGAACTCACATCCAGCTGCCCAGAGTGCCAGCCTCTCTCCCTACATCGTGCTGCTCTTAGGAATTGGAGGTGGGGTCTACTGTCAAGTAAGGTACACGGCCCAGCGGAAGTAGCAGGCAGGCGGGTGTGATGTTTCTGGTGGAGCTGTGTCTCATTTCCACTGATGGGTTTAAGCAGTCTCACCCCAGAGCTACCTGATGACGTGTTCCTCAGGGAAGTCTAGGCTGATATAATTAATTTTCCCCACAACTAAAAATGTATTCTCCTCTGAGCAAGAGAAATACTGATTAATTTACCCCTAAGTGTTTGTTAGTACAGGGAGCTGTTTTTCCTCTTTATATCAGTATTTAAACTTTTCATACCCCACACAGCCTCCCTTTCATCGGACTTCAAGGTGGAAAAGAAAATAAGCACATCGACTGAGGGCCCCCATATCTTATCATCTGGGCCCACTTCTCCTTGGTCACTTGGACAGGCTGAGCCCAGGGAGATTTGCCCAGGCTCTTCCCCAGGTAGGAGCAGGTAGGAAGCTGGTCCCGGTCTGTCCATTGCTCACTCTGAGTGCAAATGGTGTCGCCATTTGTAGATGGTGGACAAGAGAAGGAAGATTCCAGGAGCTGCTGGAGCAGGGGTGATCTCTCTGACCTGGCCTCAGGGCTGATGACCCCTCGCTCTCCCCACCATGCATCCCCCCATGCAAACATTAACCAGCCCCTGCCTGGAGAGTTGGGAAAGATGGCTTGCTCTTTTAACACAGGTTCTCCTCATGGCCTGTCTTTTTATAGTGAGGTCCAACTGGGTGTGCTGGGCTGGGCTGTCCCTGTCACCCATTCAGCTGTCTCTCCTGACTTTTCCTCCCCTAACCTGGAAGCTGGACCTCACCAGGCTACCTTGAGGTCCATCTTTTCATTCACTCACTTGCCGTCTCAATACACTGAGCGCCATTGGTATTCCAGGGCAGGCGCAAGGGCTGGGGGACCCGGAGATAAATCAGACCCAGGCCCATCCCCTGCCTAAGGAGCTCACAGATTAGTGGGGAAGGACCCAGAAAAAGGGATGGTTACAGAATAGGGTTGGATATTCTCAGACACAGTCTGCAGTGGGCCTCCCGACGTCAGGAAGGGGTCCTTGGAGATGCAGCCAAGTGAGCTGAGCCCGGAAGGATGAGTGGCGGTTGTCCAAGCCAGGAAGAGAGAGAGAGCGCGGATGCACTGCGGTTAAGGACACGGCAGGAGTTGGGGGGTGGGGACTGCCAGACCAGAGTGAGGGGCACGAGAAGGAGGCAGCAGGTGAGAAGGATGTCGGCGACTGGGCTTAATCCTGACTCAGTTTTTGATGAGTTCTTTGTTTTATTCACTGCAATATCCCTAGTACCTAGGGCAGTGCCTGGTAGGTTGTAGGTGTTCAGTAACTATTTTTAGTCTCAATTCCTTATCTCTTAAAGGGGACTAGCACTTATTTTTGTCTGTGCTGCTGCTGCTGTATCCCAATACTCCAGAATAGGGCCTGGCATATAGTAGGTGCTCAATAAAAATTTGTCGAGTGGCTGACAGGCTGGATGACAATAGAGAGCTTGGCCCATACCTTGTACTTACTAATTAGCAGGTGTGATTGGTATCACCATGGGTAGGTGGAGAAGTAGTTACTGGTCACATCATGACAGACCTCATGTGCAAAGCTAGATCCAGCAATATCTTGACAGTAAGGGACAACACTCTGCTTGTTAATAATAATAATGTAATAGGGAAGAATCTCTGTATTTTATTACAAGTTAATCACTAAAGAGATGCTGCCTATAAGCTTAAATTATACACAATGGCCCATTTCTGGGAACCCCGCCTCCCAGATAATGACCGTTAAGCTAAAATATCTTTGTTTAGCTCACAGGAAACCTCCTGACTAGGCTCACCTGTGAATGACTGCAGGAAGGAATACATTAACACATCTCCTTGGAAGGCTGACCGGAACCAGGAAATTTTTGCCTTTACTCCTTCCCCTTTTAGTATAAAAGAAGCCTAAATTCTAACTCAGGCAAGATGGTTCTTTGGGACAGGAGTCTGCCGGCTTTCTCAATAAAGTCGCTATTCCTTGCCCCAACAAATGGTCTCTCATTTATTAGCCTGTCATGTGGTGAGCAGTACAAGCTTGAACTCGGTAATAATAATAATAATAATTGCAAATCTTTGCTGAGCAGGTTAAATGCTTTACAAATGTTCTCTCTTCAATGGTTCTTCAGAACTCATGGGGTTACATTCACCAGGGATGTCCAGGCCGCCATCTCCCTTGAGTAGCATCTAATGAAACCCAGGCAGACCATTCTGTGGCCCCCTAGGCTGGGCATGGGCACATAGGGAAGAGTTTGTCCTTTGGAGAACTCTTGCCCAGATTCTGCAGAGGACCCTGCCTGGGTGTAAGTTTTCTGTCATTCGGAGAGTGGCTCCCAGCTGATTTCCTGAGGCCTCAGAAGGCAAGGATCGAGGCTTCACTGTGGAATGTTGGCAGAGCTGGTGTCTCCCTGGCCCAAACATTTCATCTTGGAGAGCAAGTTTCCAACTTTTACTTACTGTGGTCTGCTTTTAGGAGCTAAATGGGTTTTTTAATTTATTATGGAGTATCTCCTATATAAATAGCGTGTATGTATAATTGAGATAATAAGCATGAAATGAACATCCAAGTACCTGTTGCATGGTGTACTGAATAAATTCCAAAACTCTCTGAGTGGTTTACAAGAGCCCCTGTCTGGCCTCCTCTCCCCACCCCGCGGCGTCAGCTCTCACCACACTCACCATGATGCTTCATCGCCCAGACTCTGTGTGTAGCCTTCTGCACATTCACGTTATTTTTTGCACCTGCCAGTCTCCTAACACCTAGTTTTCTCCTACTACGGGCCGAGTTAGTCCTGCTAGCCTTTTCGGTCTCAGCTTAGCTCCTTCCCATCAAGTAAATCAGGACTCCCCCATTCTGTGGCCCCCGCTCCGCCCCCTGCCATGCCCTGGGCTCGCATCACAATAGTGACGCTGTGGTTTCCCCTCCTTGGGTCATGAGGTGCTTGAGGGCCAAAGGCTTTGTCTTTCACTGGGGCGTGCCCGTTGCTCTACGTGGATGCCCAGGGCATACTCATGGGAAGTCTGGCTTTCAGGTTCCCCAGGGGATGCTGTGTTTTCAGTGACCACTGAGGTCTCTTCTCCAGGGAAAATTCGTTGCTTCCTTAATGCTCGAGCGTCATCCAGTGGATTTGTCACCCAGCGTTTCTGAATTTCCAGGCAGAGGCTCATCCTTGTTAAATGGAATTGGAATGAAATGTCCTCACCCCACAATATCTAAATGTCCTAGAGACGCAGAAATTGGGAACTACAGCTGAGCCAGAGCCACTCCTGAGAAGGCAGTCAGCGAGTCATGGAAAGAATTTGGATGAAATCGTCTCTCCACTCCTGTCTTCAATGTGTGGTACCTTCCAGCATGTCAGGGAGCACAGATTTAGTCCCAAGACTGGCATTATTTTGAAAAATGAGTTTCTACTAGAATTAAAGGGTACCGAAGCCAATTCCATTCAGCCTGAATATCTCAGTTGTAATAGAAATGGTGTCAGAACCTTTATCATTTGTCTTCTCACACACACCCACGCCCATTTCCCAGCTGGAATTCCAGCTCCTTCCCTCCTTCCTTGCCTCCAGCAGAGAGATGCTGTCACAGAAGTGGCTGCTTGCCCACCAGCATCGAACGCTTTGTCCTTGTCACCTGGGTGGTAAGGTTCTGTAAGGGCTGTAGAAAGACAGAAGCGCTTGCAGTCTTCATGGTTTTATTTACGTATGTATGTGTTTTGAATATAAAAGGGAATATAAAAGTAAAATAATGTAATCAACTACATTACAGAAAATTTCCAAATATTCTTCCTCATGCATTTTTTCATGCACTTTTTCCTGTACTAGTGAGGTTTGAAAACTATTATTTATAATCCTAAGTAGACCTGAATTGTAATATCCTGTGTTTTCCTAGCCTGGGCATCTGCCTTTAGGCCACTTGGTCTTTTCATCATCGTTTTTAACTGCTGTGCAATGTTTCCGTGGGTCATAATCCTGTGGGTTTTTTAATTTCTTATTGACTATTGATCACCAAGTGGCAGTTGAAGGAAGGTCTGTGACTTTTTTTTTTTTTTTTTTTTTTTGCGGTACGCGGGCCTCTCACCGTTGTGGCCTCTCCTGCTGCGGAGCACAGGCTCCGAACACACAGGCTCAGCGGCCACGGCTCACGGGCCCAGCTGCTCTGCAGCATGTGGGATCTTCCCGGACCAGGGCACGAACCCGCGTCCCCTGCATCGGCAGGCGGACTCCCAACCACTGCACCACCAGGGAAGCCCAGGTCTGTGACTCTTAATAAAAGGCTCTGAGAAATTGGTGTAGAGAAGGAGACCCTACAAGTGAGTCGAGGGGACAGAGGGTGCCGGGACCCAGTGTGGGTCCCTAGGACTGCATCTCTCAGCCATGTTCTCCTCTGGCAAGGTCACTGGTCTGGTAGACCTAGAAGTCCTAGCTGGACTTCATGGCATCTTATAGAAAAGATGGAGAAATATGGGCAGGAGGAGAAGGCAAACAGCTGGTGAGGCTATGAATCACTTAGCACTAACCTGGAAACCTGGTCGAAAACTGGGAAGTGAGTCATCTAGGCAACAGCACGGAGGGTGTGCACATCCAGTTTTCGGATGGTCTGAAGCTGGCGGAGAATGACTGGTTGGGGAGAAGAGGTCGTCTAGGAGCCAAGGTGCTGAAATGTCATGCAGTCCAAACACTCCGTCCTGTCTTGGGTTCAAAACACTCACTTCCCTCCAACCGGAAGTGAGGTCCACGTGGCTTTGCAGCGTCACGACTCCACAGCACGGTGCGGTGGCCCCAAAGCCGGTGTGGTTCTGGGCAGCATTAATGGGTGTGCTGCCTCAGAAAGAGGAAGGAGATAGCTCTGGCCCATCTGGGCTGGGAACACCTTTCCTGGAGTAATGCTTTTCTTGTAAACGCTGTGATTTTAGGATGTGCCTTTCCAAGAGAAGGATCATGATTAAACAAGTGGGGGACGGGGGGGTGCTTAGCTGGAGAAAAGGGGGCTCGTTGGGGCATGAGCACGAGCCTCTCTCACCATCATCATCATCATTTGACCATAGTAGTTCCCAGTCCTGGAGCTAGGCAGTTCACGACCGTTCTATTTAATCCTACAAGCTAAGTATTACCTCCCCTTTACAGATAAGGAAACTGAGTCAGAGAGGTGAAGCAGCTTGCCCAAGTCACCCAGCTGGTAAACCACGGAGCCGAGATTGGATGTCAGATGTATTTGAGGCCAGAGTTATCATTTCTTCCCACTGCATATCAGCTTTTCAAAACCTGAGGTGTTGCCTTGCAAAAGATGACAAGGACTTATTTTTGCTGTTTCCTAGTGATGGAAGTAGTTTCACGGGGTGGGAGCTACAGCGAGAATATTTTATTCTAAAGCAAAGAAGAACTTTCCTGACTGAGCTGTCAGCAGGTAGAATAAGCTGTCCTGACAGGTGGTAAATTCCAGAGTGACAAGAGGGATTCAAGTCGAGGCCCAGTGAACACTTAGTGGAGTTCTTCTAGGGGGAATTCAAAGGTCAAATGAGGAAGCAAACAAAATAAACTTGAATGTCACTTCTGTACGAGTGAAGGGTCTTTGTTTGTAAACAGCAGGTGTTGGTAAGAAACGGGTTCTGCCTTAAGCAAAAACACACTATTTTTGCAGGGATTTGAGGTAATTCATGGGATGGAAGGAAATGGTGAACCCAGCTTTAAAAAATGAACTTATCTACACAACAGAAATAGAGTTACAGATGGAGCAAATAAACTTACGGATACTGGGGGGAAAAGGAGGGGAGGGATAAATTGGGAGATTGGGATTGACATATACAGTAAGTCCCCTTCATACGAACCTTCAAGTTGCGAACTTTCAAAGATGCGAATGTGCGTCCATGTGTCCAATACGTGAGTTAGTTCGTGTGTCTGGCGTACATTGTCACATGTGTGCATCCTCTACACGTGGTTGTGCTTTTGTGTACTTTACTGTACAGGACTATAGAGAGTACAGTAGTACAGTATCTTTATTTCAAGCCCAGGATGTCTGGAAGCAAGTATAAAAGCAGTGGTGATGTAGCTGATACCACTGTACTTTTCAAGGTACTGTACTGTAAGAATGTTTTCTTTTTTTGTGTGTTTGTTATGTATTATTTGTGTGAAAAGTATTATAAACCTATTACAGTACAGTACTGTATAGCCGATTGTGTTAGTTGGGTACCTAGGCTAACTTTGTTGGACTTACGAACAAATTGGACTTAACAAACGCGCTCTCGGAACGAAACTCGTTCGTTTGTAGGAGACTTACTATACACACTACTATATGTAAAATAACTAATAAGGACCTTCTGTATAGCACAGGGAACTCTACTCAATACTCTGTAATGCCCTATATGGGAATAGAATCTTAAAAAGAGTGGATATATGTATATGTATAACTGATTCACTTTGCTGTACAGCAGAAACTGACACAGCACTGTAAATCAACTCTACTCCAGTAAAAATTAAAAAAAAAAAAAAAAAGGCCAGAAGTCAGACTGGCTCCAGGCCCCCAGGAGGCAGCAGCTACTAGAATCTCATTCGGTGCCGTGGCCGCGATGATCAGCATCTAGGGTTGCCCCACCTTCTATCATCCCACCAAAGATTGAGTTCCAGAAAGAGCCTCACATGGGCTTAGCCTGGTTCCAGGCCCATGTCCTTGGTTCCTTGATTGACAGCGTTCACTGAGAGGTTAACTTTCCAGAGGGAAAGTGACACACTGATGCTGAAGGAAGGGCACGGGCGCTGGGCATGTGCACTGCACAGCGACCTGGGTCCCTGGCAGCCCTGAGCCGCTGTGTCTCCAGGAACCGCACTGAGGCCTGACTTCTGTTCAGGGCTCTCCCTGCTGGCCCTGCAGCCTCTACACCCAGGCCATACCCAGCACCCTAGACTCATGGAGCTGATTGTCCAAGACATACTAAATAGGCCAACTACTAAAAGCTCTCAAGTGTGTTTATCAGAAGCAGCCCAGCGGAGGACCAGTTTGCTGAGAGCCATGTCCAAAACCAAGTTGTCCATCGCTCCCTAGGGATGCTCTGTCTTTGCAGAGAGAGTGGCCCCCTTCCTGGCTACAGAGTACAGGGTTCCTCCTGGCACCTAGCATGACACTCAGTACCCCTAGTCTTTAGAACCCTGTGGATCTGTTTTTTAAAGTCATCTTAATAAATTATAAATTTGTTTTTATTATAAGCATTGTTTTATTAGTGAGTATTCAGTTGAAATAATTCTTTATTCATTAATTGATGTATTAATTATTGGAGAGATAACAAAAGCCTATTTAGAAAATATAAGGTATAAAGAACTATCACCCTTGTACCCACCACCCCACTTAAGAAATACTACCAGTACTTCACGGGTTCCTGGAGCACCCCGCCCTGATCCCATCCACTTCCCTTCTGCACTTAGTAGTAATTGCTCCCCTGGCTTTTGGGTTTATTATTCGCTCGCTTTTCTTTGTAATTTTATCACACTTATACCTCTAAATGACACATTGTTAGGTTTTCCTCGTTTCTGAACTTCATACAAATGGAAACATCCCTTATGTAGTCTTTGGCGACACGTGTTTTTCATGCAACACTGTATTCGTGATTCATTCTTGCAGGCTGCAGCATTTCATTCCTTTTCGCGCCATGTAGAATTCCGGTGTATGGATATACGACAGGCCACCATGGATGGACATTTTTGTGGTTTCCAGCATGTCGCTAACACTGACATTGCTGTCGGTCAACATGCTTGGCTGCATGCCCTGGGACAGCGGTGCAGGTGTATCCAGGTGTGTGCCCGCAGGTGGGATGGCGGTCACCAGGGTCTGAGTATGTTCATCTTTATAAGATGGTAGCATCCTGTTTTCCAGAGTGACAGAGACCAAGTTGTACTCCTGCAGCTGGTGTGTAAGAGTCCCTTTTGCTTTACAGCCTCGTGAGTATTGAGTGGTGATCTTGAAGTTTTTAGCTCTTGTCGATCTGTTGGCTGTTGGATGGTAACTCATTGTGTTTTAGTTTGCGTTTCTCTGCTTACTGAAGTTTAACTTCTTTGTGGTTATTTATTCTTTTGAGAAGTGCCTGGACATGGTTTTTGCCCAGTTTTCTACTGGAAGTGTATCATTTTCTTGCTGACTTGACACTAACAAGATATGTATGATATATATAGTGTATATAGCATACATATGATAGACACATAGTACATACCCACACACGCGTGTGCACACACACACACACGTATATTCCAGATTGTTGCTTAACTCTATTTTTATGACATTTTTTGATAAACAGAGGTATTAAATTTAATGTCCCTGAATTCATTAATATTTTCCTTTATCGTTTGAGATCTTATGTCTTTTTTTCCCTCTTTTATTACCATCATTTATTTAACCAATCCTTGTTGTGCATTATGTTTCTTTTTCTTTCAGTTTATTGTACAAATCAGTATGGCAAATATGCATGTGCATAGATCTTTTTTTTTTTAAAAACATCTCTATTGGAGTATAATTACTTTACAATGGTGTGTTCGTTTCTGCTTTACAACAAAGTGGATCAGCTATACATATACCCTGCTGGAATAATTGAGTATATGGAAAAATAAACAAAATCAAACCAGTATTTCACCAATTCCAGTTGGATTATAGACAGCCGTGAAAAGGAAAACTTAAGGACTTTTGTAAGACGACTCTTACAGGCTCCGCATGGGGAGCTTTTATGTCTTGTTAAGGTATCCTTCTCTACACCAAGGTCATAAAGATGTTCATTATATTGTCTTATAAAAGTTCTTAAGTTTTCCTTTTCATGGTTGTGTATAATCCAACTGGAATTGGTGAAATACTGGTTTGATTTTATTTAATTTTCCATATGGATACTCAATTATTCCAGCACTGTGTGTCCAAAGGCCCATTTTCCCCCAGTGATGAGCCGTGTCCAAGTGTGTGTGGCCCCATTTCCGTTCTTCTGGCGTATTTGTCTAAAGCTTAACTACTAAAGCTGTATAGTAATTTGTGATGTCTTATAAGGCAAGTTCCCCTACCTTACTCTTTTTTAGTAAATAATTTGGCTGTCATTATCTCTTTGCACTTTGATATACACTTTAGAATCAGCCTGCCAAGGGGCACCAAAGACCCTGTAGAAATTTTGACTGCAGTAAATCTATAGGAATCACCTTGGGAAGAACTCGTGTTTTCTGGATATTGAATCTCACACTCCTTGAAGATGTATAGCTACCTTTTCATGTAGATGTACCTTTATGTCTGTTTGTAAACTACTCTTAATTTTCTTTATAAACATTTTACACATTGTTATTAGATTTATTCCTAGATAATTTATATTTCAGCTGTTATTGCAGATGCTGTCTTTTTAAAATAAACATCTTTATTGAGATATAATCCACAAACCACAAAATTCACCTTTTCAAAGTGTACAGTTCAGTGGTTTTAGTATATTCACAGAGTTGGGCAACCATCACCAAAATCTTAAGTTTAGAACATTTTTATCACCCCCAAGAGAAACACCTTTCCCGTTAGCAGTTAATTCCCACTACCCCCTCCCTGCATATCCTGGCAGGAAGGAATGAGTGAGGGAATGGATGGATTTATACCTGTGGAGCAGGCCTCATGTCAGATATTGCCCGGCCCCAGTCTTTGCTTTCTGTTTTATTTTGGTTTTATTTTCCCCTCCCATCTCTATTACTGGTCTGGTTTCCAAGCTAATCTCCAGCCTCTTTCATTCTCCTCCACGCCCTGGCTAGATAACATTTCCCAAAGAAAGCAATGTTCCAACCACTTCTTTGCTAGGAAGCCCCCTGTAGCTCCCTTGGGAATCTATCTGCACTCCCAACACGGTTTCTCTGGGGAAATTCAGGGTGATAACTCAAGCACCTTGGAAGCAAACTCTGGGGATGCAACTCTTTTGTGAGTCGGAGAGGACCTCTTCTGGGCTCTTGGTTTGCTGCAGAGACCTCAGAAAGTAAACACAGTCGACCTCATTATTCTCTTCCACTTCCTCCTAAGTCAGAGCTATTTCGGGTTAACTCAGGGAAGAGGCTAAATTCAGCCTTGAAACCAAAGCAGCCTCCACGACCGGCACTTTGTTTTGCTTGAGTGACTGCAATGATGGGTCTTCGGTTTTAAGGGCAGCACTCATTGTATCTCTTTAGACCGACCTTGGTGATCTTTTCCCTGCCCTGCAAAGATGGGGTCGGGGGGGATGCCAGATTCCTCTTCAGTACCCCCTCATTCATTCAGCATGCTTTACCCAAATGCCTGGTCCCTGCCAAGCCCTGTGCTTAGAGGTGGAGATCCAAAAGCTTGCTCTCTCAGGGCCTGAAGTCTAGCTAAGGAAACTACAAGAAACAAGAGACCCATGAGACAGATAACTGGCGCTTGGGTAGATGTCTGCCCAGGGCAGAGGGGGGAGTGGATGTACCTATGCCTTCCTGTGACTCCATGCGAAGGCTAGGCCATGGAGTCACCAAAATAAAAGAAGGGACCAATGTAGCACTCACAAGCAAGCAGGCAGATACAAGCACTTTCACATGCATACCCTATATCCCAGCAGTTCTTCTCTTGGATGTATGCAGCCAATAGGAAATTGCACACACATAAATTTTACATCGAAAGGAAGCCTTGCAAACAAATATTGAACTCTAGTTAATACATGCATGCTGCAGTATCTTAGGGGAAGTGTAATTATATTTGAAGTCTACCTTGAAATATACCCCCCAAAAGATGGACGAGTAGATGCATGGATAAGTATCTGATTAAGCAAGTATAGTAACATGCTAGTGGTGAAATTGAGTTGTTGAGTGTATGGGTGCTCACTATAAATTCTTTTTAGACTTTGCTGTATGTTGAAAATTTTCATTTAAAACATTGGGGAAAATGCATACATGTGTTTGCCAACAGAAATGTACAAGAACGTTCATAGCAGCATAATGGCTTCAAACTGAAAACAACGCAATGCCCATCAGCAGTAAAATAAATGCAGAAACATGTGAGTCTGTTTATATAATGGGATACTGTTCACACTGAGAATGAGCCACAGCTACACACAACAGGGGTGAATCTGACCAACATAACCTTGGGGGGAAAAAGAGTCAAAAGAGGACGTGCTGTGTGGTTCTATTTCTATAAAATTCATAAACAGGCAAAACCAGCCTAGGATGTTAGAAGTCAGGATGATGGCTTTGAGAAGAAGGAAGAAAGAGATTGTGAGTGGAATAGGGGGCCATAGGGCCTCCTGGGGTACTGGAAGGTTCTGTTTCTTGATATTGGTGACAGCTAACAGACATGAACACTTATCAGGCTGTACACTTAAAGTCCGTGCACTTTTCTTTACGTGTATTATACATCATTAAAAACTGTACTAGGGAGAAAAAGAAAGAAAGCCAAACAGTTCCAGTTAGAAGGTTTGCCTAGCCAAAGCTTTTTTTTTTTTTTTAAGCAATTTTAATCAGAAATTACATCCTACATACAGGAGTTATTCCAAGAAGTTTCATTTCATTGTCTAGGACAGAGTGGACAGCTCTGAAAAGATGAAGTCGGCTCCAATCACTTCAGGGGGTTAGGAACCCCCTCTGAGCCTACCAAGTAAACCAAAGTTGTGAAGGAAGTGAAACTTCCCGTTAAGACGTTCATTTGTTCATTCATTCATTCCTGTTGCATTAATTCCCCTAGTCTTCACTGACTGTCTGTCTCTCTCCTCCACACAGACATCTATCCACGTACGCTGTGTTCCAAATCCAAACTTGATCCACAAGGCATGACCTGGCCCTTTCAGGGGTTCCCGTACCCAGAGGAAGAGACATGCAGACATTTCACCTTGCAACCATACTCCTCACCTTCCCGGACTCCTTTTCGTGATTCTTCTCACATATTTGTCCTGAGATATCCTCTGAGTCCTGAACTGATTACTCAGGGTTCTCCAGAGAAACAGAACCAATAAGAGATAGATAGATACACAGATAAGAGATAGATAGATACATAGATACATAGATAGCAGAAAGATGATAGATATATAGATAGATAATAGGTAGGTAGGTAGATAGATAACAGATAGAAGGATGATAGATGGATATATAGATAGTTGATAGATAGGTAGATAATAGATGATTGATAGATAGATAGATAGATGGGGGTTTATTATAAGAAATTGGCTTATGTCATTATGGAGGCCAGCAAGTCTCAGGATCTGCAGGGTGAGTCAGCAACCAGGAGACTCAGGAGAGCTGATGGTTTCATTTCAGTCTGAAGGCCTGCAGGCTCAAGACCTGGGAAGCACCTAGGTTTCAGTTTGGATTCGAAAGCAGGAAAAACCTGATGTCCCACCTCAAAGGAAGTCAGGCAGGAGGAGTTCCCTCTTACTCAGCCCTCTTCTGCTATTCAGGCCTTCAACTGATGAGATGAGGCCCACCCACACTGGGGAGGGCAATCTGCTTTACTCAGTCTACCAATTCAAATGTTCATCTCATCCAGAAACACCCTCACAGACACACCCAGAATCATGTTTGGCAAATGTCTTGGCACCCCAGTCAGATTGACATATAAAATTAACTGTCACAACTCTAGAGCATGAATAGCCTTCCAGCTCTAAAGACACAGCTCTCTATTGGAAGAGATGCAGCCAGGGGCCCTGGCCTGGTCTGTGTCACTTCCCATCAAACAGACAAGCTGTCGATACCTCACATACGTAGTTCATTTCTTACATATTGTTTGGATTAGTAATCAGTGGAAAAGAAGGCTTCAGCTGCCCACTAGGCCCCCTGGATGGCCACATTTATCATTTTAAAGAATAAAAAGAAAAGATTTTAGTTATTGCAAAATATATCATACATTCCGGAGAATCTCTGAAACAGTTGAAAGGATAAGGATAAAAATGAACCCCCGTGTACCCCCCCATCCAGCCTAAAAAATGGAAAATGACCCGTATATTGAAGGCCTTTGGCTCCTCCCAATGGCTTTCCACTCTGTCCTCACCTATACGAAGCCACTCTACTGAATTTTGTGTTAATCATTCTCTTGCTTTTTAAAAAACATCAAAGTATATGTCTCTAAGTATATAGGTTTGGTTTGGCCTGTTTTGAGCCTTTATGAATTGACATATGCTGTGTGTATTCTGTGCAGTATGCTTGTTCACACTACCTGAAGTGTTGGGGCCTCATCCACGCCGTCACGCGTAGCCTCAGTGCATATAATATTCTTTTTGGTGGACATGTCCATTGTAGGGGCCACGTTTTGGTCTCTTCGACTCTTGGTGCCTGTTTGGGTAACTTCCAGTCCTCTTCTGTCACGGATGAAGCTCACAGAAGTGATCCTGTCCCCGTCTCCAGGTGCACAGGTGCAGGGATTTCTCTAGGGTGGACATGTAGGAGATCAGGTGCTCAGCCCAGTTGTAGAATATATGTCTCTTCGCTTCTCTAGGTAATGCCAAGGAACTTTCCAGAATGATTATACCAATTTATGCTCCTGCTGGAGGTGATGCAGGTTCCTTATGATGTTCTCCCCACCTCCTTTCCATCCAGTCCGGTCTCAGTTAACCACCTTCCCTAGGTGCAGTCACCCCTGCTCACAGGGCAGCCGGCACTTAGAACACAGTGTGGCTGTGATGCCCTCCTACACACTTCGTGCATATGCCGGACAGCACTCCTCTAGGGTGGGATCCAATATGTGAACGTGTGTCAAATTGCCGTCGCTGTGGGAGAGCCCACATGTTTCAGTCAGACTACTGTGCAGCTGTCTGCTTCAAGGAAAAGGGCTAAATCAAAACCTCAGTGGAGTAGGTGGCGCCCAGGCTGGACTCCAGGGCTGATCTCTTTATGCCAGTGTCAGGACATTCATCCTTGAAATGGATCAGTCGTGCTCTGCCATTTCTCCACGGCCAAGAGCAATGGGTCCCAAGATTGGTTCCATGGAAGATTTTTCACCCCCACCTGAGATCTAGTCCCCAGACAGGAAATCACTGCCCTGCCCAATCTGCCTGGCTATGGAGAGGATGCTTACAAACCATCATCTTTTGTGCTGCCTCTTTCCAACTACAGGTTAGCCTGGGGAGGAAGATAAAGACGTTGGCAACCAAGATGGTAATCACGAGTGGAAATGATGAAGACAGAGGAGGCCAGGAGAAAGAGAGCAAAGAAGAGAGTGTCTTGGCGATGCTGGGAATTCTCGGGACCATTCTGAACCTCGTCGTCATCATATTTGTGTACATATACACCACTCTGTGAAAGGCCCAGAGGGTGCGCAGGCCTTGGGATGGCCAAAAGAGTCCTGTGTGTCGGCAGATCAGTGACAGGACACTGCGCAAACAAGCGGCTCTGACCTACACACACCGTTCAATCAGATGTACCTTCGAACTTGATAAAGGGTCACCAGAAGAAACCGATCCTGCTGCGAGGATCAGACACTGAAGCACAATGAATCCAGCAAAACTCATTCACACAGCAAGGAACTCAGCGTCGCCGGCAGGGGACCCGAAAGGACGCTTGGGAGACTCGCCTTTGACGTCGTCTGGGAGCGGATGGGTGCAGTGGTTCATTATCCCAGGTCGCTGACGGATGTCACATGTTCAAAAAGAGGAACAGGGAGGACGCAGCTCACAGTGGACGCAGCTCATGGTGTGTCTCCCAGGACACGCAGTTCCTCCTAACTCGATGAGCTGTTTGGTACAAAAAACCACAGGGACCATCCTTTGGCAAGCATCCCATTCATCAAAAGTGTCTATTTGATACTGGGAAGATAACTTATTTTTCTTTTTTCATTGGCTTGACGTGTGTATCTGTTCATATCGAGGTTTATAAATATATATTTTTAATAAACGTGCTCTATTTTTTAGCATGAACCAAATATTTGGGGAGGCGCTCCTGGATCCATAGAGCTTTCTTTGGTTCTACCTGCTTGAACCCCTAGACTGCAGACGTTCTGTTGTGTAATCACGCTAGTCCTCATTCTGTCATCTTGTATTGTTTACCTTCTCTCTCCCTCTAGCTCGTCTCAGTCTGGAGGACGTGTTTCCGTAATACCAGCCGTGATCTTGGTTGGCGCATGTTTTAAGATTGTCTGTTGAGCGGCTTTTTATTGTTGTATCGGAGATATAAAACGATCGTGGGCATGTGGACCTTGGATGTACCGTATCCTTACTGAGAATTATGCATGAACAAGGGCTGAGTGATAGATCAGCTTTAAACAATGTTTTACAAGGACTACCATGGAGGAAGAGCGCGGCTACATCTGCAGATCGACTGTAGGATGGAGTATCCAGCTTCTTATTGGCAGCATTCTTGTGACCATTTGTTGAGCACATTTGATTTTAATGGCCACATACTATGAAAGATGGGAAGGACAAGGGGGAAAGCTGAGCTTTAGGTGCATCATTCCTTCCTTCATGAGCCGCCTGGGATCCTTTTCAGAGTAGGTGGGGTGTAAAGGGCACATGGACTCCCCACTGTAGGAGCTCACCTGGGTGTTTCAGGCTGTGAGGACACCCCTGAGACAGGTGACTTTTACAAGGGCACTAGAAGGGGATGCAATGATCACCCTAGAAGACTGCTGCATTTCTTAAAGTTCCTGGTTTATACCCACATGAAGCTACTTCCTCCCTGGCAGGAACAGTTGAATCAATGTGAATTTGCCCTGTTCTGCTCCCTGAAATGGGCCTTTCACGGGCTGCAGCAGCACGGCCTTAAAAAAGGAGTGTTAGAATTCCTTCTGCTAGTGTCAGCCTTGCCCGTGGGCAAAAGAAGCAGCAGTCTGCCTAGTTGGATTCGAATGATGCCCAGGAGATCTCCACCCCCAGGTCTCTCCATCCCTCTGTTGTGGTGTCTGAAATTCTACTGTTAGAGAGTCATTTCTTGGACTCTGCTAGGGACCGGGCCCTTTTATAAAGCAAATGCCCTGAGCACCCGGCTCTCATCAGGTGTCTTCTCTTCCCCACCAGAAGAAACAAAGTTGATGTGCATTCAGGGAGTACATGTGCCAGGCGCTGCGCCAGATCCTGTATTCCTTTAAGTCACTGAATCTTCCCAGTAAGTGAGCTAGGGAGTCTTCATCCCACATTGTAGAAGAAGAAAGGAGAGCTCAGAGAGATTGGAAAACTTCCCTGAGATCAGGTGGCTTCTAGTGGTGAGTCAGGATGCAAACCCCCGGTCTGTCTGATTCCCTAGCCCAGTGAGGGTCGGTCAAATGCTGGGAAAAGAGGGAATAGAGAGGTGGGGATGGTCCAGGAAAGGGCCCTCGGGGGTCAGATGCAAACCGATGGCTTTGCTGAGGGCTCTGCACCCCTCCATCCCTCCCTCATAAAAATAAACAACGCCTGGGAACTCCTTGCACCCTGGCAGAATGTCCCACGTGTAAGGACGAGGGCCAAGAGGCTGGTTAGAAATATAATGGACTATCAGGGGAGGGGGCCGTCTCACAGGTTCTGTGTGGTTCTAGAAAGACTATGTAAGATTTCTTAACAGTGGACAGAGTAAACAATAAAGGTGCAATGGAAAAACAAAAACAAAAAAAAACTACCGACGTCCTTTTTCCCCCTGCAGCGTCCTGGTATTTTTAAAACTCCGTGTCATTCCTTTATCTATACATATTGTTGTTTTATTAAAAAAAAGCACACAAAACAACATGACTGTTCAACTGAAACTGTTCCGTTTGGACTGTAGAAGCCCTGGTGAGTTTCCAAGTGTACTCATTTGGACTTTATTGAGGGGAAGAACTGCCTTTCCAATCATCTCAACAGCTCCCCGATTTTTCTTCTAGATTGTCCTAATCCACAGCCTAGAAATAACGCTGCCCGTTCAGTGACTGCCAACCAACGTGGCGGCACTGTTCTCTTGCAGAGAGAGGCCTTCGTTTCTGCTCTAATTTAGGAAAGCCCGAGAACACGCACTGGGCGAACTCGCAGCTTCCCCCAGGATCCCGAGGCATCTTGAGGGGATGTGACAGGAAAGCAGCCCGTGGCCCTGGATCTTGAGTGTCTAAGCACGCCGAGCCCAGCCTTGGCACCAATAGCAACGACCTAAATGACACGAGGGCTGTATACTTCCCAGCCAGCATACGGGACCCTCACATCAACACCGTGAGGTATGCACGCCTACCCCCAGATTACAAGAGAAAGAGAAAGGGGCTCAAAACAGCGAATTGACTTTTCCAAGGTCGCACACCTGGAAACCAGTAGAATTAGACCTGGCTCCGCATCTGTGTGCCGTCTGTACCTTGTGTGGTCCAGACTGTGGGTCTGAGCCCTGCTGGAGCCGTCTGGCTAGTCCCAGCACACAGCTTCCCACCACGCCTGCCTCTCCTTTGTCACAAGGCAGCTGGCCTGGTCGGTGTGGCTGAATCGTTGCCTTTAACTTCTACCCCAGAAAGCCCAGGCTCTGGCAGGGGGGAGCCAGGCACGCATGGCAGTGTGCCCTGGTGGTTTGGGGCTGCGAGGTGCTTGCCGATGGCCAGAAACAGCCTGGGCTTGAATCCCATCTCTGCCTCATATGATCTAGGTGATGGCAGGCGATTCACACAGCTCTGTGAGCCTCGGTTTCCCTCAGCTATCAACGAGGGGTGCTAATAGCCCCCAACCCCATCAGGTAGGTATTTTAACCCCATTTAACTGATGGAAAAAGCGTGGCCTGGAAAGGTGAGTTGACGTAGCAAAGGCCTGGGGACCATGACGTCAGCGGCTCCAGAAGTTGCTGCCTTCACCTTGACAGCCAAAGAATGACACTTAAACCCCGAAATAAAGATCTCCAGGGGGCTGGGGACAGGATGCCTCAAAGACTTTGAAGTTCAGTGTGAGGGACCCGGACTGTGGGAAGGCAGAAGAGGGGCTTGAGGCCCCTGTGATTCTATAGGTTGGGGTGAGGACAGGACAGAGAGACCCTTTTTCTGTTTTTCTTTTTCTTTTCTTTTTAGTAACCAATAACCAACTGAGGCCCAGACAAGATCAAGTCCCAAAGTCACACAGCTCTGTAGTCCAGGGTTCTCAAAGGTAGCCTGGGAAAGGAAAATGCAGAGATTTACTTTCATGAAAAGGGCTGCTGGTTATTGGGTATTGCTGCTGGGTATTGGGTATTGGACCACAAAACCTTTCCCATTGCTTGTTCTGGGATTTCTATGCAAAGCAAATGGCCTCTCAGAGGATCCGGGGCTCTGCCCCTGCCTCGCCCTCAGAAATGTGACAACCTAACCCCAAAGAGCACAGCTTTGAGGTGCCCTTTCCTGCAGGGGGGCTGGAGAGAGGCCTTTTATGCCAACAACGAAAGGGGACTGACGGACAAGCAACTCAGAACTACTCTTCCTTTCTTCATAAATCACACATGCGTAGTTACAGCTGAAAAAATTGCAGTTAAAAAAACTCTACAGAATTAAAATAAAGTTCTGTAGAATTAAGAATCCCCAAATACCGCCACCTAGAGGCAACCACTGCTAGTGTTTAGCATAGAAATTATAGACGAGTTGGCCTGCGTATCTGTTTGGTGAGACCATTTTCCTTGAAGTTTTAAAATTCCATTGCCTTTAGGTAGGGCCACTCTTTAGGTCACTGTCCCCACGTTCCCTGTGACAGTGGACAGCTTCCCTCATTTCTGTTATTTGCTAGATCCAAAAACATTCTAGATGGCCATCCAGACATTTCCCTATAAAGAGTAGGGGAAATAAATATTTAAAAAAAATATTAAATATTACAATTCACACAAATGGCGCCATGCTGCAAACGTTGCCCGCATATATTTTTTCATTAACAATTGTGAATATGCGCCTATATTCATCGATCTATTTAGACAAACCACTTGTAAGGGCCGTTTGGTATTCTGTTGCTTAGATGTACCATCACGTATTTCCCCATTCTCTCACTGTTGGTGGTTTTTAGGTGGTTGTCAGTGTTTTCTACGAACTACTCAGCCTTGCTCTTTAAAATATCCCAAGCATTATATGTGGAATCTAAAACAATGGTACAAATGCACTTATTTACAAAACAGAGTCACAGATGTAGAAAACCAACTTATGCTTACCATGGGGGGAGGGATAAATTGGGAGATTGGGATTGACCTATATGCGCTACGGTATATAAAATAGATTACGAATAAGGACCTACCGTATAGCACAGGGAACTCTACTCAGTACTCTGTAATGACCTATATGGGAAAATAGTCTAAAAAAGAGTGGCTATATGTATATGTATAACTGATTCACTCTGCTGTAGAGCAGAAAGTAACATACCACTGTAAATCAACTATACTTCAAAAAAAAAAAAATCCCAAGCATTGCCCTTCCCTTGCCCAGCACCCCTTAGAGTGGTCTGAGGTGGTATCCCCACAAGTCATTGTTTCCCAGACTAAAATGAAGGTGGGGATCACCTGGATGCTTTTTTAAGAATGCATATTCTCGGGCCCCTCCCCCAGATCTCTGGTTAATAGCTCTGGCGTGGAGCCTGGCCTGGGGTCTTTTTAATGCGTCTCCCAGATGATCAGGCATGTTTGGAGATGTTGATCCAGGTGAACCCAGGATGACCATCTGGGCTCGGGCCTGATTCTGAGCCCCTGGGACTCTGGTGGCTGTGCTGGTCTCGTACAGGTCACTTCGTCTTTATTCCCCTGTGTTTCTTTATCTATAAAAAGCTGATCGTAACATCTGCCTCACAGGTCATCATGAAAGTCAACTGAGGGAAGGCCGATACAGCTCCCGGCCGAAAGCCGTGCACGTGGCTGGGTGGCAGAATCACGGGCGGATAGGCTGGCACGTCTGCTCGCTATTAGAACTCTGCGCTCAGTGCAGGGCAATAGCCTGTAGAAACCCTGAAGTTATAGATCTTATCAACAGTTCGCTTCATGCATCACACACTGCGTATGGGTACCATTTACTAAAGAAACGCTGGGCCAAAACTTTCTTTCATATTCCTTCTAACAAACACCTATGTATATCTAATCTAGGAACAATTCTTGTCTGTTTCTCTGTCTCTTTCTCTCCCACATTTCCCTCTCACCCTCCTTCTCTCTCTCTCCCTCTTCCCCTCCCTCCGTTCTTTCCTCCCTCTCTCTCTCCTCTAAACCCCAGTTTGCTTCCTTTCCCTCGCTGTTGCCATCACCCATGCCTAGACTTAGGGCTCTCTTTTTCCATCAACGGCCTGAAGAACACCAGAAAGCCCACCCATCTCGTGTTTCACTGTTTGTAATAGAAACAATCTCACTGGCCATCTGAGCGCTTTCCTAATAGCTGCTTCGGGAGCCCAGACTGGCTATTATAACGACACACATTAGGAAGAGAAAGTTCCAGAGGCCAGATTCTTGCTTTTTCTTCTGAGAAACTCTCCTAGAAGACCTTCTGGTGCCCATCCCCTAAAGGAAGGACTTCTATATGAGACGCCTCCAGAAAGATCCCCTTGGGGGCTGGAATACCCTCTGACATCATTACATAATGATTCTTTCCTCTCATGGGAAGCAGATGGAATGAACAGACTTAATATTTTCTGTTGTTTGTAAACAAGTTATACAAAACTGTGTATACTTTTCACAGAAGGGCTACATGCTGCCACGAGAAATAAGATCACATAATATATAATTTTTCACTACAAGATTCTTTGTTAAGAGATGTGCTTATTTACTCTATTTCTATTAGACAATAATGGGGAATGCAGAATGAGGTAAGAGTCATGATCGGATGTCTCTACAGCAAGGTAATAAATGATTAACACACCTCTCCCTATCTGGGACAGCAGCCTGCCAGGTATGCAGAGACTTGGCTCCAAAGCCTAGACGTTCAACTCTGTCACCTGCCCCTAATCACTGCAGGATAGCACAACCCGAAGTCCTGTACAGAGAGTCAAAGTGTCTCACCCCCAGCCAAGGGCAGGAAGCCAAAGAGTAACAGCTGAATAGTTCTAAGCACTGTAGCTAGTAAGCAATAAAAGGACAATGGTTTTCACTAGTATCTGTCTCATTGGGACTTAAAAGAATCAAAGTTAGATCAAGCAGAGGTGAGCCAGCCTGAATTCTGCCGAGATGCAAAGGTTGCTCCTCGAATCTCCCTGACCTGCAAGCTGACATCTTTCTCTTAATCAGGAAGACGCTTCTATCATGAAAGGCCAAAAGCACAGACTGATGATCCACTGGTGTGGACCAGCCACAAATTAAAGCTGCTGAGATGCTTACAGGTCACCGAACCTCTGGGACCTCCAGCCCAGGAAAGGTGGACTTCAGACATTTCCTCACAAACTTGTATATTCCAGAATAAACTTGTAGGTTCCACTGGCGTGTCCATACATGTTAGCTTAGCTAACCCCTCGATCAGTTCGCAGAGACTCGTATTTATAATTCTGAACAGGAATCGGGCAACACGCCCCAATGCGCTTGTCCTTCCCCTGGTTGTATCACCTTCTTGCCAGCTGAGTCCCTATTGTCCCAGCCTCTGAGGTCATTACCTGACAACGTTGGCCATGTTTTTTCCTTGGTAGCTTGTTTTCTGTTCTAAAGAGTCCACTTTAGTGTTTTTAGTTCTGAAGACTCTGCTGCAGAACTTTGGGTTCTAAAGCTCTAAAGATTCTGCCTCTGTATTAAAGAGACTTGAACTCAGCTTCAATGCAATATTCTGGTTTGATGTTGGCTTGGCCACCCGAGCTGGGTGGTAGTTCTTTCTTCCCACACTTTCTCCCAGAAAAGTCGGTGGGTGATTCCATTGCCTGTGGGTATTTGAGCAATAAGTGTGTGCACAAAGTCCATCACTCTCTCCTCACCAGGGACCACCATCTCGCTTTTTTTGAGGACCAGGATATCATCCAGAAATGGGGATGGGGCTCAAAGCCAGAAAATCCGTGTTCAAGCCCCAACTCTGCCACCGATTGACTATTGATCTTGGACCGGACCCTCAATATTTCTGAATGAATATTTCATTTTCATGTCATGAATTTAATAAATCTGGTCTCTCAGTGTAGGTGTGTAGATTACATTTTTATGTAATAGCATTTTGGGAAGTAAGGAAAGTAAGCTTCTATTAGCTATTAATAAGAGCAATTAAAAGGTGTGTGTTTAAAATCTTTTTCCACTAAGGAATAATAATAAGGATAAAAGAATCAGATTCAGTGGTGTTTCAGAATCCTTTCACTGACGAAATTGTGTGTAGCTTCACGTGGGATGATGGCAAAGGTCTATTTAATTGAAAAACTAAATATTAGGGACTTGGAAGTAACTCCATATTAAAATCTGAGCACAGTTTGAGCACAGGTTCAATTACTTCATCAGTAATTTGAAATTTTAGCTCTGTTTTCTACTCACAAAGAAAATGAAAAGAGAAATAATTATTAGGAAGACAAAGGTGTGTATGTGTGTGTGTGTGTTGTGAACAGTATGACAGGATGGGAAATTTTTTAAGTCCTCCATGTAGACAGAACTTGCCATGTATTTTAACCCCCTGCATGCCAGGTGATCCTCAGAAGAATCTCTGTGGAATGGATGCAGCAGCTGGAGACCAGACATCAGTCTCAATCAGGAACGAGTACATCCTTCCTGAACCCCCAAGCCAGTTCTCCTGTCCCCTCTGCTGGGTCTTTGCTTTTCCAGAAGACAGAGCCGTAGTCATGGCTGCTGAAGAGGTCACCATGAAGTTCTTTGTCTCTGCTACTCTCCTACAGTAGCTGGCATTTGTATTTCTGAGGTACGTCATTTCTGTGAGCCTCAATTTTCTCATCTATAAAATAGGATGCTACCTTGCAAAAATTCGGTAAGGTTTACAGACCATGCGTGTCCAGTGCCTAGCACGGTGCTTGGCATATAGAATGTGCTTACTGAGTGGAAGTTATTTTCCTTATTTCACCAAGACAAAAGAGTAAAGGGCTCCACTCAGTTCCTTTGAAGTCAGCCTTAGTAACCATCTCTTCTAACATGACATTCTAGACCCCTTTTGCGAAGTGATCTGGAAAGTGTAAGGAGTTGAAGAGTTCTGTTACTTACTAGTTGTATGGCCTTGAGACAAATTACTTGTCTGAGCACTTTTTTCTTAGAGGCAATGATATCTGAATAGCATCTCCAGGGATGGATTGTAACACACCAAGACTTATTCTTCCTCCTGAAGTTTAGAATACTTCCATTATACTTCAGATAATCCTAACTATGTCTCCAATAATTGGGATGCAAGGTGATTTGGGAGTCTCATTCTAGATCTTCCCTCCTGTTTCCTCTCCTCCTTCCAGAGCTGGTCTTTAGCTGGTAGACACCAGCATGGAGGTGCTCGCTGTCAGGGCTGACACCTGTTCTTATTGGTTGGAATTCCATTCTCATTAGCTAGTTCTTATGCCATACAGATGAGTAGATATTTTCAATAGCACTTTGCTTCCATCTGTTACCTTATGCCCAGCCTTCCTAGAAGGGGTCAGTACACTCCTTCATTTGCTGTATCTTCCACCACTATCCTTCAACCACCGTCAGCTCCCACCACTTCTCATGCTTCCTGCCACGTGGAAGAATCTTTGAGGCGAAAACTACTGCAGAAGTTCTTATGATTTGCCCAGTATTGCTTCCTAGCACAAGAGATACCAGTCATGGTACCATCCATTCCAAAATTCCCCTTCTAGCTGAGGCTGCCTCACAGTTAGTACTCTGCAGGAAAACAGTGCCAGACTCTTCTTAGCTCAGAGCTAGCCACCATTTGTCCAGGGATGGATGACTGAGCCAAGGGTGGCCATTCCATTGACAAGCCAAGGACCACAACATATGTAACCTGGCTCGAAAAGATGAACTGGGCCAATCCAATTTCTAAGCTATATACGTAGAAGTTTCCAGCAGGGATCTAGGTCAGAAGGATAAATATATTGACAGCTTTCATGATGTACAGATGGCTGGGAAAATGCACAGCCTGAAGGCTTGGAGTATAGTAAGCAGAAGAAGCAAATGAAGTATATGGACAGTGTGGTAGCTTGAATAATTGAGTCTAATTTTTTTATTCCTATACAGTAATAGTAACATATATTCTCCTCCCTCTTCCCACCTCCCATGGTTAATTCCCCAGCCTTTACTTTAGGTTTGGCTACATAAGTTGTTTTGGCTAAAGGAATGCTAGTGAACATGATATAGTAGCATCACATTCTGCATTTGGATTCTGCACTTGGGTTCTGTGCTTCTGCATTTGGGTTTTCCCTGTTGAGCTTCTAACATAATCATGAGAGAGTATATTCTGGGTATCTGCCGCCACTGCCACGTGAGTCTGAAAATGAGCCATCAGGATCAGAGTTTCCCCAGCCAACACACACCTGCAGCCTGAGCCACTTGTCAACCTGAAGACGTGTGAATGAGAAAGAAATTGTTATTGTTGTCTACCACTGAGATTCTATGGTTGTTTTTCAGCCATAGCTGACTAATACAGGCAAAGTGAGGTGAAAATACTATGGTAGGGAGAAACTTGTATTTCTGACACTTCCAAGTTTGAGTTTTCCTGAACTTGGCAGTGCCCCCATTCCTCCCCTTGGGTTTCTGTGGAGCTCTTTTCAGCTTGTGCAATAAACTTTTATTTTTATTCAAGAAAATAGTCTTCTAAAAAGACAGATTCAGTTTTGTGGAGTCTACAGTTTCTACAATTTGGGGCCCTCCTTAAGAAAAAGAATACAAAATTACAAATGCAAAATTAGATACTAAAGTGAACCTTTACTTATAATGATCAAAAACATCACAACAAATTACTGGATTTTAAACATCTGAGCAGACTTCTACGTTTGACCATGATGGAGTAACTTATACCAGATCATCCTTCTTACTGGAAACAACTAAAATATAGACAAACTATATGAAGCCACCGTTTTCAACATTATTAGCCAACAGGCACACAGGACTTTGATTCTTAGAGAAGGGAAACACATGAGATGAGCCCCTAGATCTTTCTGGTTTTCTGCCTGTAGGAATTATCTGGATAATAATATGGGAGGAAGAGCCTAAGCAGAGTATAGCAGTCTCACTGAGCTGAAGAGGCAGAAACGAGAATTTGGGAAAGCTGAGATACCTGTATTTTGCAGTACAGCATTTGGAGAAAGGGGAATTGCCCAGGGAAGGAGATCCAGAAATCTGTATAAGGGTCCCCTGTAGTCTTTGCCAGGTAATATGCCATAAATGGGAAGGGTGAGACTCTCTGCTACCTGACGGAGGGTCTGGCAACTACTGGGAGTTTGTGAGCTGAACAGAAACTCTGTATGTCAAACATAGCTGGGATATATAGGAATTCCAATTACCCAGAGTAGAGAGACTTTACTAAATATACCAGGCATTCCACTGAGGGCCAGAAAATCATGCCATAGGGTTAGACTGCTCTAACCCCCAAACGAAGCTTAAAAACGAGCCTACAAAAACAAATCATGCTGGTTTGCCAGTAAATTAACTGCCAGATAGAACAAAACATAACACCCTATAAAGGTGCATCAATTAAATAAATAAACAAATAAATAAATAAATATGGTGTTACAATGAAATTTAGACTCCCAACAATGTAGCATTCACAATTTCCAATATACAATAAAAGATTGCTACAAATACAAAACAAGAAAATATAACCCCCAAAAGAAACAGTCCCAGAGATAACAGAGATTTTGGAATTAGCAGAAAAAGTCTTCAAAATAGATGTTATGTAAATATGTTTCAGAATTTAAAGGAAAAGATGGAAGTAATGAGTGAACAGATGAGGCATCTCAGTAGAGAAGTAGAAGTTATATAAAACAGCCAATTGAAAAATGCAATTTCTAAAATAAAAAAAATTCACTGGATAGGGTTTACAGCAGTTTGGACATACATAAGATCACTAAACTTGAAAACAAGGCCATAGAAACTATAAAAGAAAAATGCCCAGCAATCACAGTAAGATCCTTTTTGATCCACCTCCTAGAGAAATGGAAATAAAAACAAAAATAAACAAATGGGACCTAATGAGACTTCAAAGCTTTTGCACAGCAAAGGAAACCATAAACAAGACCAAAAGACAACCCTCAGAATCGGAGAAAATATTTGCAAATGAATCAACGGACAAAGGATTAATCTCCAAAATATATAAACAGCTCATGCAGCTCAATAACAAAAAAACAAACAACCCAATCCCAAAATGGGCAGAAGACCTAAATAGACATTTCTCCAAAGAAGACATACAGATGACCAAGAAGCACATGAAAAGCTGCTCAGCATCACTAATTATTAGAGAAATGCAAATCAAAATTACAATGAAGTATCACCTCACACCAGTTAGAAGGGGTATCATCAGAAAATCTACAAACAACAAATGCTGGAGAGGGTGTGGAGAAAAGGGGACCCTCTTGCACTGTTGGTGGGAATGTAAATTGATACAGCCACTATGGAGAACAGTATGAAGGTTTCTTAAAAAACTAAAAACAGAATTACCATATGATCCAGCAATCCCACTACTGAGCATATACCCAGAGAAAACCATAATTCAGAAAGACACATGCACCCCAGTGTTCATTGCAGCACTATTTACAGTAGCCAGGTCATGGAAGCAACCTAAATGCCCATCGACAGACGAATGGATAAAGAAGATGTGGTACATATATACAATGGAATATTACTCAGCCATAAAAAGGAACGAAATTGGGTCATTTGTAGAGATGTGGATGGATCTAGGGAGTGTCATACAGAGTGAAGTAAGTCAGAAAGAGAGAAACAAATATCGTATATTAACGCATATATGTGGAACCTAGAAAAATGGTACAGATGAACCGCCCTGCAGGGCAGAAATTGAGACACAGATGTAGAGAACAAATGTATGGACACCAAGGGGGGAAACTGGCGGGGTGGTGGGGGTGGGGGGGTGATGAATTGAGTGATTGGAATTGACATGTGTACACTGATGTGTATGAAATGGATGCCTAATAAGAACCTGCCGTATAAAAATAAATAAATAAAATTATAAATAAATAAATAAAATACAAAAAAAAAAAACCAAAATAGTGTCTTAAAAGAAGAACAAAGTTTGAGGATTTACATCACTTAATTTCTTTTTTTTTTTTGCGGTATGCGGGTCTCTCACTGTTGTGGCCTCTCCCGCTGCGGAGCACAGGCTCCGTACACGCAGGCTCAGCGGCCATGGCTCACGGGCCCAGCCGCTCCGCGGCACGTGGGCTCCTCCCGGACCGGGGCGCGAACCCGTGTCCCCTGCATCGGCAGGCGGACTCTCAACCACTGCGCCACCAGGGAAGCCCCTCACTTAATTTCAAGACTCTCTCTGAAGCTACTATTACCAAGATGTTGTTGTATTTGGTGTAAAGAGCAACAGAGGGATGAATGGAAGAGCATAGAGAAGTCAGGAATAAACCCATACCTAATAGGGCAATTGATTATTTACAAAAGTTCTAGTGCGATTTAATGGGGAAATGAAAATCTTTTCAACAAATAGTGCTCAATCAATTGAATATCCATGTGGGGGGAAATTCTGAACCTTTACTCCCTGTCTCATACAAATTATACAAAATTAATTTGACATGAGTCAAAGACCAATGTAAAAGCTAAACCTATAAAGTTGCCTAAAGAAAACACAAGGGAATATCTCATCCTTGGGATAAGTGAAGATTTCCTAGATGGGACACAGAAAGCACTCATTAAAAAACAGTAAAGTGATAAATTAGACTTCATAAAATTCAAAACTTTTATTCATCAAAAGACACCATTAGAAAAATCGACACAGGCTGGAAGAAAATATTCATGATACATTTATCTGATAAAGGACTTAGAATACACAAATATCTTATGCAGTTCAATAATAAAAAGAAAGACAACCCAATTTTTTTAAATGAGCAAAAGACTTGAACAGAAATTTCACAAAGGAGAATGTACAAATGACCCATAATCACATAAAAATGTCCTTAATCATCAGGGAAATGAAATTTTTAAATGCCAACTAAACGCCCACATTTAGAATAAAGTTTTTGCATCTTGTGTCTTCTGAGTCTCCAAGATATTTGCTAGGCTCTTTAAGATGTCACCCACGGTGTAAGACTTGAGCAGTTTTATAATGTGCAGACATTCTCCTTACTCCTGCTCTAAAATCCAAGTTGTCATGTATGCTTAAAACCATCCAACTATGAGACTCTGGAAGCTTGAAGGCATCAGAAATTTTCCAGGTAAGCTTCTTCCTTGTATATTTCAAACCTTATTTCTCCTCCTCTGTTGACCACATATTTCTGGTGGTAGGTGCCGCAGATCATATTCATGTTAAGAATCCATCTCTGGCCTTGTACTTTTGGTCTTAATGCCAGTTAAGTCAGTTAAATGAGTGACAATTTTCCTGGAAGGTCTTCCTGCACTGGGTGAGCTAGTAACAGCTTAACTATATATGAAAGTCACTGAATGACATAAATTCATTCCACAAAACTAAAAATAAATGTGTCCCTAACTCAATGTCCCTTTAGCCAGATGCAGGTGTTGCCACTCCAGTGTCACCTGACACAGAGGAAGGTGTGATGGAGGGGAAATCAGATGGGAAAGAGACAGCAACATTAACCAACTGTGGTTAAAATATTTTACTTTGACCAAAACATATGACCCTGTGAACATGTTGCCAGTGACCCGCCCAGGGCCTTGTAAAAATCATGTTCAGCTCTGAGAGGCCCTGAAATGTTGGCTTTGTTAGTTAGGGGGGAATCTGCTACTGGATCTTGGACATCTACAATCTTGTTTGCTAAAACAGAACTCATTCTTCTGCACGGTGATTTTCTCTTAGTTGAGGTGATTCTAGAAAGGAGCTGTCATCTTCTTCCAGATCCTACCTCTCTGTACTCCCCCTTACTCTTGATTGGCTCATGGTGAGTCAATCATAGTAATTTCCCACATGGCCAGCATTGAATGGTCCAGGGATAATCACCAGAACCGACAATTAGACTAAAGATTAGGAGGAGCATCGCCCCTTGGATGGCAAGGCTGTGACAGCATCATCATGATTCTCATAATAGCTAACATTTACTGAACACTCAATAGTATTTGCAACACTTTATGGGGTAGTTTCTGATATCATCCACATCTTACGGTTGGGAAGACTGAGGCTTGGAGAGGTTAACAGGTCTGCTAATGGGACAGAGCTAATAAGTAGAAGAGCTTCAATTTAAGCCCAAGCAGATTGACATGCTTAACCACTGCTCTACGTTGCTCATTTGATTTCCGGCTATGAGAGGAAACTGGTCCAAGAGACTGAAGCTTACATGCAATAAGACACAAAGATGAGTAGGAGTCCCTCAGGCCCAGGTGCATCTCTTCCCTTCCTGGGCTGTGGTCCTTGGAACTGAAAAAGAAATTCGTTGTTCGTTGTTACTAGCAATCAAAAGGGCTCAACACAAGACAACAGCCCAGAATCTCCTCTCACACTCTGTCAGGGTCTGTGTACACCAGGATAGGAGCAACAAAAGATATAAACCTATTCTGAGATCCTGAGAACCCGAACATTACCTTCCCTCCCGACCATGCTTTACGTAACACATCTGATTACAAAATGCTGATTTCCGTCTTGCTTCGTGTCCTGTGTATCTTCCACAGCATCCAAACCCCTCACTGCGTAGTATGCAGGGACCCATGAATTTATAATCGTACATAGCAAGGGGGACCTTTGGCATCCTCTAGTTCACTCCTTGCTCTGTTTTACAATTGGGAAGACAGGCTCAAGCAGGGGAAGTAACTAGCCCAGAGTCATACTCTGAGGAGGTAGCATGACCAGATGAGAACTGCCTGCCTCCCTAAGGACACAGGTGGAAAGGCCAGACCTGGCACAGCTCCTACCTCACAGGCTGCTTTGGGCTACAGGCTGGCTGCCTCTGTAGAGGGTGTGGTTACCAGCTGGTGGGAAAAAGACACAACCTGTTTTCCTGATGTCACTTGGAAGTGTGGCACTCTTTCCTGCCAAGTAATGTGATATATTTGTTTTCTTTGTTCACAGCCAGCAGCTAGGCTGAGAATCCTTTATTCCCGGAGAATCCTTGTCCAAATGGAGAATATAGATTGGCTTCATAAATCTGGCATGCAGACTGTCACCTACGTAAAGAACTGGATTTGTTCCAAAACACAGATTTGTGCAAACTCTTCCAAACGTCCATCCATAGGCTATAACTCCAAAGTTTTTGGCACAATCGACCGCACAGTGCTGTGTAACTTGTCAAACTACAATGAAGATGGAACTAGTTGTGGACAACATGGGAGGGAAGGCTGGGGAAAAGCCAGCTGAATTCAAGGGACAGGGGCAAAGGAGCTATAACTTATCAGGAGATTGCATGGCACAGCGGTTAAGACCAAGGTCTTAGAGTTCACCTCTCTAGGTTCAAATCCTGTCTTTACTACTTACTAACCAGAAGACCTTGGCAAGTTACTCAACCTCTTTGCGCTTTAACGATCATCCTTGTGAAACGGGAGTGTTAACAACAGAGCCTGCTACATAGGATTGTTGTGAGAATTGAATGAGTTTCCATGGGTGTGAGTAACCAAGCACAGTGACTCACCGTTATTATCCAGGACCTGCTACGGCTCTGTGCAAATCACTGCGTGGTTCAATCTCAATCACACGCCCATGAAGTGCTTTTGAAGGCATCTTGGTAAGAAAACAGAGACTTGGGGATGAGGTACCCTTGCCCTCAATCCCATGAGCAGACCTTTTAAGTACCCATCACTCACTCTGATCCTTTCTAAGTTATCTTCGCTTTTCAAGCTGCTTAAAGTCAATTTCCATTTCCAACTTGCCCCTAGAGCTGCACAGAAATTATATAATAGGATGTCTAATAGCTTTGACTGAAACACCAAGATATAGCAGATATTAGATGTCGAAGTGGGTGTTGAGATAGCCCCTTGCTCACACTGAGGGTACAAAGGGGTCATGTCTGGAGCTTGGAGAAGGGCTTGCAGGAAGTGTTTCTTTGGAAAGGACTTGGAGGACAGGGAATGTCTCCCCCTTCACCTCGAAAGATGGCCTTCAAGGAGATGACTCAAAGAGTAATGAGGCTCTCCTGCAGGTTGGAAGCTGGTAACACCTGCCACAGTGTTTGACTCAGGATCCCTTAAATCTAAAGACGGGGCACTATGTGGAAGAACTTACTAGAAATGACTTTATTTGAGCCCCCTGATCCAGCCATACCTAATGACAGTATGCTTCTGATTTTCAGTGGCAAGAACTGATAAATTTCTTTCTTTAAGTCATTTTCAGTGGGTTTCTGTTTTCTTATTACTATATTATTATTATTATTCCGGATTCACAGCTGTATTCCTGGAAATGATGATATCTCCAATTCTGAGATGGGATCTGAGAATTTTTCAGAAATCCCCCAGGTTCTGTGCTGTCATTCCTGGGTACAGGAATGAAGGAATGCTCAGAAAATAAAGCCAGTTACCTGCCATGGCTTCTTCATGATCCGAGCTGCCCCGAACCAGGTCGTTTATAAGTGTCAATGCAAAGCTTCACTGTAAAGTGAAGCGACCTGGAATGGGATTCCAGGTTTCTTTTCTTCTGATTCGATGCAGCCAGATTTATTTTGCGCTGACTGTGTGCAGGGCGTTATACACCACACTGCAGGGTGGGTGGGAGTCCTAATAACGAATAAGATATAGCCCCCAATTCCCAACGGCTCTCTCTATGGTGGTAGAGTAAATCTGTATTGGGGCAGCCCGGGATGCAGGCCACAGAGGGAGGTGATGATTTGGGGACAGGAAGGGGAGGGCAAGGAGTGGGGGTATGGGGTGGGAAAGCGTTACAATCCCATTCAGGGAGAGAATAACAGTCACCATGGGCAGCCCTGGCCCTCTCATTCCCAGTCTTTACGGGCATGCCAAGGGTAGTGCTTCCTCATTGCCATCGCAGCAGAATTTCTTGCTACAGAAGTTCAAGAGCGCTCATTCCCTACGTGCAAGACAGCAGCTCTATGCTTGGTCTGTAACACAGCAAGAAGCCTCCAGCCCTGGGCACGAGAGCCGCTCCTTCGGGCCAGATTCTCCTCTTCCCAAGGCCCTTTGCCTATGCCCGCCTTCACCTGAAGCTCATCCGCCTCGCTTCTCCTACCTGTGCCCTCACCCATCAACCTGTATTTCTAGGCTGCATCATTTTATGTGCTTCTAAGAAAGAAAAGAATGCTGCCCGTTATTTATCACATACCATCATTTATAGGTGTACCCCCAAACCAGAGAAGTTATAATGTGGGGAAATGAATCACTTAGAATGGTTAAAAATGGGGCAAGTTAACACCCACTTAGCCCTCTGGCCCTGGTCTAGACATCACGTCCTCTGAGAAACCTGCCCTGCCCCCAACCCTTTATTGGGGGCCCTTCTTTGTGCAGACACAGCCCTCTGTGCTGATGCAACGATTAAGAGGAAGTCAGAACAGGCCCGGGATTAAATCTGTCTCCATTCCTTCTAACTCTGCGACCTGGGCTGATTGTTTAACCTCTCTGTGCCTCAGTTTCCTCATCTCTACTATTCAGGTAAGTAATGGTATCCAGCTCATAGAATGCCGAGATAAAGCATGTTGGGTGTTTCAAATCGTCATAAGCAATTGACAGATGCTAGACACGGTTACTGCGCTCTCTCTCCCAAGAGCCACGGCCAGTGACTGTGCTTGTCTTTGCACATTTTCCCCCAGTGCCTGTCACATCTTAGGCGCTTCATAGACGATCATACTGAGAGCTAACTGTTGCCAGGTGAGCATACGCGCCAGGTGCTTTCGGGGACATTGCTCCAACTGGGCTTCATAACAAACTTATGAGATTGGTGCTATTATTATCCCCACTTTACAGATAGAGAAATTGAGGCACAGAAAGGTGAAGAGAGTCACCAAAAGTCACATGGCTAATTCTTGATGGAATTGGATTTGAACCTGAGCCAATTGACCCCGGAGTACATGTTCATCAACGACCCTGCTCCTGGGCTGCAGAATGGGCTCGCCACTTACAGTCTCTTCGCCACCAATCCTGTCTTGGTCTCCACTCCAGGCTGTTCTCTTTGACACCCACCTCTGATCATGTTTTCTTGCTTCAACAGCCTCTGTTATTCTAAACCTTTGGCCTAGCATTCAAAGTTCTCCGTGAGGTGGTCCAGACCATCTTCATGACCCTTCACTCCCTCCCTGGAGCCCCTCAGCCTTCTCTCTATGCCTCCGTGGGACACCTGCCTTGGTCTGTCAGGACTTGAAGACTCACCCTAGTCTCTGTTAGACTGATGTCCCTGTGGACACGCCCACCTCAACTTCCGTCCGAGGCCCTCAATGCCCAGCACAGTGCCTGCTACAGTAGGTGCTCAGCAAATGTTTATTGAATGAAATTGATTTGAAACAACACCTGAGAGAAATCCACTGCAACCACCAGGCCTCCATCGATTTCCTTTCCCTGCTTATAGATTAACCTCCCACAGAAGGAGAGCTCTTTTTGGAAGACAGGAAGAGAATCACCCAGCTACATATGTGTCCAGAACCATCTGAGATCCTCTGCTAAGGGCTCATGCAAAGATGTGACATTAGGATTACATTAAACAAGTTCCTTCCCTGTTGGACTTTATTTCATTTAGTGAGTATGGGTTCTTGCTCAAAGCACCTGAGACAGTAACCAGTTCTTCATCATGTTAAATCTGGGTACTTGCAAAACTTCAATAGGAAGTAACTTGGGGAACCCCTCTTCCTTCAGAGGGAAGTTAGTTGTCTTCTCCACTGTTAGATGTTACATTATTTTACTATTTTATTCATCAAAAATGACAGGATGGGGGGGGTGCTTATCATAACCAGGGATCCAGGGAATACTCAGAACATGCACCAAACTGTAGCCTCCTCACTCTATAAGCTTCCTAAAAGAGATGAAACACAAGGAGCAATGCCAGGCAGGAAGCAAAGTGGCAATTTGGGGACCAAAATCCCATGCCGAGGACAACGTTAACAATCAGAGACACTGACATGCACTTACTTTGTGCCAAGTGCTGTGCTAAGTGCTTTCTGCTCACGATCTCATTGCAAACTGCAAGGTCCCTATGAGATGGATGGTTTCATTATCCCCAGTTCACAGAGAACCCGTTAGGTTATGCAGCTTGACCAGGGTCATATAACTTATAAGTAGCAGAGCCAGAATTCAAACTTTCCTCTCTTATCCAAACTCTGCTATACTAATCAGGAAGAGTAATGCTATCTGCAGCAACAGACAGAACCCAAATTCTTGTTCGCTGAACATAGTAAATTGTATTTCTTACTTCTGTCATAGTCCAAAGTCAGTGTTCCTGGTTACATTTGGTCATTTCAGAACCCAGGTTCCTTATGGCTTTGTCCTTTTCTTAGTCCTGGTGGCAGAAAGAGCAAGGAGTGTGTATGGGAGGACTTTATAAGCCGGTCTTGGAGGGGGCAAACATGCAGTGATATGCTGGTACATGGTTAACAACGGGCTCTTTTTAGGAGGAAAAAATCTGATTTGTAGCATTTGCCAATTTTCATGGTGTAAATTCACCATGGTTGATTTCCAGCTAATAACAATTCACAACCAGTTCAGAAAATTCCTGAAAATTCAATAATGAGCTCTTGGACTACATGTGAGCCAGCTCTACCACAGCAATGTACCACATGTACCCCTGTTCCATTGGCTAAAAGGCAGCCACAAGTTCTGACCTAGCTGCAAGGGAGTCTGGGAAGAGTCAACTGAGGATGTAACCAGGAGGGACAAGGAACGGGTTCAGGTGAGCATGTAGCAGCCTCTGCCACCTCTGGAAGTGTGGGCAGGCCCTATTGGTCTAAACCTGCTGGCTTTAATGCTTCAGGTCAGAAGCCAATACTGCAGACCTGTTGGAACTGAGAGACCGGTGTGAGTGCATTTATCCACGCTGGTCTGGACATCCAGGACAGTGACCCAACTCACCTGCCCCATGGGAGGAAGAGATCAATGCCAGAGAGAAAGCAAAGAAGCTGACCACTTGGCACCAGGGAAAGGAAACGTTTTCCTGTAGCCACATCAGCCCATGGAACCAGAGAGGAAGCCACACTCACTTGCTGATTTATTCACTCAGTGTCTCCAGCTTAAAAACAGCCCCATCGGTGTTATGGAACCTGAACAGTCAAACTGGTGGTGCAGCAAGGATTGGGTAAAGAAAGGAGAAAAGTGAAAAGTTTCACTCACTTGTGGGTCTCAGTTACTGAGACTCCTAACCCAGGACCCAGGGAACTGTAAGGGATTGGATACAAAGCCCACACAAATGTTAACCCTGCCCTTGAAGTGCTCTGCTTAGAATGACAAAGAAGACATATTTAGATAATAGTAGTAAGAGGTATAGGATGAAGAGGGAGACCATAGTAATGGTGGCAGCGCTCTAAATTAATTTGAGCTGCTATAACAGAATACCACACACTGGGTATCTTAAACAACAGACCTTTATTCTCACAGTTTTAGAGGTTAGGAAATCAAACCATCAAGGCACTGGCAGATTCACTATCTGATGAGGGCCATCTTCCTGGTACATAGATGGCATCTCCCTGCTGTGTCCTCACATGGCAGAAGAGAGAAGGGATCTCTCTGGGGTCTCTTTTATAAGGACACTAAGCCCATTCATGAGGGTTTCAACCTCATGAGCTAATCACATCCCAAAGGCCCCCATCTCCTAACACATTGGGGGTTAGAATTTCAATATGTATATGAATTTGGGAGGACACATACATTTGGTCTGTAGCGGTAGTGGTGGTGGTGATATGTGAGTCGTAGAGAGTACATTGAACTAGTTTTAAGTGTCAGCGAAGGGAAAGATGACCTCTAGTTCTAGTTATTATAGAGCTAATCCTCGAAAGCTGAGTTGCTCTTGGCATGAAGATGGGACCAACGGCATCCCAGGTAAGAGGCGCAACAGTAGGGAAGACTCAAAAGTACGATATGCAGAAATACACAGCGAACAGAGAAATTCAGTTCTCAGAGCATTGGGTGAGTGGAAAAAGTAGTGCAGAGTAAGGAAATTTGGAACCAGGTGTCAGCAAGTGTTGACCGCTATCTCAGTGAGCTTGGGCTCAGCTCCGTTGGAAAAGAGAAGACACTGATAGTTTTTAAGCTGGCTAGTGGCTTTGGCTGAGCTGTGCTCTACGAACATAACTCTGGCTGGAGTACGGGGGATGGATTCAAGTGGTAGAAATCACGCCCAGGGAGGTAAACCAGTTTGGGACTATGTTAGATATGAAAGAGTTTAGGGACGTAGACCAGTACTGATGCAATAAGAAGGGAAAACATTAGGGGAAGTGTGAGAAACATGCCGTAGCCTATTGGCTGGTGCTCTGGTAATCTGCCACACACTGCCTTAGCAACAGCACCGTGTGGAGTCCTGCACTTGGAATTAGTGATTTTAGGTAAAACAGCCTAAAGAGGGAGCGAGGAAACATCATTCATTATTGAATATGTGCCCAAGAATATGCGTATATCATCTCAAAAAAAAATGCAGTAGCCCAGAGTGTTACTTAAAAATTTCAATAACCCAGAGAGCTAGGTATGATTATCATTATGTTATAGGCAAAGAGACTGAGGCATACAGAGGGTAGATCATCTACAAAGTGACTGACAAAGCTGGAACTTGAACCAGAATCGTCTGAAACCAAAAGCTTTGGACTTAGGCTTCTAACTAGATTCCACTAGTTCTCCCCTCGGATGAAAAGTAGGGATAGACTGACCTCATGGGGCTAGAATCACACACACATTCTGGGAACAAACCCAGTATCCCAGTGCACATATCTCTTGCATATTTTTTGCCATTGTCAGGCACTCAGAATTCCAGCTGACACTCCCTATTGCACCCAAAGAACAGACAGGAGTTTTCAGTGGAATTTCTTACAGAACCTTACTGAGCCCTTCCTCCAACACTGAGGATAGCTTCCTCTGAAACTGTAGGCTATATTAGCTCATTTATTCATGCATCCGAAGTGTGTGGAGCAGTTACTATGTTCCAGGCATCCTGTAGGCTAGATACGATCGTGACATGGTCTCCAGAAATGATTTTGTGACTTGGTCTCTGGCCATGAGGAGAAGCTAATTCACAGTCTGGTCGGGGAGAGAAATAGATAACTATCTTATTGCCCAAGAAGCTTCACTCTGCCTGGGGTGAAATGGAAGATATGAAAGCCTTCCTAGAAAATGTGATACTTGAAGAATGAGTAAGATTTGGTCATTTGATTAAAGGTAGAGGACGTTATAGGCAGAAGAAACATCGAGCGCAAAGGTACCAAAGGGGTAGAGAGAATGGGGCCATTTCCAGCCCCTGGCAGACCTATTGGCACAGACACCAAGGACACATACCCTCATCTTTTTCGGCCACTATCTAGTAACACTGGGTTGTCCCAGAGCTTGATGTTTTGGTGTGTTTCATCTCAAAATGTCCTCAAAGCATGGACTTTCCATTTCCAGGATCATATCGTTCTTCCCAGAGTCAATATTTTGTGATCTGAGTGAACTTCCTTCTGTTGGTTGGATGCCATCAATGTTCATAAAGGTACCATCATCTTGATAGTCTTGATAGTCTTGATACAAGTCTCAACTTGTAAAAGAATTATGAAACACGGCATGAGCCCTTATCCACTCCAAAGTATTTAACTGCCAGGGGTGAATCTGACCTACAAAGTGTGGATTGAGGCCCTGGGCTCAGATTGGATCCATTCTACACCACGGCACTCTTAACATCGGCTCTTTTGTTAGAAATCAAATATTAAAATGAAAGGTGAATAATTCGTTGGTGAGGCCTAGTGCCTGAGAAGCTCAGTGGAAATCCCTGAGAGGAGCTTTTGGTGTACCAGTGACTTTGTAGACCCAGCTCTTTCTGCCAAGTTCAAAGTGAGAGGTGCTGGTTCTAAACATGGGCCCTGGAACAAAGTGGCCTGGACCTGCCCGCCAGCTCCATCACTTATGAGCAGCGCTGAATAGCTTCCATTCGCTTCTTCAATTCACTCTCTACCATTCTCCACTCTGCTCTGTGGACTACTCTGAGAACTACAGCAATAGGCACCCTTGCCCCTGGCTTCCAGTTAAGTTCAGGCAACGGGGAGCCCCAGCAGAGAACACAGGAATTGAGAAGAAGCAGGTTGAGGAATTTACTCCCTCCCCGCCCTCCCTGGTGGATCACCATGTGCTCATCCAAGGGCCACACCTCCTCTCGGGGGGCTTCCTCATATCTCTGTCTCCCTCTCTGGGCTCTGGTAACCACTCCCTCCTCTCAGTCTTTCCGACCTAGTGGTGGCCACAGCTCCTGAGCTGTTAACTTCAAGTACTGCACCATCGCTTATCGCTTTCCCCAAACTCTGCCTTTACATTTGTATTAGGTTTAATCTTTTAAAATGGTCATTTTGAAAGTCAACTGAAAGATTATCAAATATTGGCAATGTCATGTTTCAACCTAATATATTATTCTTTTAGTAGACCTTCCTCAATTTGCCAGTTTGTGTGTGCTATTTCCTACCATAACATCAACTGATACAGAAGCTGTGTGACCTTGCATGAGTCACTTACATTTTCTGTGCTTCAGTTTCTTCATCTATAAAATGGAGATGATGCTAAGAATAGTACCTACTTCAGAGAGTTGTTCTAAGGATCAAATGGGCTAATGTACAGACACGGATAAAACAGTACCTGGCTAGTAATATGTGCTCAGCAGATGTTAGGGAAAGCAATACCCATTCATTTGAGATAGAAGAGTCAGGAAAATGAACTTAGGACTTGATGGTGGACTACCTGAGCAGGAAGGAAATGAGATCCTCTGCGGTCCTCAGTGGAGAAGAATGAAAATAATTTATGTTTGTGTAGTTGTCTATTGCTTAGAAAGTTCATTTGTATGTTCTATTTTAGCTGTTCAATGTTAAAAAATCTGTTGAGTGCCTACTATATGGCTGCCAGGCACCATGGAGATACAATAGGGAGCACATCAGGGAACCTCATCCTCTCCACCCCCATCTCCTGGGGAAGATAGAGACAAGGAAGCTGAAAATTACATTGTAGAGTACTAAGAAATGCGATGATAAGGAGAGTCAAGGGGGGGCATGGGATCCCAGGGAGCACTGACCCCAGATTCAGGAAGGTAGAGGATGACTTCCCACAGAAGGAACGGTCTGATCTCTGACCTGAAGGAGGAATAGGAATCATCTAGGCAAAGGGTCCAGGGGATGGAGGGAACAGTATTCCCATAGAGGGAACAGAAAGCTAAGAAATGAGAAAGTATGGCATATATAGGGGAGTAAAAGAAATTGAGTGCAGCTGAAGCATCTCCTTGGTGCTGAGGTAAGTCCCTGGTATACAATAGGTGCTCAACAATTCATGAGGGGAGAAGTTACTGCCATGTCTCTGATACATGTGTATAAGGAGGAGAATATCCTCTAAGTGGGGTATTTTGTCTTCCCACAGGTTTATTGGACCCTGTTGTTCATCTCAGGGAAGGGCAGCTCCTGTGCCCCTTGGGTAACCCTCTTTCTCCCTGTCCACTCACCCACCTTGCTTTTGTCAGAAACAAAGAGACAACATCTCTGGAGCTCAGAAAGCAGGAGAAGGAGGATGTCAAGAGGTTAGAGGCCGAGTCTTTGGGGAAAAGCCTTCAAAAGCAATTCACTAATTCATCCATTCACTCATTCATTCATTCAACAGATACTTGAGTGCCTGCTGTATGCTGGTAGCTGACCAAAGCTACACTAATAAACTGTATAGATCCAGGGTCCATTCCCATGGAGGGTTATGTCCATGAAGATAATCCCAGGTGAGTGGCCAGGTAGGAACGACAGAAGGAGAACCAGTGCAAACACCTGTCTGACTCAGACATTCAAGGATGGGTTCCTGTAAAGGTGGCTCTTGGTCAAGGGGCCAAGGTGAAACCTACAACAGACTTCCCAGGGCTATTTATTTATTTATTTTATTTTTGGGCTGCGTTGGGTCTTCTTTGCTGCACGCAGGCTTCCTTTAGTTGCAGCGAGTGGGGGCTACTCTTCATTGAGGTGCATGGGCTTCTCATTGCAGTGGCTTCTCTTGTGGAGCAAGGGCTCTAGGCACATGAGCTTCAGTAGTTGTGGCACGAGGGCTCAGTAGTTGTGGCTTGTGGCCTCTAGAGCGCAGGCTCGGTAGTTGTGGCACACAGGAGTTGCTCCGCGGCCCGTGGGATCTTCCCGGACTAGGGGTCGAACCCGTGTCGCCTTCATTGACGGGGGGATTCTTAACCACTGTGCCACCAGGGAAGTCCCCCCAGGGCAATTTGAAACATAATGATATAGTGTAAAAATCAGGGAATTTGAAGTCAAAAGATTTGATTTAACCCAGACTTCCCTACTTTCTAGCTGTGTGACTAAGTATAGGTTGCTTTCCCTCTGAGATTCAGTCTTCTTGCGTGCAAAATGGGAATAATTGCACCCACCTTGCCGGCTAGTTGTGAGAATTAGATAAGATAAGATATGCAAAGTATCTGGCACATAGAAATCAGTCCATAAATTAAAGTTTTTTTATAATTATAGAACCAGAGTTTTAATTTCACTTTCATTAACCAAAAGCCCACATTCCATTTTGGTGACTTGAAGGAGGTCTCCGTGCTGCTGATCTGTTTTACGACGGCCGGGGGCCTCCATCTTCTGTCAAGAAGACAAGTCTTTGCAGCAGCATGTACAGTTGGATGTAACACACACGTGTCCCAGACAAGATACTCCATCAAGGGTTTTCCCCATTACTCACCGCTTACATCGTGGTAGTACCCCCAGACTGCAGCAGGGAAACAGTGGGGAAATATCTATTACAAGAAGACTGTTCTTGAAAAGCCCATTACTGATGGGAAGCATTACAGTGAGAATAATAGTAGAAAAGAATAATAACGAGAATGTCACAACCGTAGGACTAATATTAAACAGCGAGAGGCAGAATAGTATGGTGGTTAAGAGTGCAGTTTCCAGAGGATTTGACTTCAAATCCTAGCTGTGTAGACCTTAGGTGAGTTACTCAAATTCTCTGGGCTTCCTGATCCACTGTTTGACTCTATTGTCAAAATAGTACCTACCTCATAGTGTCATTGGGCTGCTTAAAATAATCGATATATGAAAGGTCTTTAGCGTGGCGTCTGGCACATAGGAGATGCTCAGTAAACATTAGCTCTTAGCACAGTAATAAGTGCGTTTTAGCACAACTGATAAACAGCACCAAGTGAGACGTTTTATATGCGTTATTGCTAAGCGTCCCAGCAACTTGTATCAACAATTACTAAAATAAATCGCACTTACCCTGTGCCAGGCACTATCACGGAATCTTTACATATATCATCTCAATTAATACTATATAATAGGTTATTTTTTATCTTCATCACACAGATGAGGCCCAGAGAGAATCAATATGATTTTGAATCCAAACTTGCCTGACTCCTGAGCCTCTTTTCTTGAATGTTTTGGGTGAAGCTGTCACCATCCAAGATGCTGCCCAGTGGACTTCTGCCCACATCTCTCTGCACCTCCTCTCAGCCCCATGACCTAGAATGATATGGCAGGGAAACCTCAGACGGCATTATCTTACCTATCAATGATCCTCCAAAAAAGAAGTATTAATAACCACGCCTACCTCTTCAGTCTCTCCTAGAATCACTCAGCATCCCCTTGTCACCGAACACTCTCCATTCAGAGGCTCCGTTCTGCTCCTGGCAGCCACCTGTCCCTCTGTGCTGCTCCTTAGGCTGACTCCGCCACCGCTTCCTCTGTCACCTGCACCAAATCTTCTCCCATCTCTGAGCCCCCTTTCCTTACCTGCGAATTGGAAACTATGGCCACTACACTGATACCTTCTGAAAGTGGTAGTGAGGAGGAAAAAAGGCTTTAGATGTGTTTTAGTGAACTGTAAAGTTCTGTAGAGATAAGATATTATTGTCATCTCTTCAATACCGTAGAAGAGATAGAACTAGCAGAAGGACCATTCCAACAGGTGCAGAGATCCCAACGAAAGGAAGATTTTTTCCCCATCCTAGATGCCACTTGCTACAAAATATATGCTCTCCCTGGTCAGTTTGCCCCAATCACAACCCATTGTGGTTCATTTCCTTCCAATACGCTGCTACTTTAAGGGTATAGATGCCTAACACAAGACATTGGCAGGTTGGAAGAAAATGTAAATTCCTATCTTTTCAAATTCAATTTTATATATTGTTATGTGCACATAAATGTTGCTGCAATAGTAAATGTATACAATGGGTAAATAATTTTTACATGTATAATACATAAAGAGAAGTGGCCCAGCATGGTAGTTTAGAGCGGGGGGCTCTGGAACCAGGCTGCCTGAGTTCTAATTCCATCTCTGCTATGTACTTAGCTTCACCGAGTTGTTTAATCTCTCTGTGCTTGTTTGTTCATTTGTAAAATGACAATAATAAGTGCTTACCACACAGGGTTGCTATGAGAATTCAATAATTTTATAAATGTAAGACTTAGGATGGGGTGGAGAAGGCAACACTAGTTTGGGCTTTTGTGATTTCATGATTTAGGCTTTCATGGTTATTCCCTCACACTAAAATAGCCTTCATTACCCTTCCTTTAATGCTAGGCGTCACCTCTTCCAGGAAGCCTTCCTTTCCTGCCCCTGCACCTCCCCAGGTGGAGAACTGACCTCTGTGGACACCCACAGCCCACTCCCACGCTGTATTGGGATTGCCTGTGTCTAGGTTATCAACGTCCTCTCCTAGCTGACAGTGGAGATCTTGGGGCAAACACGACCTTCCCGATGTGTTTTGATCATTCCTGGCACAGAGTGTGGCACACAGCGGATGTTTTCAGTACATGGGAGTTAAAATAAACTGAATTTATCTGAATTAGAAACAAAACTACCTTCAAACCCAAAGCAATTTGCCAGCACTGCCCATGTACCTAGGGGGAAAAATTTTGTCCGTTATTTAGAAAGAAAATTAACAAGATCTAACCCCCCCCCCCACTCCCTCCGGAAGAGGGAGATCTTCCCTCTAAAGAGAAATTAATTCCACCCAGAAATAAATCCCCAATAAGCCTCCCAAGGAGCCCATTAGTGAACCACGGTTACCCACGGGCAGGAGTTTCTTCCCGTGAAAGTCCCACCGAGTTGCTGCTGAATTCGTTTCTCCTGCGCAGCAGTTTGCCTGAGGATGAGGGATGAGCAGCAATTACAAGAGAGTAAATATTTCAGCAGCTCAGTGTTAGGCTTCTAAACAGCTTCTAAACGGGAAGCTGTTTCTCTTTCCTTTAAACTGTTTATTAAAATACAAGGTTAACTCCAGCGAGGGAATACATTTTTCTGCCTCCTCCTTCAATTAGCTAGCTATTTCAACGCTGAAATTTTTCCTGCTTTTGCAAAACCTCTGCGAAACAGCAGGTAGAGTGCTTTCTCCTCAGAGGACTGTGGTGGTTCTGAACCTGAAATCAGGTTCAAATCCCAGCTCTCCCAGGAACCACCTGTGGGACCATCGGCAAACCGCTATTCAACTTTCTGGGCTTCAAGTTCAAGAAATGGGGATAGTAATACCTGCCTGTATGTTGCAGAGAGGCTGGTGTGATTTAAGAAATATGGAAGAGGCCAGCTCAAGGCACACTGAAGCAATTAGTAAACCTTTGCAACTACCCAAAAGCCATTCCTCTCTTCTGTGCAACAAAGATCCCATTTTGTTCAGGCTTTGGGGGAAGGTATGGCCTCTCCAGCCCAGGACATGACTCCTGATTGATACACACTATCATGATAATCTTTTCCCCTTCCATGGGTGGTTTAAGAAAAATATAGGACACAACTTATTGGCCAATAAGACATGAGGAGAAATATGCTGGAGTGGAATCTTCTGGCAATGGTATCTTCACTTCCCAAAGGGATACCTCAAGGAGCACCATCGGCAAGGGGGCTGATCACCTTCAGCAACAATAATTTGGCAGTCATCCGTGACAAAAGCGCCTCTGTAGGAGCTTTGAGATCCAGGGAATAGGTTGTGAAACCCTGGTAGAGCCCAAGACCGAGGAGGGCCATGTTGCAAAGGCAGACCCTTGCCCAGATGGCAGACTCACTGACCGTGGTCCCAGCTACAGACCCAGAGAGTCTCATCCCACTTGTGGACTCAGTTACAGCCCCATATGGCCACGGTCCTGTCACCAACATTCAACACAGGGCTCAACAGGAGTCACACCCACCTGTGTCCCATGTGACGAGCCTACTGACCTCAGACCTGGCTATGGACGCTTAAGCAGCCCACGATCTCGCTCTGGCTTCTCTTAGCCACCAATCCTGCCGGCCCAGTGACTGGGCAGGAGACATGCCCACCCATGCTCCTGAGGCAGGTCTATAGACCACAGTCTGACCAGAGATTCTAAAACAGCCCGTAACCTGGCTCTAGCCCCTCTCAGCTGTGATCTGGGCACATGCTGCCTGCCCACAGCCCCTGTAGGAGACACAACCTTCTGTGTCCCCAAAGACAGACCTCCAGGCCTCTGTCCCAGCTCAGATTCTGAAGTAGCCTTGTGACTTGGTTCAGCTCCTGTTCGCCACAGTCCAGGACCATTTCTCACTGCCCAGGAACCTTTCCAGTGATCTGTCAGGAACCCTCCCAGGCATCCAGAGGGAGTCATACCCATGTCAAACCTGGTAACAGCCTGCCACCTGTTGGTAGGTTGAGTAGACCCTTGTCCCACCACCAGTCCTACTGACTAAGGTCCTGGAGGCAGTCTCGTTTACCCAGGGACCAGACAGAATACATGCCTACCATGCCCTGGTAACAGGCCCACCAACTGCAGACCCCACTGCAGAACCAGTAGCAGCTATGTGACCTGGCTTCAACCCAACTCAACTGAAATCTCAAAAACATGCCATCAGCCTGAGTACCTGACAGGAGAGGTGTTTACCGGCTAGAATCAGTCTGTTAAGGATTGGAAGAGGTGTTTGCTCCTTTAAATGCATGATTACTGATGAAAAGCCACACGGATCACAAAGAATCAGGCAAATGTAACACCACGAAAAGAAACTAGTAAAAAAGCTCTAGTCACCAACCCCAAAGAGACGGAAATCTACAAGCTGCCTGACAAAGAATTCAAAATAATCATCTTAAAGTAGTTCAATGAAATGCAAGAGAATATGGACTAAACTAAATGAAATCAGGAACGATGTATAAGCAAAATGAGAAATTTAATAAAGAAATAGAAACCACCAGAAAAGAACCCAACAAAAAAACAGGAGCTGAAGAACACAATGTCAGAACCGAAAAATTCAATAGAGAGCTTCCACCAGATCTGAACGTGTAAAAGAAGGTTATCAGTGAACCTGAAGACAAGTCATATGAAATTATCCAGTTACAGGAACCATTATGACTTTGTTAAATTAACATTTGTTAAGTGGAACAAAGCATGCCAGGTGGTGAGCTGCAGTTCAACAAAAGACCACAAAAAATGTCTGTTTAGGTTTTCTGCCCATTTTTGGATTGGGTTGTTTGTTTTTTTGTTATTGAGCTGCATGAGCTGCTTGTAAATTTTGGATATTAATCCTTTGTCAGTTGCTTCATTTGCAAATATTTTCTCCCATTCTGAGGGTTGTCTTTTGGTCTTGTTTATGGTTTCCTTTGCTGTGCAAAAGCTTTGAAGTTTCATTAGGTCCCATTTGTTTATTTTTGTTTTTATTTCCATTTCTCTGGGAGGTGGGTCAAAAAGGATCTTGCTGTGATTTATGTCATAGAGTGTTCTGCTTATGTTTTCCTCTATGAGTTTTATAGTGTCTGGCCTTACATTTAGGTCTTTAATCCATTTTGAGCTTATTTTTGTGTATGGTGTTAATAGACATTTCTCCAAAGAAGATATACAGACTGCCAACAAACACATGAAAGAATGCTCAACATCATTAATCATTAGAGAAATGCAAATCAAAACTACAATGAGATATCATCTCACACCAGTCAGAATGGCCATCATCAAAAAATCTACAAACAATAAATGCTGGAGAGGGTGTGGAGAAAAGGGAACACTCTTGCACTGCTGGTGGGAATGTGAATTGGTACAGCCACTATGGAGAACAGTATGGAGGTTCCTTAAAAAACTACAACTAGAACTACCATATGACCCAGCAATCCCACTACTGGGCATATACCCTGAGAAAGCCATAATTCAAAAACAGTCATGTACCAAAATGTTCATTGCAGCTCTATTTACAATAGCCCAGAGATGGAAGCAACCTAAGTGCCCATCATCAGATGAATGGATAAAGAAGATGTGGCACATACATACAATGGAATATTACTCAACCATAAAAAGAAACGAAATTGAGCAATTTGTAATGAGGTGGATAGACCTAGAGTCTGTCATACAGAGTGAAGTAAGTCAGAAAGAGAAAGACAAATACCGTATGCTAGCACATATATATGGAATTTAAGAAAAAAAATGTCATGAAGAACCTAGGGGTAAGACAGGAATAAAGACACAGACCTACTGGAGAATGGACTTGAGGACACGGGGAGGGGGAAGGGTAAGCTGTGACAAAGCGAGAGAGAGGCATGGACATATATACACTACCAAACGTAAGGTAGATAGCTAGTGGGAAGCAGCTGCATAGCACAGGGATATCAGCTCGGTGCTTTGTGACTGCCTGGAGGGGTGGGATAGGGAGGGTGGGAGGGAGGGAGACGCAAGAGGGAAGAGATATGGGAACATATGTATATGTATAACTGATTCACTTTGTTATAAAGCAGAAACTAACACACCATTGTAAAGCAATTATACCCCAATAAAGATGTTAAAAAAAAAAAAAGACCACAAGAGAAATTGAAACAGAGAAGCTTATTACTCGCAGGTTCTGAAGCAAGTACACAGCATGCCTTGAGGGGCCACATGGGGAGTTCACGGCAGGGTATAGGCAGAGAGAGAGAAATAGGACCTGGGACATAGCCTTTATTAGGGTTCATGGGTGGAGTGCTTTGTGGTTCCCAAACCTAATCAGGATTGATCAATTCAAACCAAAAAGAGAAGGATTTTGGTAAGCTCCATGGGGTTCTTATCTAAGGTGTGCACAAAAGGAAGGCCCTGGGAGGTCGGGAAGACTGTTGAGCACAAGGGCTTTGGGGAAATCAGAACTTACATTTATTTGTGACTCTTTGGGCTGTTATCTATGTGCTTGCATGAGGGGTTAGTGTCAGTTTAAGGCCCCTGCAGGCTGCTGGGCCGAACATAATGGGTGCCAAGACAGCAATACTATGAAGTAGCTTAGCTAAACTGTCAACAGGAACAAAAAGAAAAAAGAATGAAGAAAGCATGCAGGACCTATTGGACACCATCAAATGAACTAATTTAACACACATTAGGGGAGACCCAGAAGGAGAAGAAAGAGAGAAAGAGGCAGAAATCTTACTTAAGGAAATAATAGCTGAAAACTCCTCAACTCTTCAGAGAGATATAGACATTCAGATACCTGAAGATCAGAAAAACCCAAGAAAGATCAACCCAAAGAAAATTACCCTAGGCACAGTATAATCAAAAGTTGTCAAAAGGCAAAAGGGATACCTCAAAAACAAGCACGTAAACATAGTAGGTGTTTTGTATTACCAGATGTTGATATCTATCTGTGACGTCTGGAAGTGCTGCAGCCATTTTGTGACCATGAGGGAATAGCTTGAGAACAAAAGCTACCACACAGAGATGACAGAGAAGAAAGATGGAAGAACCTGAGGCCCTGATGCTGTTACTAAGCCTCTGAATTAACCAGTGTGGATTCCACCTTATTTCTGATTCCACTCTGATTCCTGGTTACATGAAATAATTAATGTCCTTTATTGTTTAAGCTCCTTCAAATGCAGTCATCTATTAGATGGAGCTGAAACCATCTGAGTAACAACACCCACCAAGAATGAAAGATCAGATTTGCAGCATGTTTTATTATAGGAATTTCATCCATTTCTCTACCCAACTAGCCAGCAAATCATTAGTGAACACCTACCATGCACGCATAGCTTGCTGTCTCAAGGTCAACAATGTCATATAAAGTAAAACAAACAAACAAACAAGTTTATTTTTTTCTCAAGTCTTTTTTTATTTTATTTTTCTTGCGGTACGCGGGTCTCTCGCTGTTGTGGCTTCTCCCGTTGCGGAGCACAGGCTCTGGACGCGCAGGCTCAGCGGCTATAGCTCACGGGCCCAGCCGCTCCGTGGCATGTGGGATCTTCCCAGACCGGGGCACGAACCCGTGTCCCCTGCATCGGCAGGTGGACTCTCAACCACTGCGCCACCAGGGAAGCCCTCAAGTCATTTTAAATCTAAGATATAAATCACAGCCATGATGATCACGATAATGATGATGATCATGATGATATTTGTGCCGATTAGGACTTTTAGTTGAGGATAATAGAGCCCAGTCTATCTAGTTTAAATAGAAGTGGAATTTATAAAGGTTATTAGGAGCTCACAGGATCTCCAAGAAAGCCAAAGACTGGGGCCTGGAGGCCGGAGGCCCAAGAACAGTATCCAAACAGCCAGCCAGTACCGCTCCCAGCTCATCCAGATCTCATGGGCTCTGGGTTCAGACCCTGCAGATGCTGAGCACAGGGCACAGCTGCTGAGTCCTTAGGCTCTGCTGGCTCTGAGATCTGGATGCTCTCTCTGGCCTCGTTCTTTGCCATCCTTACCAGGGAAGGATTCCATGTGGGGTCTGCTTCTTATGCTTGCTTCCAAGTTAAAGCCTTGCATGGGTGGCACAGTGGTTGAGTGTCCGCCTGCTGATGCAGGGGACACGGGTTCGTGCCCTGGTCCGGGAAGATCCCACATGCCGCGGAGCGGCTGGGCCTGTGAGCCATGGCTGCTGAGCCTGCGCGTCCGGAGCCTGTGCTCCGCAACGGGAGAGGCCACAGCAGCGGGAGGCCCGCGTACTGCAAAAAAAAAAAAAAAAAGCCTTGCATGGATGCCTCTGACGGTCTGAGTCTAGGCAACATTCTTAGCTTCAAGAAAGGCTAGGAAACTGACTTCTGGCTTCTCTTTGGGGAAGAAAGACTCAACCTGTAGCAATTTCCTCAAATACAGATAAAGCATTGAGTGATACAACAAAAGGTCATTATACCATCTATTCAGAACTTGGATTTAGCTGGAAAACACCTTTTGGTCAAACGGTTTGGGGGCTTATGTGCCAACTTTAGGGGTAGTAAGTGATTGAGTTCCTTGACCAGAAATCTGAAGACCTGGGATCAAGTAACTTCCTGGACTATTAATGGTGACTTGGCAGGACTCCCTGAGACCCTCAAACCCTTCCAAAAAAAACCCCTTTTCCCCCAATTTTTTTCCAGAGACATGGGAGCTGGGTTTCAGCCTTGACTTGGCCACTAGCTGGATGGATGTCAGTTGAGAAACGTCACAGAACCTTCCGGGACCTCGGTGTCCACACTCTCTAAATGGTGGGTTGGACCAGCTGGTGTCCAGGGGTCCTTCCTGCTCAATTCCTCATCCCTAAAAAGTGTTATATCCGACGACTCTCCAGAGCAGCTCTGGTTTCTGTAGCAGTAATTCCCGTTCAGTGTTGTTCCCTTTTGCAGGAATCACCAAAAAGCAGCTTCCCCCCGCCCATCACCAAAATTTGATACTCGGGCATTAGTAAACTTGCACCCAATATTTCCCAGATTAAAAGTGACCAAGAAGTGTTTTGCAAACTGAGCACTCCCTTCTAATAATGAGCCCCCACTTTCTAATAATACTATAACCTCTTGCCCAAAGACCTGCCAGCAAACTGTGACAGACAGCTACCCAGCTGGCTCATCCACCCTGGAAATGGATGGCTTGGCCTTAAATGCCAACCTCTGCAGGCTCTCTGGCCCCTGCCAGTCCTTGTACAACATTCCACTCTACTAGCCCCAGTGAATACTGTCCATACTGGCTCCCAGTGGAAAGGGGTTACTTCTTTCTCTTTCACCCTGGGAAACCCATGCTCTGTAAGCACAGCAGTCGGTGTTTCCGGAGAACCCTGACCTTTCACATATGTGTCACAAAGACTCATGCCTCCGTTCCCACTTTCAGGACAAGCATGCAGTCTTCCCAGACCCCACCACATCCATCCGGCGGCTGGAGCGTGGCAGTGAGCACTGACAGGACTGTTTGACCATGAACAAGCTTCTAGCTCTCTTTCTGAGCCTCAGTTTACCCATCCTGCAAAATGAAGACCAAAACACCCACCACAAAGGATTAACAAGTGAATGTGTGAGGAGCTCCTAGCTGGTGCCAGGCAATTAGTAGGTGCCCAAGAGTGCGTCTTGCCTTTCTTCTCTCAATGCCCTCTTGCTACTTGGATCCCCCTCTCTTGGCAGGGGGCTCCCAAGTGAGCCCGTATCCCTTGAATGTAGCCCTCCATTCAGCCCTGTCTCCTGGAGCCAGGAATCCTGCTCTGCCCTCACACCTGTCTTTTGTTCTAACCCCTGGACCCTCTCCCTGCCTGAAACCACAGCAACGCACTAAGAAGGATTGTCTGCTTAGCGAACTAAGAGGACAGTCCAAGCCAATTACTGAATTACAGTGGCATGAATGACATACACAATTAATTACAATAACTTTCACTGACAAAGGCTTAACTCCAGGGAGGTGGTGCCGTAGGTTATAAGTTTGGAATTTATGGTTCCAAATAGTCACACTCTTTCCCCAGCTGGGAGCTCCCTGGCACTGTGGTCCCTGTGTCCTTGTTACATCTGTGACTGGAGGCTGGGCTCACTCTGAGGGAGGGTCTGTGTATACCAGATGTATGAATCAGCAGCCCCACTGCGTGGTGGGCATCACACCCACCGTGAGAACCAGGAGACTGGTTGGCTGCGGGACTTTGGGAAATCACCCCTCCTCCTGGCTTCGCTTCCTTCGCCTATAAGATGAGTGTTCGGTAAAATGACTAATGTCTGTTGAGCACGTGCCATGGGTGAGGTGCTCCACTGAGTTCTACATGCATTTATGCATTTAGTCATCGCTACAGCCCTGTGAGAAGGTCCGTGACCATCTCCATGGACAGGAGAAGAAACTGAGGCACAGCTCCAGGTCACACACCTGCTAAGTGGCGGGGACAGGATTTGACTTTCAGAGCCCGTGCATTACCCACCCCATTGATTCTGCCCCTCTCCACCACAGGCGACCACACCAACTCTAAGAGGAGAGAACATTCAGAGCATTCCAGCCACAGGAAGCAAATATTTTTACATGGTATGGGTCTAGGGCTCCCATACTGAAATTATCACTTGAGAAGAAAAGTGAAGAACAATCATTGTGGCTTCCCATTTACCTACCCCGGGTCACACCACAACAGTTTGTCAGAAGGAATAATCACAGGCTCTGGAGCCAGACGGACCTAGATGCCAGCCCTACTCTATTGCTTTGTTGCCTCTGGGTGCAGGCACTCATCCTATCTGAAGCTCAGTCTCCCCATCTATAAAATGGGCCTGATCCTCTATCTTGATGGCAACCACAACGAGGATGAAACTAATCATGTGTGTCAAAGGCTGAGCAAGGAGCCCACCACACAGAGGCTGCCGGGTTGCTACTGCAATTGTTGAAATTCACTGCTGCCCTCAAATCATAAAACATGCTCAGACGGTTAAGAAATGAAGTTGAGTTATTTGTAGTGAGGTGGATGGACCTAGAGTCTGTCAAACAAAGTGAAGTAAGTCAGAAAGAGAAAGACAAATACCATATGCTAACATATATATATGGAATCTAAAGAAAAAAAATGGTTCTGAAGAAACTAGGAGCAGGACAGGAATAAAAACGCAGATGTAGAGAATGGACTTGAGGACACAGGGAGGGGGAAGGGTAAGCTGGGACAAAGTGACAGAGTGGCATGGACATATATACACTACCAAATGTAAAATAGATAGCTAGTGGGAAGCAGCCGCATAGCACAGGGAGATAAGCTCAGTGGTTTGTGACCACCTCGAGGGGTGAGATAGGGAGGGTGGGAGGGAGGGAGGGAGACGCAAGAGGAAGGGGTTATAAGGATATATGTATACGTATAGCTGATTCACTTTGTTACACAGCAGAAACTAACACACCATTGTAAAGCAAGTATACTCCAATAAAGATGTTTTTAAAAAGTGATGGAACTTCTTACAGTTTCAAGGGTGAGTTTTGCCCTCACCCTGAGTCTCCCTTTTGTTTGGCCTCTCTTCCCTACTAACTCCTACTTCTCTCTCCCTTGCAGAAAGAAAGCTGGTCCTTTAAAACTAGAAGGGAGAAGAAAAAACGTTTTCAGCATCCTCTGGCTGCCTTTCCCACCAGCTGCTGTTGCCATGGTAACCCACAGGTATCTGCCTGCTGCTTTCAGCTGTGCCTCCGCCCCTCCATGCCGGGTGTGTGGCTGGTCTTTCCCCTGCCCTGGGAGGTCCCAGAAAGCCACGTTTAGGAATCCCTTGTTCGTTCTTAAATTTCCCAGCCAGCCCTTCACATCCTTCCTGCTTTCTCTGTCTCTAACAATGAAGAGGTAGAAAGGACAATGCCTTCCAAACAGCCGTCCCCAAAGCGGGTGATAGCATTCATTCATTGACTCTGTCCGTGTCTATGGCTGGCCTGCTGTGTGTGGGCACTGAGGCAAACAGAAATTTGCAAGTGTCAGAGTAGATGAAGAGGGTCCCTCATTTTGCAGATGGGGAAACTGAGACCCAGAAATGGGAGGAGACTGCCCGGGTTCTACAGACAGCAGCAGAGTCTGTTTTAGAACTTGGCGTTCAGAACCCGGGTGGGTACTTGCTTTTGTTTTCGTGAGCCTTTGCCAGCAACCAGCCACACGCTGGCCCAAGCCTTCTGTCTTTAAATGCAATGGAACCTTGGGTCCATAGGTAGTGAGCAGAGCTGGACGGACTCCCCGAGATTTTGCCCTGCTCCAGCTGCAGCTGCAGGCTCAGAACCCAGACCTCCTCAGGAACGTCCTTTTGGCCCAACTAAGCCAGGCCTTCCCCTGCTGCAGCCCCGTGTACTGCAGGAGATGTCCAGGTGTGCATGGAACCTCTTCTGCTCCCCCCATGGGCACAGCTGGAACGACTGTGGCTGCCAAGACAGCTCTGCCCCTCTTACCTGCCAGCCTCATCTGTGCACGCTGGCTGATGTCACCTGAGCCAGTAGCTATTCCCCCTGGCATTTTTTTTTTTTTTTTTTTTTTGCTTATTAAAACGCACAGGCCGTCCTCCTCTCCTGCACCATTCAAAGGTTTGCTCTGCAGCACAGACTCAACCTGCTCAGGAAAGGGAGGGAAGGAGGGAGGGCAGCCACACACTGTAAATATTAACTTGGAATGAAGCACCAGCTCTGTATCCCCATAAGGTGGCTAGCTGGAGAGGCAGGTAGATACTAAAAGGCTCTGATCGCCTAATAAAGAATCCTTAAAAATGAGCGCCCGTTGATAATTGCTCACCCTCCAAGGAGGGAAATACTAAATGAAGACCCATGATGTGTCAGGCGCTGGGTGCGTCAAATCGATCGTCATCGTCACCATGACCCCACTTTCTGAGCGCTTCCTATGTGCTGGGTACTTGACCGAGCTCCCTAATTCTCGTTTTTATTTACATGCTTTCTCCCTTCTCTGCCCTCTTCTCCCTTCTCTCTTTGTCCTGCTCCTCAGGGACAACCACTTTCAATTGCTTTTGCTAATTCCTTTCATATTCCCCTCCATATCTATGGGCAATATATTTCTATTGCTCAACTTGGGGGCATTCTCTCTTCACTTTCCACATGGAATTCAGTCCTCTTTACCACTCCCCACACCCAGCACATACGCATTTCCTGCCTTCATTCTCCCAACTTGGTGATTTTGCCATTTTATTTAGATCAGCAGCCAGTTTTGCATTAGAACAACGTGAATGCAGAGCCAAGCTGAGCCACGCGGTGTGTATGCGTTTGCCTTGGTGGGGGGGCCATGAAAACACACCACTCAGCTCTCTTGCTTCAGGGGGCATGACTGACTAATGACCTCAGCTGCTCCCCCTCTGACTCCATCTCCACAGTCACTCCAAGGCCTCAGTCCTGCAGCTCAATGACTGAGCACAGGCCCATTTCCACGAGACGCAAAACTCCTCCAATGGGCATCTTTGGCTGGAGAACTCCCCATCGTTCTGACCACTTCTTTCTGGAAACTGCACCACAGTCCAGATTTTTCCTACCTGACTTTCCTCCCTTCCCCCTCTTCTTCACACAGATCCACACCGCATGCGTTCCGAGGGCTCTCCCGCCTTCTGCTGCCCCCTCCCCCTCCTCTGCAGTTCACAGATATTCCCCCCATCAATCTTTTGAACAACTAATTCCATCTTGGTGTCCTTCTCATCCAACCTAAACTGTCATTCATTTTTTTCTCCTCCATACTCTCTGCTTAGTTTTTTTAATGTGCTTATCTCTAATTTAAACCTGGACTCTCCTGGTATGTAAGTGTCCTTCCAGTGTGTCCAAACACACCAGGTGATCTATCAATTTTGTCATGAAGAAACCTCTCCTGGAACCTTCAGACTTGCCCCGATCTGGACTGGCTTCCCTCCATCTGCCACGCAGCTGACCTCTAGGGATCTCCCTCTACCACCTTCCGGGGGATGCCCCTCACACCTGTCTTCTGTTGTACCCCATCTCCTGGTTTACGTGCCTCGCTCTCCCATGACTCACCCCCTCATTTCGATGTAGCACGTCCTCCAATAGCTTCCCAAGGAGAAGTGCGAGGGGTGTAAATTCTAAAACTGTCTGTGAACTTTAGTGATAGTCTGGCTGGACTTGTAGGTGAAAATCATCTTCCTTCAGAATTTGGAAGGCTGTGCTGCACTGTCATCTCACATACAGTGTTGGTGTTCAGAAGTTGCAAGCCATTCTGATTCTCAGCGCTTCCTGTGGAATTTGTTTTCCCCTCTGGAAGCATGTGGGATTCCACCTTGCCCACAGCATTCTGAAATTTCATGGCTGTGTGCCTTAGTATGGGTGGGTCTACGTTCTTCTGTGGTCCTGGGTCTTGATGAATCCCATCATGTTACAGAACTCTGGTTCTGCTGGTCGTCACTCAAGAATCCAATACTGAGGGACGAGTGTTGGGTAAAAGGAAAGATAGCTTTATTGAGGAAGCCGGCAATCCTGCAATGGAGGAAGATGATTGACTTTTTCAACTTTTAGTGGAAACATACTCAGCCTCCTTTCAGAAAAGGTCATATATACAACTTCCTTTTTTATATGAAAAAGTTATTTTCAGTAATGATCATGTAAGGATAAGTATTAATCATTTTAAATTTTTAAATTTTTAATGTCTTCTTTAGTTTTAAAGCAAACTATTAATGGTTAAATCAGAAGAATAAATTTCAAAGATATTATGCAAGTTCAGTAAAACATTTCAAGTAATAACTGAAATCTGCACTTACCAATCAAATGTACAGCATTCAATTCACACTCCCATTTATTGATTTAAATTTTAAGCATTAGTAAAATTCCATGTGGTCGCATAGAATGACAAGGATGAAATAACTTAAGTTCTGTTCTGTTTTGTTTACAATTGTGTTTTTATTGTTGATTTTGAGTTTCCTTTATAAATGATGCACTATTCAGACAGGAGACCCACTTCACACCCTAAGAATCTGGGACAGGTCTGAAATGTTAGCAACTTGCTCTCAAACAATGCACGTTGCCGAATCCACTTGTGCTGAGGGTTCTTTTAATTAACTTCTATGTAGAAAAAAATATTAAAAGATGAGCAATAAAAATGTGCTGTTTTGAAGCTTACATCTATCACATTGCTGTGCCGCCATCACCACCACCCATCTCCAAAAATTGTACCTTCCCAGATAGTGACCTTGTACCCATTAAAACAATTACCCGTCCTCTCCTGACATTCGTCATTCTACTTTGTCTCTATGAAGTTGATTACTCTCAGTACCTCATATAAGCAGAATCTTACAGTATTTGTCCTTTTGTGACTGGCTTGTTTCCCTTAGCATGTCTTCCAGGTTCATCTGTGTTGTTGCACTTGTCAGAATTCCCTTCCTTTTCAAGGCTGAATAATATTCCATTCTACAGATGCACTACATTTTGTTTATCCATTCATCCATCCATGGACACTTGGGTTGCTGCCATTCTCTGCCTATTGTGAATAATGCTGCTGTAAATGTGGTTGTACAAATATCCCTTTGAGTCCCTGCTTCTACTTCTTTTGGAGATACACCAAGAAGTGAAATTGCTGTATCATAAGGTAATCCTGTTTCATTGTTTGAGGAATCACCATACCATTTTCCACAGCAGCTGAACCACATTCCCACCAACAATGCACAAGGGTTCCAACTTCTCTACATCCTCCCCAATGTTATTTTCTGGTTTTTTTTTTCAATACTAGCCATCCTAATGTGTGTGAAGCATACTTATAATCAATTTTATAATTTTTGTGACGTTCTGTACCCGGAAGGTACGCCCTTGTTGCCTGTACCCAAGACTGACTCTCCTACCTCCTGCCCTTGGTACTTGGCCGAGCTCCAGCAAGTAATGTTCTCCAGCAAATCCCCCTGTTTTCCAGCATGGCGCCCTCGACATCCCAAGCCCAGAGCCCCTCTTTTTACCGTCTCCAGAGAATAAGGCTCTCATCTTCTGCTGGAGCAGGAAAGCAGAAAGTCCAGTGACATGAAGTGTCAGAAGTGACACTGGCAGAAGTGGCAGGAAGAAGCTGGAAGTCGAATTGCTTCTTGAACTTTCAACCATTCCTCCTGTTTCTAGCCCCCAATCCCCCCCACTTCCAAAAGTACCATACACCACTTCTGCAAGGTTCATCCATTGTTTCTCAGGTCCATTGCACTTAGGATTTAGTGCCTCTGATTTGCTAAATCACTTACATTTTGTCCCTTTGTTTCCCAGCTTCCAATTCCAGATCCCCTATTTGCTGCTGCCTCCTCTTCTTCTCCCTTTAGCCTTGATGGTCAAAGCCTTCTTAAAAATCCCTTTACTGTAATTTTGATGGGATTTCAGAAGACAGCAAAGCTAGACACATGTGTTCAATCTGTCTTCTTTAACTTCAAGCCTTTACTGGGCTTTAAAATGTATTACTTAATATAAATTTTTCTATTAAAGGTGAAATTAAAAATGAGGAAACTGAGGCCCAAGACCACACAACAGGAAGTGGCAAGGCTAGGATTCAAAACCAAGTTAGGGCTCACTCCCCTCAGAGGCCATACTGCCTCTCAGATGACACAGCTGGACGTTGAGTCTGGGGCAAATAAGTGGTACAGGGAAGGTCAGGAGGATGCAGATGCCATGGAGGGTGAACCAAGACAGGCCAGCTAGGATCAAAATGGCCAGACTAGGGCTTATAGCCAGCAAGGTCCAGGGTCCAGGAGTTCAAGGAGATAAGCACTGAAGATCGTGTGACACTGTGTGCTCATTCTCTTAGAGCTGAGGCTGTTGGATTCTGCTGGCCAATCCAGTAACCATGGCCTGGGGCCGTGATGACTTGGTTGGTCAAGGAAGGAATCCACAACTTGATTCCCTGCATTCAGTACAGAGAGTCCTATGAGCCATCCTACCCCAAACAGGCAGGGGTCCCAGCACATCCACAGCTTCCTTCAGCTCTGCCCTCAACACAGCACCACTGAGCATACCAGGATTAACTGCTTCCTCAGCATCAGCTCCTCTACCCTGCTCCCCCACCCCCACTCACAGACCCCATTTGGCCTATGTTTCCAGGGTCTTTCCGGCTCCACTGGGACTGTCTCCTGCTTGCACACACATACATCTACCTCTGCTCTATACACAGTTGCCTTTTTGTATTTGCTTGTTTCTGATTTCCAGTTTCCTTTATTTGCTCAACAAACTTACTGGACACCTCTTACGTGCTGAGTCTTAGGTGGACGGCAGGGATGCAGAGGTGAATAAGAGAGCCCCTGCCCACAGGAGCTCACAGACCCAGGGAGACAGACAGGTAAGCATGCAGTCTTTCTGCAGTGTGGTCTGAGCTGGGATGGAGGTGAAGGGGGCTATGGAAGTTCACGGAGGGACCCGAGTGCTGCAGAGGGAGTCATTGAAAGCTCCTCAAGGAGCGCTTTCAATGTAAACTGAAGCATGAAGCAGGAGTAAGAGTTTGATTCTTACACCTGCTCTGTCCAAGAGTTTGATTCTTACACCTGCTCTGTCCAAGGACTGAGGCATAAATTTGGATTCATTTATTCACCCAACCACCCAAACTAATGTTTAATAGCTTCCACCATGTGCCAGACCTCACGTGAGTACTGGTGAGTACCCAGCACATCGCACCAGCCTGGGGATCTCCCCTTGAGCTCTCGGCTCTCCGGAACTCCCCCACCAAGAAGTCATCTGCTTTCCGAGGCCAGCCTCAGACCCTGAAAGGGCACCTCTACCACCTGGCACCATCTCCCTCTGCCTCCAAATATTAGTGGATTTCCCAGACTCGTCTGATTTTCCAAGGGGCCCTTGTATAACCAAAGTACCACAGTCTGACCTCTGAAAAATTACTGGAAAGTCTCTCCCTCCTCCTCCAAGCACGGAAGTTCATGCAAGGTCATACAGAAGACGCTCTGATGAAGTAGCTAGATTGTGTGGAATTCATTGTTGATGACAGCCAAGCCCAGAACACACGTAATCCTGGAGGAAGCATCGGAACTGATTTGAATCTCTCTTCACAAAGAGGGGATCCAGGATTTGGTGTGACCTTGAACAAAACTCCAGTTTGCTCCTGGACTGAACATCCACTCTGCATAATTAATTGAGAACATTGTCCTTACGACTGACCGGCTGGAAGTGATTATTTATCTTAATATTTGCTCCAGGTTCTGGGGATGTGCAAAGTGATTAAAGCAGGGGTTTTGGAAACAGTGACTTGTAGGTTCTCTATCCCTAATTGTTTGCTAACTGATTCACCATAATTACATGTAACATCTCCATATTCCCTCAGGTAATACTTGCATAATATGGAAGCAAAACTGAAATTCCTAAAGTACAAATTCTGTGGGAGTTGAAGGCAAGCTGAGAAATTCCAGAAGCCGTCACATACGTGACCTGCCAACCCAAGGCTCCCATCTCTTATACTACCCTGATTTGTACACTAACACGAGAAAAAGCGGCCCACATGGAATTTTTGAGCTGGGTCACTTCACTGTAGGATATCCATGTGTGGTTAAGAGGCAGACATGTGACAGTGGGTGAGGCAATGAGTTAGCTCAGTTCCATCAGGAAATCTGGGTTATAAACATGGTATTGCCATATTGTCCCTGAGTGTAGGAAAGGAATCTGGGACACAGAGAGTCTGACTGAGTCATCACGGATCTTCCTGAGCCCTGACCCATCCCTCAGGTCTCTCGGTTGCTGGACCCCATGTTACTTGCAAGAAGAGGAAAACAAAGTCCTGGTGCTGCTGTCGTCTTCTAACAGGCCAAGGGAGCCACAGCCGGGCACTCGCCATTCAGCTCCCACAGCTCGCCCCTCCAAGCAACTGCTGAGCTGGGAATAGGTCGGTTGATTGGTATGGGGAGTAAGAGAGAGCCTTTGAGACACACGTTGGGACTCTCACATTCCCAGAAACCCCCATTCTGATTTGTCTTCTTTACGAGTCAGCACCACGGAGAGCGACAGCTCTGGTTCTGGATCTGTAATGACCTGAAAGGTCATGAAGTCTGGTCCCTTACACATGAGAACTCTGTGGCCCAAGAAGCAGAGGGGATTTTCCGGCATCAAGTTAAATCCAATTGCCGAGGGCAAGCAGTATTCAGCTGTTCCTCTGCCTGGACTCTGGGTTCCCTGGAGGCAGGGGCTGGCCCTAACTCATCTGTATCTCCAGAATCCAGCACAGGCCAGTCACGGAGGAGGTGCTCAGTGGACACAGTTTTAACTTCTCTGTCGATCCAAATCCTCCCAGGAGCATCACCCTAGACCAGGCCAAGGAAAGGCTCCCTGGGGCTATGGCCCAGCTGTGGTTGAGAAGGTGTCTGTGCTTAGAGTTGGCATTACTATTTCACACGACAAACCTTCTGTGAGTTATTGTGGCTTCTCCCCAACTATGTAAATTCTCAGCAAAAAGACTATAAATGCATATCCTCTGAATCTTTAATAATGCCTGACACAGATATCTGTAGGGTATCCACATGAAATGCTGCAGAGAGAGAGACAGAGGGACAGCTGGAAGGGCAGAGACTTAGAGAGACAAAGATACTAAACAGAAAGTAAGCAGAACACTGTGCATCACTGAGTCACTACAATTATTCAACGGCCCACAAAACAAAAGAGGACCCCTTTGAGCAGGTAGGGCTCACAGGGCAGAATTAAGACTGTCAGATCAAGAGCAGAAAGTAAACATCATGACTCACTGTTGGTTTAAAATCAACTCCCCCCAAACCCATACGCAAGACAAGTATTGATTGTATTCATCTTCCCTCCAGTGTACGCTCTGGGCAACACCATCGCGTCCACACATTAGTCACTGGTTGTCACGTGCCTGCAGTAGAGGGACATGCTACTAAGAAAAGCCTCACAGCACAAAGATTTATATCAGGTTTGCAGAAGCACGCATGTGAGTCACAGCCCTTGCGCCTGGGCCTCTCCCGCAGATAAGCTATTTGGTTGACACGTGCCAGAGTTGACCAGCCGAAGGATGACAAAACCAGGAGAGATGAGCCTTCTTCCACCTTTAGGAGACTCCCGCCTGGATGGTCAAATAAGGGTCTTCAGGCTCCCACAAGGAAGTGTGGTTTTGTAAAAACACTGTTCTGATTGTATTTGGTTACTATTGGAGTCCACAAGGCTCTGCGTGGCCCACCAAGTCAAGCCCAGGCTGCTTAACCCGAAGAGCAAGGCACCAAGGTCCGAGTCATCCTGCCGCTTTAGACTTGCCTTCTACCCATCACCAGCCATACCCTTGCTGTGTACTCAATGAACTTCTCAGGCATGTGCAGCATGGCCATTCAAACCTCTGTACCTTTGCCCCTGCTCTTCCCTCCTAGGAATGTCTTTCTACTCTACCCTGGCCCCCTTCAACTCCCTCGTCAGCTGGGGACTCTCAGGCATCTTTCAGGACCCCAGTCTGAGTCACACATCACTCCTCACCCCAGAGGTGAGCCTCATGTGTCCCCCCACCATAAGTTCCTACATTAGATGAATTTACTTACTGCCTCCATTAAGTTGCGAATCCTGAGGACAGAGGGTCTGTGTACTGGCTGATTGCCGAATAGCTCCACCATCCCCTATCCCCCCGATTTCACAACAGAATGAAATTTGAGAAAGTGATTCCATGTCCAGGGATGGGCATCTATTAGTCCAAGCTGTTGTGGTAACTTCATCCTCATTAGTGACGATTGGTCGTAAACCCAGGGCTAACCTCATCAGTGCATGGCCATGGCATTGCCCTGGAGAAGGTTGTTGGTTCAGAGGTAAGCACAAGAGCTTGTCCAGTAAGAAGGAAGACAGGACCTTTACCTGTAGAGTTAGCAGGGAATCTCTCTCTCTCTCTCCCCTTCCCCCTCCCTCTCCCCCTCCTTCTTCATCTCTGTCTCCATCCCTACCTCTCCCTCTCTCCTCAACTCAGATTGGCCATGAATGAGGAAAAGCATTGGCCCAGTGGCTCTTTGACCATGAGGAAAACCAGCCTCAGTGTGTATGCAGCTTCATGGATGTCAGAAGACAGAGGTGGGAGAAACCACCTCCTCCATGACACCGTGAAAATTCTTGATCTTCCAAACATGGGTTTCTAATTCTGCCGGCAATGCATTTCCTTACTATGTGAACCAGTCTGGGTTGGGTTGTCCATCACTCCTAGCTGACACCCCTGAGTGATCCAGTGTAGTCAGCTTTGTATCCTAGTGCCCAGCACCCTGCAGGAAGCATGGTAACTGCTCAAAACCAAAAGTGTCAGCATCGCATGGCCAGGTTCTGTTGCTGCTTAAGGAAAGGAATGAATGAGAAAGAGGAGATAAATCAGCTGAGTGCAGTGAGTCCCTCAACCACCAGGCTGGGATGATGAAGGGCAATAATAACAACCCCCTCACACAGGTTCAACAGTGGAGCTAGTACTCACCATGGGTCTCCCTGGTTCCACGTGCCCGGCTTATTTCTACCTTTGGTCCCACCTGGGGGCCCAGAGCACATGGAGGGCATTATTGGGACACACTGTGTATTCCATACTCGAGGTTCTTTATCAGGAAATTTTTTTAAGGTATATTTTAGAACTTGCCCAAAGAATATTATTTTGTATTCCTTGTGCATCAGAGTTACCAAAAAAAAAAAAAAAAAAAAAAAAACTCCATTATCTTAACAAAACAACCAGGCTTATTTCTCCAGAGCCTCTGTTGATTATTATCAACTGTCAACATTGTTTTAATGCCTTCATGTCTTTGTAATCAATATCTCTTCCTGCTTCTTAAGCTTTTTCACTTACCTCTTTCATTCACAGGGAGGTGAATGAAATCACTGTGATTTGTCATATAAATATGATAATCATATTTATCATTTTTAATGTCTTGTAATAGCTTGACTTTGCATCCTCTGCTGTTGGGCATGTGGACTGCCCCTGGTTTGTCACTGGAACAGTCCAGTACTGATAGAACAGCTACTCAAGATGTTAATCTGCCAGTACTTTTTTTTTTTTTTTTTTGGTGACTGCCAGAGGATAGAATGAAAAATAGGGATCCTGCGTCCCTGCCACCCATTAGTTTCAATCACAGTGCATTTGTTTGCAAGGACTGAAACTCGCTCAAGTCAGCAGAAGTAAAGAGAGGGGAATTTTAGTGTAGGGATAGAGGAGGACTCTTGGGAACCAAGCCTCAAGGGAGCAGCTAGGAACCTTTACATTTTTTTTCTGTTCTTACTATGCCCCTTTTTCTCTCTCTCTTTGTCTCCTGTCTTTCTCTACCCGTCTGTCTCTCCTTATCTGTCCCTCTGTCTATATCTCTGTGTCTATCTGTCTTTGTGTCTCTCTCTGCCTCTCTCTCTCCTCTCTTCTCCCTGTATGTCTCTGTCAGTCTGTCTCTCTGTCTCTATCTCTTTCTATCTGTCCCTCTCTCTGTCTCCTCTCTTCTCTCTCCGCCTGTCTCTCTCTTTGTCAATCTGTCTCTCTGTCTCTCTGTCTCTCTGTCTCTGTCTCTTGAGCATCTCCATCACCACCAGGCCCCCAATCCACACAGCCCTTCCGATCCAGTCCCATCATCAATTGACCCTGGGCTGAAATTCCTGGGGCATTGTGCTCATCTGGGGCAGACATGTAGTGAGGGGAGTCATGTGTTATGAACCAAGCCACCAACTTCTGTCTCTTCAACCAGTACTAAAGGCGGGGCAGTTTCCTTCAAAGGCTGGACCCTCGGATTTGAACCTGGCTGTGCCACCCACTGCTCTCTGACCTTGGGTAAATTGTGCCTCGGTAATGAGCTCCCTGTCACTAGACATAATCAAGCTGAAAACCATCACTGACTGTGCTTATCGAGCGTTTACTATACGCCAAGCATAGTACAAGCACTTTACATGAGCTAACTCAGTGAATATTCACCACCTTCTAAGATGAGGAAACTGGGGCACAAGAGCTTAAGTAATCAGCTCTGGACCAGACAACTAGTGTCCAGTACTCAGAGAAGTGCAAATCTAAATGAAGTACCACTTCCACTCCTCAGACTCGCAAAACAAGAGCGTTGGGTGATATCAGTGCAGCCTGGATGTGAGCAAAGTGATGCCCTCATGAGGTGCTGATATGAGTGGCATGTGTCATAGTCCTTCTGTGGAGCCGAAGCCTGGAGATGTTCATCCTCGTGAGTTTCTATTCAGTGACCCCGCAAGTCCACCTGCATGTTCATATCCCAGAGGAACTGTCCACAGAGACTCAAGGAGGCAAATTCAAAGATGTTCATTGCACTGTTGCTTACAGTGGCAAAGGACTGAAAGTAGCCCAGGCTTCCATCACTGGAGGATGGAAATGGACATGCCTTGTACACATTTATGTAGGAGTTGGCTCGATTTCTAAACCAGAAAGTAGAGTGAAAAACGTGGATTGGGAAGAGAGGATAACGGAGGAAGAAAACTTGAAATGGGATGAAATAAAAATGTAAAAACTAGGAATCATCCTGAAAACTCAACTGCTCAGGGCTTCTGAGGATCACCCTGGGCAGGTGCAGAGAACTGCTGTGGACGCCAGATCGTCCCCTCCGAGCTGGAAGGTAAGGGGCCATGCAAGGCCTGCCGTCCCTCCATCCTTCTCTGAAAGAGGCATCTCCAGATCTCTTTGCGGTGCGTGGATGCGGCATCAAATTTGTTCTGGACTTCTACCCATGTTTGGAATATTTACCAAACACTTAAAAATCTTCTTGGTACTTAGGAAAGGATGGAAGCAGCTCATTTTTCACACTTGATTTTCTGTTAGGTCTGGTGGGAATAAAAGCCTAAGGGGAAAATGAGATGGGTTGAAAAAGAAACTTTGGGGAGCTCTGTGCTGCTCACACCCAAGGGACCCCTAACACTATGAAAAACATTGTTTGCAGGATGCACTCTGCTCTCTTCCCGCAGGAGGCAAAGCCAGGCCCTGACCCCAGCTCCGCGGCATCTGTCAGCATCAGGACCTTGTCCAGCCCCCATGGCACAGGTGGTGGAAGTTGAGGCCCCAAGAGGGGACGGGGGGTGCAGTGGGTTGAATGGTAGTCCCCTCCCTCAAAAGCTATGTCTACTTGGAAGCTGTGAATGTGACCTTCTGAAGTCCATTCATGATGACTAGTTAAGACGACCTCAGAAAGCACAGAACAGAACGCCAGGGTAGATGGTCTCACTGAGCCCAGTCCCTCCTTCTGTGAACACAGTTCTCATCACAGGGCCGTAAGGATCCTGCTGCCTGCAGCAGAGTTCCACACAGCCTGGCATGCAAGGCCCTGCTGACTCAGAGACCCCACAGGCTAACACCCACCTCCCTGCAGCTTCTCCCGAGAGGATCACTGGCCGCCCTCTGGCCCCAAAGACAGCTCCATTTCCACTGGTCTCTGGTACCCTGTTAAAGGGCAAATGCCCCAGAAAGGGAGCATGGACCAAGGCTAATGCAAATGGAGAGCGTTACCAGATTTTATGAGCATTAGGACCTTGAAGCTGATTAATTACAGAGAGAAGAGAAGGCGTCTGCTTAATTCAGGTTGGTTTTGCCCATCCCCCCTCGTGAATCAAGCTGCCTCAGACATCTGAGCTGCCATGCTCACGAGCTGGCATGAGCTGGCATGACATCTGAGCTGCCATGCTCATGAGCTGGCATGAGCTGGCATGACATCTGAGCTGCCATGCTAGTGGCTTCATCATTATGAAATAGATTCCCCCGAATGGGGTTGCAAGGTTAAGGTTCATATGAATTTTTAATTTTAACAGATGTTGGCAGATTGCTTTCCTGAAAGGCTGTAACAACTCACACTTCCACCCACGATGTATGAGAGAGCCTTTCTTCCTGAATGCCCTCTGGCAACAATTATCACTCTACCAGTCTTTGGGGGATAAAGTGCTATATCATTGTAACTTTAATCTGCATGTTCTTGACTGCCGGTGAATTTCCATACAATTTTTGGCCATTTGGAGTTGCTGTTGTAGACATCATTTCTTCATAGAGGTGGCTTTTTTTTTCAACTGTGCTGTTTGTTCTTTTCAAATTTTAAAGCACTGTGTATATATTGTATATATATTGACTGTCACCTGCGCTAGACATTTTTTTCAAATCTATCATTTGTATGTTTACTTTGTTCACAAGAGCTTTCTTACCATATATGTTTAAAAATTTTATGTACCCAAATACGTCTACCTTTTCTTTTATAGCATCCAGATTTCTGGTCTTTGTTCGGAAAGTTTCTCCCACCCCTAGATGATACTTAGAGTTTATCTTGCAAATTTTTAACTTATCTTTTGAGACACAGTTTGTAACTGTGTCTCAAAAGATAAGTGAAAATGTTTTGTATGATCTAAAATGTTTTGTATGTTCGAAAATAGCAATTCAATTTTGTTTCCTTCTAAATGGAAAACCAGTTGTGTCAACATCATTTGTTCAAAAAATCATTCTTTCCACCATAGTGAGACACCGGTTTTATTATCTATTAAGGTCTCATACTAAGTAGGACCTATTTTTTGCATGCTCATGCAAGATTCTGTTCCCCTGATCTATTGACGTAATCCTAACCCAGTATCAGATTGATTTGGTTACAGTGGCTTTGTAGATATTCTGACGTCAGGTAAGGTGAGTCATTCATTCTTCACCTATACCTTTGATGTATCTGGTGGGTCTTCTTTTCATGCCTACACCCACGTACTGTATGTGTGGGGACAACTATTAGGCATTTATTTTTCCACAAAAATTTATATGTTATATTATTCAATAACGTACCCCAGGGAGGGAAAAAGACTTTGACATTCTAATTGAAATTTTATTTCATTTACATATTTATTTTAGACAAACTGACATTTTTATGATAAAACATCCCTTTCTAACTCACAATATTCTTTCATTTGATCAGATCTTGATTTTATTATATATCCCTCAATGAGATTTTCTAATGTTCTTCATATAGATCCTGTCCTTTCTTATTATATTTATTTCAAAATATTCTAGAGGTTTTTTTTATCACTATTGCAAATGAAATATTTCTTCTTGTTTCCATCTCTGGATGCTGATTATTGGAAGAGACAAAGCCTACTGATTCCTGTATTTTTATCTTGTAACCATTTCATCTTTGCCATCTACTTTATTTTAAATATTTATTACTGGTTAGATTTTATTTTTTTAACCCAATATGAAAGGCTTTGTCTTCGAGTGTGAAAGTCCAACCATTCAAGCTTAGTGTAATAGCTGATAGACTTTATTCTATTCCTTACAGTTTATTTTATGCTCATTATTTGTTTCACCCTGTTTCATTTTTCCGTTTTCTTATTTTAAGTCACATGAATAAAAAGCTATTATTCATTTCTCCCATTGTTAATTTGGAAGCTCTCTTATTCTTTTCCCTTCCATCAGTGTCTACTTATCCTTTGCCTGCTCTCTTCACCACGTATATATTTGCTACAAATATTTGGAACTAAAATGTTAACTAGTCTCCTTCACACCAAAGATGCACAGTGTCCCCACCAAGATGCTCTGTGTCACTCATACTTCCTCCTCACAGAATGAGATGGGTGCTGGAAATGTTTTCAATTTCCTCTTCTATTTTTCCTTCCACTTCACATAAGACTGTGAGGGTGCTTTCACTCTTCCCCCTCACCCCACCACTCCCAACTCTTAGGTTTTGCTGAGTTGGTTTTATATACTTTCAGTTGAGTAACATACATTTATATACTCTCAGCTGAGTAACATACATAACATACACACATACAGGCATAGCCTGTCCTTTCTATTTCAGGAGTCTTTATTCAACAAACATATTACATACCTCAGATAGTTTAAACTTATTTATTTATATTTAACTACACACAATTGTATATATAATATAGTTTATTACACACCACTGCTCACCATTGCTTCCCTTCTCTTCATCTCCTCCACCCTGAGGTCTCTTTTTGAGTTCGTTTATTATTTAATGAGCATCATTTTTCAGATGGATCATGTGGGTATACACTTCTGGTGAAGGATGTCTTTGATGGAACCTAGGATTTGTGTCTTCATCCTTTGCGCTTAACTGTCTGTAGATGGTACTCCACTGTATTCAATCTTCTAGTTGATGCAGAGGAGAAGTCCAATGTCAGCTGGATTCTTTTTCCCTTGTAGGTAATTTGTATTTCTGCCACAAAGCTTGTAAGTGTTCTCTTTATCTTTAGAGTTGGAGGACTTTAGCAGGATATGCTTAAGACTGTGTCTTTTCTTATTAATCCAAACTGGAACTAGGCAAACCCTTTCAATCCACAGACTCAGGAGAGTTTTTTTGACTCATAAAAGTTGTCTTCTGTTATTTCTTCATCTACCCCTTTGTCATTTTCTGAAGTTCTTACTGTTCATGTGTTAAGTTTTTTGCATCTCTCCTCCTAGTCTTTTCTCTTTTCTCTCATGATTTCCAAGTCTTTATAATTTTGTTCTGAGAATACAAATATTTTAAACACTTGCTCCTCTGAGCCTATAACCTGGGTCTCAGTCTTGATCAACATCTCCTATTTGTTTTTCAACCTCAAGATCACATTTTTCAGTCCCAGAGAGTCTTAGTCACATTATCACCTACATCTCATTATGTTACTTTTTGTTTTAAAATTCAAGTTGTCATCTGTCTCCGCCAACCCTCCATTTCACTAAGCATCTTCTCCATGTATCATGACTTACCTCCCTCTCTCTGGCTCTGGGTTCCCTAGATAGGTTAATTTTTGTCACTCTTCAGAACTTCTGTTTAGTTTGATTATTAATGTGTCCTAAGCAGCAGAAGTTTTGCAGGTGAGAAGGTAGAGCTGGCAGTAGACCAATGAGCAGCCCCCTGCTAAGTAAGGCTCCTGGATAGAGGAGCCTCCCTGACCTCAAGCCGTCATATGCTGTCCCAGCATCAAGGGCAAGGGGTGTTAGTCCATTGTTCTATTAATTCTTCAGCACTTGATTGCCAAGGGGACCAAGCCCATACAAGTAGGTGAATGTTGGCCTTTCCTTCATCCCCCCAGAGTCCTCAGGTCTCAAAGGGCCAAGCTCTTCCCACTGGGCATCTTAAAATGTCCAGTTCTCACCCTGGAATTCCCATAAGGTGGTCTCTATGTCCTTGCTCGATCCCACAAGGCATAACACTTGCAATTGCCACAAAGCCCGGGGCCCCATTGGAATTCAGCTGTCTCTGGACTCCACAGGTGAGGCAACTAGAATGGAGAAGGGAGAGAAGGGCCTGGTCAGGTCACATATTTCCTGATTCTACCTCTTTATTATTATTTGTATTAAATATTAGGAGGGAAGATGGCACAAAGAAATTAGCAGAAGGGAGGAGCATTCGGCAATTCATCAAGATGTGAAGGAGGACTTCCCTGGTGGTGAAGTGGTTAAGAATCTGCCTGCCAATGCAGGAGACAGGGGTTCGAGCTCTGGTCCAGGAAGATCCTACATGCCACGGAGCAACTAAGTCCGTGCACCTAGAGCCCGTGCTCTGCAACAAGAGAAGCCACTGAAATGAGAAACCTGTGCAGTGCAATGAAGAGTAGCCCCCGCTCGCCACAGCAAGAGAAAGCCCATGCACAGCAATGAAGACCCAACACAGCCAAAAATTTAAAAATTAATAAATAATTTTTAAAAAAGATGTGAAGGAATTTGGGACTACTATTTATTGAGCACCTACTATGTGCCTACAGGCAGACATCAATGCTTTTGTACATTATCTCATTTCATCCTCCCATCAAACTTAGAATTAAATACATTCATGCCCAATTGCCTCAGTCAGCTCAAGCTGCTATAATGAAATACTACAGACTGAATGGTTTAAACACCAGATGTTTATTTCTCACAGTTCTGGAGCCTGCGCAGTCTGAGATCAAGGAGCCAGCTGATTCAGTTCCTGGTGAGAATTCTTTTCCTGGCTTGCAGACAGTCATCTTCTTCTTGTGTCCTCACATGACAAGAAGAAGCTCTGGTGTTTCTTCCTCTTCTTATAAAGGCACTAATCCCTTTATGGGGACCCCACTCTCATGACCTCATCTAAATCAAATTATCTCCCAAAGGCCCTACCTCCAAATATCACTATATTTAGGGTTAAGGTTTCATCATGTGAGTTGGGGGTGGGGGTGGGGGGAAGGGTACACAAACATTCATTCCATAACACCATTATAGTGAGAAAAGTTATGAATGAAAGATTCAAGTAGATTAAATATTTTGTTCAAAGTTCAGCAGCTAGAAGTGGCAGTGACGAAATTGAAACCAAGGTCTCCATTATTCCAAGGGTCATGATCTTTGTGCTACACCATGATGAGCACAGACTTTCTTTTTAAAATTTTTCGTAAAAAAACAAACCAAAAAACCCCAAAAATGCTCTGTCCAGGACCGCTGGTTATTTTGTAAGGCTTTATAGCATTTGCTTCTCCCTGTGGTGATGCTACTTGGAATAAACTTGCTGTTCCTTAGCAGAGACAGAATTCATTTTCCTCCTCTGGAATCTGTCAGAACTAAGAATAGGCCAGGGACCATCTGTGTATTTAATAACACTCTGAGCTGGGAGCACCAGCCTGGTGAAGCACCACCTTGGCTAATGGGATGAGACTGGCAAGGGAGGCAGAGAGAGGGCTGTGGCTACTTTGCTGAGGCAGGGCAGGAGATCACCTGTGCTTGCCTCTCAGAGGTGCTGGCCAGGCACACACTCACGTATACACACATATACACACATGCGTGCACATACAAACACACATGCACATGAATTCACACACATATGCACATATCCTCATGCACACATGCATACACACATATGAACATACACACACCATACACACACAACACACTGTGCAGTTTAATACCCTCTCCAATGTGAAGTATGCTAGACTCTTTTATGAAACAGATTTAATATGGAAGTAAAAAAAATAAGCACTTCCCAGTTAACGTTTAAAAAATTGTCTTTTTAAAGATTCCTGATTTCTATATATTGCACAAGCAGCTTTATGCTAGCAATAAAGGAAATGAGAAAGAAGGGGAAACATTTGGTCAGAAACCCTCTAGTCCAGCCACACTTTGTCTTAATTCCCCCATGTTTCTCTGCATATCTTCCTCAGATGGAGAGTCTTTTGGCAAAGCTCCAATCCTTTCTTGCTCAGTCTTTTCCTGCTTTGCAGATTACTTTCAGAGTTATTTTTGTTATCATCCAGAGTTTAGTCCCACAGGGTGGGATTTCCTAATTTACTTTGTTGTATAAATACCCTTACTGCTGTATCTTTTTAGTTTGCAAATTTTTGCCACCATATATAACAGCACGGAGAACACTTTTGTGAAGTGGGGTTCTACTGTTTATGGAATACGTCTTAAGGATGAATGGATGGTCACTGGGTGGGCGATGGGAAAGGTCGGGTTAAAACTGTGTTTTATAAACTTCATCTTTGTGGGACCCTCAGGGACATCGAGAGATGCTATGCTTGCTGAATACAAGAAAATGAGAGGTCGAAAGACGGGCTGAGCTGGGAGGGTCTAGGCAACCCCACCTCCACTTCAGTTGGAGCCTTGCTTTCTTCTTCTATGTGTTGGACTCCTGCAGTCCATTTTGTTTCAGTAAAGAGTGGCACTGCTAAACACATGTTTGAACATTGGAGGTCAAAATTATTCCTAAGAATATTCCTATTCAGCTTTCATTTGTTCATTAATGCGTATTCTCATGCATTTAATAATCCATGAGCGGGTATTTTCATTTATTTAATCATTCAGCAAGTTTTGAAGATCCTTTATGTGCCAGGCTAGACATCAAAGGTAAAATATGGTTAGGAAGCCCCTGCTATAGGGCCCACAATTTACTAGGAGAGAGAGAGAGACACCGGATACTGATTATGATGAGGAAAACTCAGGAGCCACCAGAACATTAACTTACTTAATTCTCCCAAATGCCTTCTGGGGTAATACTTGTGATATCCCACCTTATAGATAAGGAGATTGAGGCTTAGTGACAAGTCAGAGATCACACGGCTGATAAGTGCCATGTGGGACTCAAACTGAATCTCTCTGACCAGAGTGGGAGCTCTCTACCACCATGCAGCCCTGCATCTCTTAGAGAGATGACTGATCAAAGCACGTGACACCTACTATACAGTATAAACCATGGGCTATAAGAGCTCCAAGAGAAAAGGGGAAAGTTGGGGAGGCCCAGAGAGGGTAAGTGACTCCAGTGAAGTTGCACAGCTAAGTTGGGAGAGAGCTGAGGTGGAACACCAGGCTCCTTGACTCCCAGTCCAGTGCTCCTGCCTCATCAAGCAAAGGACAGACCCCCGGCTCTTTGTCCTTAGGTGGGGAGAAGCCATGGATTTCCTGGGAAGTGATGTGCTGTCCAGGGCAAGGACAGCAGAAGCGACAACAGGGGAAATTTCCCTGGCAAGGGACAATGGAAATGCAGGATTTTACACAGCAAATCCTCTCGGGCTCTTTGAAAAACTGGGTCAGCTCCCAATCTGCATGCCCTCTTTGCCTGGAGTTTTCTACCTGGAACAGCATTTCATGCACCGCAGACATCATTACTGTCCCCCAGGGGACTGAACAGTCTGACAATGCTCCCCAAAGTTAATGACAAAAATTATGCAAAATCTCAGGGAAAATGTCCCTCACCTTGCACCACCCTCCTTCCCTCTGGGGCTGAAGTTCTAAGACATGAAAACCAATCTACTTTAACACACACCTCATCACTTCTGTACAGGATGAAAGGGTGCACTTGAAAGGGATGACAGAAGGCAGTGCAGGCCTCCTGGGGCTCAGCTTTATCACTACTACAGGTCGCAGAAAACGTTTCATTTGGGGAACAACAGTGCCCAGGACTGTGGGTCTGGATTACTGAGATCCAGCTGCCAACTCAAAGTGTGACCTTGGGCATGTCACTTCCCCCCAGTGGCCCTTAGTCTCTCCTCACTTGTCAAATGAAGGCATTGGACCAGGTGTATCAGTCAGGGTTCTCCAGAGAAACAGAACCAATAAGATACATGAATCTTTATATATGTATATATGTTTATAAATATATCCTTATATAGAGCAGAAGCAAGAAGAACTACAGTCCTGCAGCCTGTGGAACAAAAACCACATTCACAGAAAGGTAGACAAGATGAAAAGGCTATGTACTGGATGAAGGAACAAGATAAAACCCCAGAAAAACAACTAAATGAAGTGGACATAGGCAACCTTCCAGAAAAAGAATTCAGAATAATGATAGTGAAGATGATCCAAGACCTTGGAAAAAGAATGGAGGCAAAGATTGAGAAGATGCAAGAAATGTTTAACAAAGACCTAGAAGAATTAAAGAACAAACAAGCAGAAATGAACAATAAAATAACTGAAATGAAAAATATACTAGAAGGAATGAATAGCAGAATAACTGAGGCAGAAGAAAGGATAAGTGACCTGGAAGACAGAATGGTAGAATTCACTGCTGCAGAACAGAATAAAGAAAAAGAATGAAAAGAAATGAAGACAGCCTAAGACACCTCTGGGACAACATTAAATGCAACAACATTCTCATTATAGGGGTCCGAGAAGGAGAAGAGAGAGAGAAAGGACCCAAAAAAATATTTGAAGAGATTATAGTCGAAAACTTCCCTAACATGGGAAAGGAAATAGCCACTCAAGTCCAGGAAATGCAGAGAGTCTCATACAGGATAAACCCAAGGAAAACATACTGAGACACATAGTAATCAAATTGGCAAAAATTAAAGACAAAGAAAAATTATTGAAAGCAGCAAGGGAAAAATGACCAATAAATACAAGGGAACTCCCATAAGGTTAACAGCTGATTTCTCAGCAGAAACTCTACAAGCCAGAAGGGAGTGGCATGACATATTTAAAGTGATGAAAGGGTAGAACCTACAACCAAGATTACTCTACCTGGCAAAGATCTCATTCAGGGTCCATGGAGAAATCAAAAGCTTTACAGACAAGCAAAAGCTAAGAGAATTCAGCACCACCAAATCAGCTCTACAACAAAGGTTAAAGGAACTTCTCTAAGTGGGAAATACAAGAGAAGAAAAGGACCTACAAAAACAAACCCAAAACAATTAAGAAAATGGTCATAGGAACATACATATCGATAATTACCTTAAAAATGAATGGATTAAATGCTCCCACCAAAAGACACAGGCTCACTGAATGGATACAAAAACAAGTCCCATATATATGCTGCCTACAAGAGACCCACTTCAGACCTACAGACTGAAAGTGAGGGAATGGAAAAAGATATTCCATGCAAATGGAAATCAAAAGAAAGCTGGAGTTGCAATACTCATACCAGATAAAATAGACTTTAAAATGAATAATGTTACAGGAGGCAAGTAAGGACACTACTTAAGATCAAGGGATCAATCCAAGAAGAAGATATAACAATTATAAATATATGTGCACCCAACATAGGATCACATCAATACATAAGGCAACTGCTAACAGCTATAAAAGAGGAAATCTACAGTAACACAATAATAGTGGCAGACTTTAACACCTCACTTACACCAATGGACAGATCATCCAAACAGAAAATTAATAAGGAAACACAAGCTTTAAATGACACAATAGATCAGATAGATTTAATTGATATTTACAGGACATTCGATCCAAAAACAGCAGATTACACTTTCTCCTCAAGTGCACATGGAACATTCTCCAGGACTGATCACATCTGGGGTCACAAATCAAGCCACAGTAAACTTAAGAAAATTGAAATCGTAACAAGCATCTTTTCTGACCACAACACTATGAGATTAGAAATCAATTACAGGGGGAAAAAAACCCGTAAAACCACAAACACATGGAGGCTAAACAATGCATTACTAAATAACCAAGAGATCACTGAAGAAATCAAAGAGGAAATCAAAAAATACCTAGAGGCAAATGACAATGAAAACACGACGATCCAAAACCTATGGGATGCAGCAAAAGCAGTTCTAAGAGGGAAGTTTACAGCAATAAATCCTACCTTAAGAAACAACAAACATCTCAAATAAACAATCTAATTTTACACCTAAAATAACTAGAGAAAGAAGAGCAAACAAAACCCAAAGTTAGTAGAAGGAAAGAAATCATAAAGATCAGAGCAGAAATAAATGAAATAGAAACAAAGAAAACAATAGATCAATAATAGATCAATAAATCAATAAACAATAGATCAATAAAACTGAAAGCTGGTTCTTTGAGAAGATAAACAAAATTGATAAACCATTAGCTAGACTCATCAAGAAAAAGAGGGAGAGGACTCAAATCGTTAAAATTAGAAATGAAAAAGGGGAAATTACAACAGACACCACAGAAATACAAAGCATCCTAAGAGACTACCACAAGCAACTTTATGCCAATAAAATGGACAACCTGGAAGAAATGGACAAATTCTTAGAAAGGTATAACCTTCCAAGACTGAATCAGGAAGAAATAGAAAATATGAACAGACCAATCACAAGTAATGAAATTGAAACTGTGATTAAGAATCTTCCAACAAACAAAAGTCCAGGACCAGATGGCTTCACAGGTGAATTCTATCAACATTTAGAGAAGAGCTAACACCCATCCTTCTCAAACTCTTCCAAAAAATTGCAGAGGAAGGAACACTCCCAAACTCATTCTATGAGGCCACCATCACCCTGATACCAAAACCAGACAAAGACACTACAGAAAAAGAAAATTACAGACCAATATCACTCATGAATATAGATGCAAAAATCCTGAACAAAATACTAGCAAACAGAATCCAACAACACATTAAAAGGATCATACACCATGATCAAGTGGGATTTATCCCAGGGGTGCAAGGATTCTTCAATATATGCAAATCAGTCAATGTGATAAACCATATTAACAAATTGAAGAAGAAAAACCATATGATCATCTCAATAGATGCAGAAGAAGCTTTTGACAAAATTCAACACCGATTTAATGATAAAAACTCTCCAGAAAGTGGGTATAGAGGGAACCTACCTCAACCTAATAAAGGCCATATAAAATAAAACCACAGCAAACATCATTCTCAATGGTGAAAAACTGAAAACATTTCCTCTAAGATCAGGAACAAAACAAGGATGTCCATTCTCACCACTATTATTCAACATAGTTTTGGAAGTCCTAGCCACAGCAATCAGAGAAGAAAAATAAATAAAAGGAATACAAATTGGAAAAGAAAAAGTAAAACTGTTACTGTTTGCAGATGACATGATACTACACATAGAGAATCTTAAAGACGCCACCAGAAAACTACTAGGGATAATCAATGAATCTGGTAAAGTTGCAGGATACAAAATTAATGCACAGAAATCACTTGCATTCCTATACACACAAGTTTATGATGAAAAATCTGGAAGAGAAATTAAGGAAACACTCCCATTTACCATTGCAACAAAAAGAATAAAATACCTAGGAATAAACCTACCTAGGGAGACAAAAGACCTGTATGCAGAAAACTATAAGACACTGATGAAAGAAATTAAAACTGATACAAACAGATGGAGAGATATACCATGTTCTTGGATTGGAAGAATCAACATTGTGAAAATGACTCTACTACCCAAAGCAATCTACAGGTTCAATGCAATCCCTATCAAATTACCAATGGCATTTTTTACAGAACTAGAACAAAAAAATCTTAAAATTTGTATGGAGACACAAAAGACTCCAAATAGCCAAAGAAGTCTTGAGGGAAAAAAACATAACTGGAGGAATCAGGCTCCCAGACTTCAGACTATACTACAAAGCTACAGTAATCAAGACAATATGGTACTTGCACAAAAACTGAAATATAGATCAATGGAACAGGACAGAAAGCCCAGAGATAAACCCACACACCTATGGTCAACTAATCTATGGCAAAGGAGGCAAGGATATACAATGGAGAAAAGACAGTCTCTTCAATAAGTGGTCCTGGAAGAAGTGGACAGCTACATGTAAAAGAATGAAATCAGAACACTCCCTAACACTATACACAAAAATAACCTCAAAATGGATTATAGACCTAAATGTAAGACCAGACACTATAAAACTCTTAGAGGAAAACATAGGAAGAACACTCTTTGACATAAATCACAGCAAGATCTTTTTTGATCCACCTCCTAGAGAAATGGAAATAAAAACAAAAATAAACAAATGGGACCTAATGATACTTAGAAGTTTTTGCACAGCAAAGGAAGCTACAAACAAGATGAAAAGACAACCATCAGAATGAGAGAAAATATTTGCAAACGAATCAATGGACAATGGATTAATCTCCAAAATATATAAACAGCTCATGCAGCTCAATATAAAAAAAAAAAACCCAATCCAAAAATGGCCAGAAGACTTAAATAGACATTTCTCCAAAGAAGAAATACAGATGGCCAAGAAGCACATGAAAAGCTGCTCAACATTACTAATTATTAGAGAAATGCAAATCAAAACTACAATGAGGTATCACCTCACACGAGTTAGAATGGGCATCATCAGAAAATCTACAAACAACAAATGCTGGAGAGGGTGTGGATAAAAGGGAGCCCTCTTGCACTGTTGGTGGGAATGTAAATTGTTACAGCCACTATGGAGAACAGTATGAAGTTTCCTTTAAAAATTAAAAATAGAATTACCATATGACCCAGCAATCCCACTCCTGGGCATATACCCAGAGAAAACCAAAATTCAAAAAGACACATGCACCCCCAGTGTTCATTGCAGCACTATTTACAATAACCAGGACATGGAAACCACCTAAATGCCCATCAACAGATGAATGGATAAAGAAGTTGTGGTACATATATACAATGGAATATTACTCAGCCATAAAAAGTAACGAAATTGGGTCATTTGTAGAGACGTGGATGGATCTAGAGACTGTCATACAGAGTGAAGTAAGTCAGAAAGAGAAAAACAAATATCGTGTATTAACGCATATATGTGGAACCTAGAAAAATGGTACAGATGAACTAGTTTGCAGGGCAGAAATTGAGACACAGATGCAGAGAACCAATGTATGGACACAAAGGGGGGAAAGTGGAGGGTGTGTGTGTGTGTAATGAATTGGGAGATTGGGATTGACATGTATACAGTAATATGTATAAAATGGAAAACTAATAAGAACCTTCTGTATAAAAAATAAAATACAATTCAAAAAAATGTATGGGAATTATGAATATAATAACTTTATTGTAGAAAAATTCTTTTTACTCTAAGGGTAAAGATTTTAGAGACATATTTTGATTTTTATTCAGTAACCCCAATGTGGTAGGTGTAAAAATATATATATATATATTTATATCTCGTTATATATATCCTTACATATATCTTTATATATCTATCTACATATGTGTATATATGTATGTCTTGATCCATACATATATGCATATATATCCATATATCTATATCTTTATATGTACCTTTATTATATAATCTATATCAATATTGATATATAAGGAGATTTATTTTAAGAAATTGACTCAGATGGTTGTGGAAGTTGAAATCTTTAGGGCAGGCCAGCAAGCTAGAAACTCAAGCTGGAGTTGATGCTGCAGTCTGAAAGCAGAATTCTTCTTCTCCAGGAAACTTCAGTTTTACTCTTAAGGCCTTCAAATGATCGAATGGTATGATGAAGATGATGGCATGATGGTGGTGCTGGGATGATGATGATGATGATGATAATAATGATGAGATATGATGATGATATTGATGGGATGATGAAATGAAGATGATGGCATGATGGTGGTGGTGGGATGATGATGATAATGATGATGATGGTGACATTATATTGATGGGATAATGATGGGATGATGAAGCGTGTACATACCCATGGATGCTGCTCTAATAATACCCAGTTTGGACAGAGGAAAAGATGGTCCGTGACAGGATACAAACTTGATGTGATCATGTCTGAGTTCTCATCCCTGTTCTATCACATTATAGCGAGTAGTTTAACCTACCTGAGCCTCATTCATCCAAGATATTTAGACAAGATTTCCCCAAAGACCCAAGGGATAGTCAAATTCTGCCCCTGACTGGCTGCGACTCCCCAGGAAACCTTTGAAGAAAATTTTGGCTCAGAGAAGAAGCAGACAGAGAAGGCTTTCTGACCAGCTACATGAAGAAGGCCAACAGTCACCTACACCCAGTGAACTTCTTTCCTGAGCTAAGCTGACTTGACTGACCTTGAGCTGATGTGGGTTGAGAGGTCTGCCCTGCTCCTACACCTCACAAGCTTGTGTCTGGTGTCACCTCCCTGCCTCCCCTGACTTCCCCTCAGACTCCTTGCCTCTGAGATGTCACCCCCCCCAATTCTTTCTCTGCTTCCACCAGCTCCTCAGCTTCCAAAGACAGCACTCACATTTTTATAATGGCTTTTTAAAACATTTCCCTTTCTGCATGGTTTCACCTGCATATATACTTTAATTATTGAATTACCGTGAGCTTAAGAGTTTGAGTTCTGCTTTTCCACTAACATCATGTCCATTTAACATCATCGCTTGGGTTTATTTGCTGCATGTTATTTCTAATACCAACAAATCCCCTGGCATGAGGGCTGATTGGACTGCGTATCCACACTCAGAGTGTCAGAGGTGGGCACCATGCCAGGTCCATCTCAGCTTCCAGGGAGCGTGCAGCCTGATTTTACAATTTCATGCCCACACTTACTCAAATATTCCCTGATATTGGATGCTTGGGTTCATTCAGATTTCCCCTTTTGTAAATGATTCTAAGATTAATATCTTTGGGCATGGAGGTTTTCCCAATTTTTGGATCATTTATTTCTTGGACCATTTATGGAGCACCTCTGCACCATCAGGTGATCTATTTCAGCTTGGCAACATCTTCTTCTGGCTTCTCCACTGCATCTCAGGGGAAATGCACACAACCAATATTCCCAGAATCCTCTTCCAAGATGATTCCTATTTAGTTTCTGCAAAACAGAGGTCCTCTTGAGAATGAAAGGGAAAAGAGAAGAATCCATTAGTATTTGATACAGTTGGGATCATCAGTACCAAATATTCTTCATTTCAGGTGTCCACTGGAGTCAGCCTGCTCCAGTGCTACAAGCAGCTAGAATCAGGGATGGTGCCTCCCCTGTAATGCCAGAACCTTCATATTATCTCAGATGGACACTATGGTGTCCCCCGCATGTCCCCTCTTCAAGGATGATAAACACATCTCCTGGATTCGGATGGCTTACAGCTGTGTCCCTCACTGGGAACTGCCCTCCAAGTTGGGTAAAGCCATACCCAAGTTTATGTCCTCTCCAACGGATGGTCAGTGCCTAGATACATAGGCCCTACTCTCTTGCTCCAGTTTGGGACAATGAAGGGCCATCCCAGCTCCAGAGCTCCCCATAAGACAGGCTGAGGCCTCCAGGTAACCTCATTACAAGTCAACTTCTCCCTCCACCTGACCCTTCCTTCCTCACTTCCTTACAGGAGTATCTCCCCAAAACACTCTCCAATGGAATCTCACATACAACTCCTTCTCAGAGCCTGTTTCCAGGGAACTCAACCTAAGACATTGGTCTTTGCTGCCCAAGACTTTATAATGGTCATGTAAATGGAGCAACCTCAGGGTTGGTTTGTTGTGGCAACTGGCACTAATTATCCTAACTACAACAGAAATTGGGACAGGAAGTAGACTTCTGTTGGAGCAACAAACCTAAAATGTGTGACTCTTCCTTAGTGGTAGTGTGACGGGCATTGCGGAAAATTAAGGCTTAGGATGGAAATATATCAATTCATTGTATTATAAAACAGCACAACATAGGGTCAAACTGTTGCTTGCAGTTACCTGGGAGGCAGACCATGGGCTTACTGAAATGGCAACTCCAGGGCAAGGATTGGAAAAATATCATTAGTGATACATGTTGGTTGCTATTGACTGGATTTGACAAGATATTATAAGAAGAGATGAGCTCAGCCAAAAAGAGGGCAATAGAGAGTCCAGAAAATTGGGGCCTTTCAGGGATGAAAAAGCCAACTGTTTCTAGATCCAAAACAGGAAGAGATGGGATCAAAAGAGCCTTTAAGGTACAAAGTCCAGCCAAACGTCCCAGGAAAGATCAATCCACAGCAAAGATCAGAGTAAGGCTGTGGGTTGCCCACCTGCTGCTCCAGATAACCTCAATGGGGCCTCTATTAAGTTGGGTGTAGCATGGGGCAAGGGAGCAAAGGAATAATGCAGATTGGGAACTAGTTTCAAAACAAGCTCTAGGTGCAGTTGCTGAGTCATGGACCCAGCTGGAAGCAAATATATCAGTAATGTACTGTCTTTGAGGATCATATTACCAAAGAACTCACACAGCCAGGCTGAGGAAGCCTTTCACTGTTCAAGTCTTAAAACAATCCTTATGCCAAAACTTCCAAAACACCAAGTGGGCCAAGGAGCCAAGCAGTCCCCAGAGAGGGCTTATTTCTCAATGACCACTTCACATGCTACCAAGAAGTCTCATAAGAAAGGAGCCTCCTAGAAGGCTCTTCTAGGACTAAGAGAGAACAATGAACAAGGGAATATCTCCCAAAGAGCAGAGTCGTTAAAATAGGGGCTTTGATGGGTCTTCCCTGTGGGATTTCAGAGCCATGATGGACAGAGACTCCTGGGTACCTCCCATCCTCCCTGTCTTCCAATGGAAGTGCTTATTGAGGTCATATTGTCCCAGTTCCAACATTATATCCTGGGTGTGGGATTGGCAAGTGACTGGTTTTTTCAGTTCAGAGATCCCTGGACCAAGAGGAAACATGTAGACCTGTTGGGAAAATGGCTGAACATTTTCAGCAAATCCTGGACTTAAAACTGGATGTAGCAACTGGAAGAGATTTTGGAGGAGGGGTTAAGCGGGTTGTGTGTAGGAGGGGAAGAGATCAAAGGGGTATTTGGAGCCCAGAGTGAATACTCAGTAGAGACAGTGCTCACCAAGTGTTCTGTGTGCTTTCCTACACTCCCCAGCTTTCTTTGCAGTTAGACTGGGGCCATGTGACAAGTTCTAGCCAATGGTTGGTGAAAGAAGTGACGTGTGTCTTTCTTGCAGGGGAGTATGCACCAAATGACATAGCTACAAGGTGCAAGAGGGGCCCCCTGAGCACATTGAACTTCACACAAGAAATAAATAGAACTTTATTGCATTAAGTCATAGAGATTCCTAGGTTTATTTGTTTCTGCAGCAGAGCCTAGGCTGTCCTGACTAATATTCCTACAATGTGCTATTTTCCTCAAGTCACTGAGCAGTAACAGTAGATAAAAAGGTAATGCATTTAAGTAGTTAAGAAATTCCCAAAATCTGATGCTGCTGGTCCCTGGACTTCTGGAACCTCTTCTGAACCAGTCCACAGGTTTGGTTGGATTCATTTTCTCTGTTGTTATTTCTGAGGAGTGAGGGGGGCTGGAGGATACCCTTCAGCTGATACCCTCTCTCCTCTTTCTGACTCCAGCCCTTCCACAAACTGTGTGGCCCAGACTTCCCTATGAAGGCCCCTCTCCCACTGTTTGTCTCACCAGAAAAGAGTGACAGGTTCCCAGACAATGATCATTACCCTTTCTGAAGATAGTCAGTCTAGGCAAGAGCCCACTCTTTGGGTCTGCAGCCCCACCCAGAGCCAGCCTTCTTAGGGCATTTCTCTCCACACTGTTATAGCTTTGTTCCAGTGCATTTAGACCAAGAGACTCTGAAACTTTTTGGGACATAGAGCCCTTTGAGGAGCATCTGTTCCCCATTTTAAGGATCTCTTTACCTAAAGTTAAGAATCTCAGGATTTAGAGCCTTAAACATGAAAGCCTGAAGGCATTTCTTCTTCCCAACTCTGATATTTAGGAGTGTGGAAAGTACGGGGGAATGATCCAGGCTCAGCTCCAGAAAGTGTCCAGGTCAGGATCCAGGCTCTGCAGATACCTGCCATATCTGGATTGAGAAGCCTTATCCATTTCTGCGAAAGACAGTTTCCCCCTGAAGCCAGCCATCAACTGGCATGTGGTTTAAACAAGACTTTCTCATTCCTCCCTGAATAAACTTTGGCTTTTGAAAGTACAGAATCATCTAACTTATGCAGTAGTTCTTAACCTGCGTGTAAACCTGCCTTTAGTTTCAGGATGTTCAAAGGTTCCCTAAAGCCCTATCATGGGCCTCTTAGGGATTAAAAGGTTTTACCTAGAGAGGAAAAAAAATACTCATATTTTAGTCTTTTTGTTAAATATATAAAAGGTCCTCCAAAGACTTTCTTAATGATGCCAATTTGGACCTTCTTTATTATTAAGTACACAATTTCAGTCCATTAAACTTGGAATCGTAGCGTTTCAGCAGTAGAGATGCTCTTAGGGATCAACTATCTCTGAAACAGGGGAGTGTCTGAAGGAGTTGCAGTGACCTCAAAGCCATAACAAAGTACTAAGTATGCCGGGAGCCTCATCTTCTAATTATTTCAAACAACTGATTCATTTTGATCTCTTTTATATTACGGAGGACCACATAAGGTTCTCTAGAGACGGGGGTGAAAATATAGTTTAGCTGCTCAGCAATTAAATTACTGATCTCATTTAAATGACCTTCAACTTACTAATGGAGAAACTGAGGCTCAGACTGGGTTCTAGGATAAAGTAAGCCTTATTTTTTAGGTCTACTTTGTTTTATTTATTATAAACAATATTTGTTAATATATAAATACGTTTATAAATGTATTTATAAATAGTACTATCTTCAAAGACAAACCCAACCTAGTTTTCATTGCACTCTCTACTCCCACACTGGGTTACAGTCAGGTTTGAAGTTTCCTGTGAAACCAGGTTGTCTCATTTCTAAACTTTTGCTGCACTATTTCCTCTATCTGGAATGCCTTTCCTGACATGTGCTTGCTTCCCTGCCTCTCCATCCCCCAAACTCACCTGATGCACATGAGTCCATTTTTACAAATGGGGCTTTCTCTTCGCTTCCAGATAGAATAGACCACCTCTACCCTGAGCCCATGGAGCCTTCTGTCCATCAGCTTCTCATAAGTACTGCCTTGCCTTCTCAGCTGTGAGCTCTCTGAGCCCAAGATCCGTGTTTCATTGTTTCTGTATCCCCTGAACTAGAATATATATCATTTTGAGTTATTCATGAGCCTTGGCTTGTGTGACTTTGGATTTAGGAAGAAGAGCCCTTTATACTTGAAGATTCCTGGTATGTTGAGAGACCATGCGAAGTGGGCAGCTGGGGCTACACTGGTCCTCAGGTCTGGGCAACCAACCACACCCTGCTGCAATTCCTTGCTCTCAGGGAGTCTTGTTCTTAAAAGTAAGGAAGCCTAAACTGCACACTTCTAACATAGGTCAAAAATGAATCTCAAAAGAAATTTTTTAATATTTTGGATTAAATGAATTAAATATTAATATATTATTTTAAAATATTTTGAATTAAACTTATCAAATTTATGGGATGCAGGAAAATCAGCACTGAGAGAGAAATTTATAGATTGCATGCAAATGTTAAAAAAGAAGAAATATCTAAAATCAATAATTTATGTTTCCACTTAAGGAAACTTAAAAAAGAAGACCAAATTAAGTCCAAAGTAAGTGGAAGAAAAGAAATGATAAGAATTAGAGCAGAAATCAATGAATTTGAGAACAGGAAATCAACTGAGAAAATCAATGAAACCGAGAGCTGGTTCTTTGAAAAGATCAATAAAATTGATAAGCCTCTAGTCAGCCTAACTAAAAAACAGAGACAGAGAGAAGACACAAGTTACTAATATCTGAAATGGAAGAGGGGACATCACTACAGATCCCACACATATTAAAAGGATAATAAACGAATACCATGAATAACTCAATGCTAACCACTCTGATAACCAAGATGAAATGGACCAATTCCTTCAAATATACAATCTGACAGAATTCACACAAGAAGAAATAGACTATCTGAATAGCCATATATATATTATAGGAATTCAATCAATAATAATAATCTTCCAAAACAGACAGCATCAGATCCAGATGGGTTCACTGGTGAGTTCTACCAAACATTCAAGGAAGAAATTACAATCTCTTTCTACAATCTCTTTCAGAGGATGGAAACAGAGGAACTATTTCCTAACTCATTCTATGAGACCAGCATTACCCTATTACCCAACCAGACAGAGACATTACAAGAAAACTACAGACTAATATCTCTCATGAATGTGGATGCAAAAATCCTCAACAAAATATTAACAAGTTGAATCTATTACTATAGAACAAGAATTACACTCCACAACCAAGTGAGATTTATCCCGGGTATGAAAGTCTGGTTCAACATTCACAAGTAAGGGAGCCTAGAAAGAAAGTTGGGGGAAAGAAACCTAAGAGCTAAAAAGGGAGGATTTCCTGAATGAGCTCTCTCTTTGGAAATCCTCATGGAATAGGACAGGCCCTGGAAGACACTAATTCTGCCAAGGTTAGACATCTGAATATGGTGGGCAAACTAGATTTATACTCGAGTTGTTCCCTGTTGTTGCCCCTCGACATTCAATGAAACCTTTGGAATTTCTTGTGGTCTCAGCTCAGGAATTCAAGAGCAGGGGCTTGGTCTTATGCAAGCTCCAATATTCAAGGGTGAAGGCAACCAGGTTGTCTTATTTCTAAACTTTTGCTGCACTATTTCCTCTATCTGGAATGCCTTTCCTGACATGTGACGATATCTTTCTCCCAAAAGCTCTTACTAAAACCAATATGAAAACAGAGCTTGGACGTATACTGAGCTATGGCCATCTCGTGTGTTTCTCCCTTACATCCACACAGACAAAGGAGGCTCTTCACATACTAATGGCTGCCATTTACTGAGCACCTACTCTGTGCCAGGCACTTCATAAACATATTCCAATCATTCCAGCAATGGTTGAGGTCCCCAGCTCTGATTTTGGAGGACAAATCTGAAGCTCAGAGAGGTTAAGTGACTGGCCTGAGATCCACAGCAAATAGCAGAGCTGGGATTTGAACCCAGGTTTGTCGGATTCCAAAGCTTATGCTATTTCTATTTCCAGTTTCGCTTTGCACCTGCTGCTTTGTCCCCTCCCTGTTAAAGACAGCTCCACAATATTCTAATTTCCCTACTCACTCAGCCATTACCCCACTGCCTCCTGTGTACCAGGCACTGTGTACCATCAAAAATCTGGGACGACCAAGGCATGAGCGACAAAGGGCAAGAAGACGAACTTCCTGAAATTTGCACCATCCAAATTGCCAAAGAAGATCTCAGTTGAATGTGAGATAAAGGCCAAGATGGTCAGTGTGCCCTTCCCATTTCAGCTTCCCATTTCCACTTGCCTGCAGTTGCAGCTTGGGTCTGCCAGTGGAAGAACTGGGGTTAGAATCCACACTCCTTCCCTCCCCACACTGCCACGGCCATGGCCATTTATCTACAAAAGTGTGACGGCAGAAAAGCCATCTCTGGCTCTAACCTCTAAGCTGACCTTCAAGGCCCAGGACTGGTCAGCTGGTGGAACCCCAGCTGTTCTTCCTGCAGAGCATTTTAACTGAATAAAGCACCCTTGGGAGCCAGTAGAATAAATCCATGGTGACGTCAAGGCAGGTGCTACAATAAGAGAGTTGGGGGCGGGTAAGGTCCTTCTGCCAAGCGTCGAATTACTGGGTCACGGCTGAGAAAATGTCATCAAACAATGTCATTGAGTGCTTTGCATTTTATAAACTCAAGAACAGTAGCCTATATAAAGGCACACTGGAGTGACACTGATGTTTGGACTTCGGGTCTCTGAAACGCTCATGGAAACATTTCTGGAACCTCTGCCTGAGCCCTTCCAATAACAGGAAACTCACTATTTAACACAGACTATTCTGTATAAGGATGCCTGGGGGTGGAGTTCCATCTCCTTCTCCACCAGACTCTTTAGGGCCTGGTCTTTATACCCCGGACAGCAGAAAGAGGCCTCTTTCCCTGGGCCCCAGCCAGGAGCTAGAAGAGTCTAGCTCTTTCTTCATCAGAGTTCATTTTTTTCACAGAAAGCAAACTCTTTATTGGGGAAATTTAGCTGGTTAGCAGAGGCCCATTTCTTAGGCACTAGAGCTCCCTGCTGGCTACATATGAATCTTGCTGGTCCTTGAACATTCTAAGTTAGAAAGCTCCCAGTTTAAGATGTTCAGACTTTTTACTTGTGAAATCAAACCACACGCCACTCAAAATCCATGGAGAAGAAGGTGGTTTATTCCATAATGAGTGCTGAGGGTGAACAGTATGGAGGGGAGTGGTGGAGAGGATGTCATTAGATTCCACACTACACTGGCATGAATTCCAGATGAATTAAAGAGTGACATATAAAAATATGGACTACTAAAAGAACTAGGAGAAAATATGCACATTGTTTGATTCATGGTGGAAAATGCTTTATAAATACAGAACCAAAATAAGATTTCACAGAGGAAAATATTAATAGATTTGACAAGGAGGACTATGTTCATTTCCTCGTGGCTGTTGTCTTGGGTTGAAACAGACATAGGACAGAGATTTGGTTTATCGCGAAGGGCTCACATGTCAGGGAAGGAGTGAGACAAGCAAGACTGGCAGAAAGAAAGGCTGAACTGCAGTGTAATTGCAACAGAGATGACCACAAAGGGAATTCTAGAACTAGGAGAGAGCCTCCAGCTGTCCTGAATCCAGGCAAAGGGCTCAGGCTTTTGTGCTCCCATATGGACCAGTCATTGGATGTGAGATGCCCTAGGGAGTCAGTTCCCAGGTGGGACAGAGCTGTGAGCCATCCATCAGCAGCCGTCCTAGCAGCTGGGGAAATGAGTGCCTCTATCCTGCCTTGAGAATCTGGGTGGCACACTACAGCGTCCAATACACCAGTATTTGACTTGCCCCTCTCATCCTACCCTTGGCGACATTAACAATGGATATTTTGAAATCATTGTCATTCTTACCCATGAAATCATTCATGGGTAAGAAATTGAAGAGTGTTTTAATTTACATCATCTTCTTGTTCCTATATTTACTGATTTTCCCCATCTGATGTGACATGCCTAGTCAAATGCCTTGCTCCTTTTTCTACTAAACGTGGCTTCCCTATAAAGTGGAATAACCAATCAACAGAGGTAACGTGAGAGCAAACTATGAGTGGAAGAAGGCATGTCATCTTCCGTCATCATTTATTGTAAAGCTTTAAGTGTATTCTTAAGAACAGAAAAAATTTACGTCCACATTTATTCTTACCCTCCATTCCAACCAGCTGTATTTCATTTTGATCCTATTCTCTTCCTTTTTGTTAAAAGCCCAAAGGCAACAACTTTGATGAATCCTGGCTGTCAACTGCTAAAATGATAATCAAGATCTTTTGAGAGAAACTTATCTTATAGCAAAAAGGCACTTAGCTCCTTTGGGATATTCCAAAATCTAGATTTGATTACCAAACTTTCGTATCCCCCAAAATTGTATGTGTGTACTAGCCTCTTAAAAAAAAAAGTTGTTTTTTTTAAAAAGGCTTACCTTCTGAGCAAAAAAGATCATCACATTGTCAAGACATGAGACTTTTCTTTATAATGAGTGTAAATTTCACATGTTGGAATAGTAAAAGTGTTTTGAGAAGCGCTCTTGTTAAAATAGGCTTGGTGAAGTTAAAACTTTGAAAGTCACCTCTCTCAGAAAGAACAATAGACAATTCAAGATAGAAACAATGACACTTCCTGTTGTCACAGCAATTTAATTCAATTCCACAAGTGACTGCCTGAGTCTCTGCCATCTGGAAGGCACCTGGCTAAGTCTGGGTGCTTTATGCCCACATTCCTCTATGCAGCAACCAAGGACCTTCCATGCTCCTGCACAGCCTACCATTCTAGACTTTTCTCCAGCCACACCCACCATGCCCCCTAAAGTGCAGCCGCAGAGGACCCTGATATGGTCCCAGACGTGGCTCCCTGTCTCCCATCCTCCATAATTGTGGATGAGGTTCCCTCTCATATCCTCTTTCTCTACACAGTGAACTACTTCTGAGATCTCAGACTGCAGCTCAGATCCTCTTTCTGTGTAAACTGTTGTCTCGCCCTCTGTCCCCAGCAAAGTTCCTCTTCCTTCTCTAGGTTTCTGCGGTACTTTGTCCAACGCTGACCACAGTCTTTCTGAAGTTTTTGACAGTTGTTCTTTCCCACCATCTATGAGCCTACAGATTCTTCAAGGGAATGAGTTGTGCCCTCCAAGTTGTGCGGTGGGAAGCTGTAGACATTGTTAACACAAGTTTGTGAATGGGCACATGAAGAGATTTGGAAAGCAGTTAGTATTTACAAAATGTTTTCACAGAGTTGAAGTGATTTAGTCATTAAAACAGACATGCAGGCTTGATACTGTGTTATCCCATTTTTTTGTTTGGAAATAAAGAAGTTGAGAGACAGAAAGAGAGTGCAGGGATGGGGACAGGGGAGAGAGAAAGAGAGAGAGAGAGAATTAAAGAAGTTAAATTAAAGAAGTTCCTGCCCTCAAGGGGTTTACAAACTAGTGGGGCAAAGAGATATGATAACACTTAATAGTAATAGAAGCCTAAATAAGATACTGCAGAATGGGTCTTGTAGATCAAGAGGTAAAAGGGAAAATAATGTTCACTTTCATTTCCCTCCGAGTTAGGAAAATCCTAGCAGTAACTTAAACACACCACACAGGGGCAGAAGAAGCTCATTAGAATTAGGATTTAATCCTCAATGAGTTTGTTGCTGTTCACGCTTCTACATCGGGTAAAGACATGGAAGGAAGTTAGGTCCCTCACATTATTGAGTGCCTACTATGTGCCAGAAAGTTTACAGTTAATCATCTAGTGCAACTAATCCTGTAAGGGATTCTTATCTGTGCCTTCGACCCCCAATTCCCTCCCCATCCCTACATACCCTTCAGCCTCAGGGGTGATGTGACTTGTCTAAAGTCACACATATGGTCTGCAGGGGAGTTGAGCTTCAAACCCATGTTGGATTCCAAAGTCTGTTTTTATTCCTTTCCTTTCCTTTCTTTCCTTTCTCCTTTTTACACTTTGTAGATTACACAAATAATACAAAAAGACATTCTCATTGTTAACAAAGATGTTCAAGATAAAACATATGTCACCCTTGACTCCCCCCCAGTCCCACTCCTCTCTCAAGGATAAATGCTTATATCAGTTTGTTGTGTCCCTTTCCAGAATCCTGTTCATGCATTTGAAAATATAGAGATATTTATTTGAACACAAATGAGTTCACACTGAATTGTTATTTCACTGATGTGGTATTTTTATTGATTTAAAGTGTGTCTTATACTGACATATTATATTTGAAATTTGATGATTTATAGGATTTGCTGCAAAATAATCCACTGGAGTGGAAAGAAATGAGATGACACAAGAGGGGTCTTGAGTTGATAATTGTTGTAGTTGGGTGATGAGGTTCACTGTACTGCAGTTTATCATGCTAAAAATTTTTTATATACTCATAAACTTTCAGGCTCCACTTAGGATGTGGGAGAATGGAAAGAGCACTGCTTCCACCCTAACAAGAACAAAAAAAATGTAAAACAATCTGTAAATTCATAACTTTTCTTGAGCCCTCAGAGAACTGAGGTCAGAGGGTGACCCTTTAGTGCCACAGGGCAATAAACCCTGTCACCCTCAGGGCACTGGTGAAAACCCATCATCGCTAAGGGAAGGGGACCAAAAAATGCCCTCTACTTTTGGGGAAGGCGCATGGTGACTGTCCATTGACCAGACCTACAGTTGGAGGTGGGTGGGATGACTGAAAAGGCCATATCTCCATTCCCAAGGGACGGAGCTCTTGCCTAAAACTGAGGCTTAGGCAGAACAAGAACTAATGCCCCCCGAATCCCCAGCAGAGGCAGGGGTGACTTTATGGGCATGTGACCTGTATAGTCACATGGAGCCCATGCTCAGAGTGTCCTGCACTTTGTTTAACACTTTGCTGTTGCCATCTTAAAATTTTTGATAGTTTTTGACTGGGGTGCTCCACATTTTTATTTTTCACTGGACCCTTCAAATTGTGTAGTTGATCCTGCCACCAAGTGTCAAGTATCAAGTAACTGGCAGAAGAAACAGTAAACTTCAAGATAGTTTCATAGGCATTATCCATTCTGAGGAACAGAAAGGAAAAAGAGTTTAAAAAAAGAATGAGGTAAATGAACAGAGTTTCAGAGACTTATGAAACATCATCGAGTGTGCCAAAATGCACATCCTGGGGTATTAGAAGAAGAGAAAAGAAAGAAGAGGACAGAAAGTGTATTTGAAGACATAATGGACTAACACTTGCTGCTAAAATTTGATGAAAAACATTAATATGCCCATGCAAGAAACTTAACAAACTCCACATTGGATAAACTCAAAACTTTCCACACCTGGACCCATTATAATCCAACTTTCAACATCCAAAAACTAAGAGAGAATCTTGAAAGCAGCAAAAAGAAGTGACACATCACGTACAGGTAATTCTCAATATTAGCAGCTGATTCCTCATCAGAAATCATGGAGCCCTAAAGGCAATGGGATGATACACTGAAAGTGATGAAAGCAAAAAACTGTCAACCAAGAATTCTGTATCCAGCAAAACTATGGATATAATTTGCTATAAAATCCAAAACTATGGATATGAAAGTTAAGATATTATCAGATAAACAAAGACTTAGACAATCAGTCAGTAGCAGCACTTCCTTATGAGACTACTAAAGGGAATCCCACCAGCTGAAAGGAAAGGACATTTTAAGCAGTAATTCAAGTCCACATGAAGAAGTAAAGAGCAATGATATAGGTAAATGCATAGTAAGTAAAAAGATGGTATAAATTAATTTTTTTATAATAACTCTTTTTTCCCCTTCTATCTGATTAAAGAAACTGCAGAAGAGTCAAAATTATAAATCTGTGTTTATGGTAGTAAAATGTATAAAGATGTAATTTGTATAATAATAACACAAAAGTGGGGGATGAACAGGCCAAATAGGTGCACTATTAAAATTCAATTGATATTAATTTGAACTAGATTATTATAAATTAAGATTTTAGTTATAATTTCCAGGACAGAAAATATCTATTTGTTACAAAATAATGGAGGAATAAAAAAGACCTAAGACATATAGAAAACCAATACCAAAATGGCAGACATAATTCTACCCTATCAGTAATTATATTGTAAATGGAGTAAACACTCCAAACAAAAGGCAGACATTGGAAAATGAATAAAAAACTTGGTCCAAGTACATTCTATCCACAAACAATACACTTTAGATTCAAAGACACAAACAGGATAAAAATAAAAGGATGGAAAATGATATAATATGCAAAGAGTAACCAAAAGAGAGCTGAAGTGGCTATACTAGACAAAATAGACTTTAAGACAAGAAATTGTAACTTGAGACAAAGAAGGACATTATGTAAGAGGGTCAATCCATCAAAGAGACATAAAAATTAAAAGCGTATATGCACCTAAGAGCAGAATCCCAAAATACATAAACCAAGAAATGACAGAATTGAAGACAGAAATAATTAATTCAGCAATAATAGTTGAAGACTTCAGTATCTAACATTCAATAATAGAACAACTATACAGAAGACCAACAAGGAAATAGAAGACTTGAATAATACTATAAGCTCTATTGGGTCTGTCCCTGAGAAAGACAAATGTTCCATGTAACATTTTTCAGAATAAATCATAAGTTTAGGCCATAAAATAAATCTTGACAAATTTAAAAGAATCAAAATCATACAAAGTATTTTCTCTGACTAAAATGGAATGAAATTAAAAGTCAATAAAAGATGGAAATTTGGGAAATTCATATATGTGGAAATTAAACAACATACTCCTAAATAAGTAATGGAGTAAAGAATAAATCACAAGGGAAATTAACAATTATTTTGAGATGAATGAAAATGGAAACATAATATACCAAGATTTGCAGGATGCAGCTAAATGGTGCTAGAGGGAAATTTGTAGCTCTAAATGCCTAGATGTAAAGCAAACTAAACCCAAAGCAAAAAGAAAAAGGAATAAAAATTAGAGTGGAAGTTAATAAAGAATAGAAAAACAATAGAGAAAATTAATGAAATGAAAAGTTGTTTTTTTTAAAAAAAAGTTTTTTTGATGAGATTAACAAAGTTGACAAACTTTTAGCTAAACTTATCAAGAAAAAAGAAGACTTGAATTATTAAAATCAGAAATGGAAAGAGAGGGAACATTATTGCTGACCTCTGAGAAATAAAAAGAATTATAAGGGAATACTATGAACAACTGTATGCTAACGAAATAGACAACCTAGATGAAATTGACACAGGTCTAAGTCTTTGTGGTCTTGGATTAGACAATAGTTTCTTAGATATGACACCAAAAGCATAAGCAATAAAGGAAAAATATTGGGACAGCGGAGGGGACAAATCCCTTTTCACTCTTCCTGAAGTGTCCTCGGCAACCAAAGAAGCCAGACACCAACTGATTTCTCAAACAGTCACTCTGTTACAAATGTTTTACCCATTGGGTTTTTTTTTTTTTTTTTTTGAGCAACGTACCATGCTAGAAATAAAATGGTTAAAACAACTGGAAATTGTCTGCATTTTACATACGAGAGACCAAGCGTTTCCCCAAGATCTCTGAGCTCCAGAGAAGTTCATCAGAGTTTCCAGTGTTGTCCCACTTTAGGTTCAAAAGCCCAATAATTGCTAGATCTTGATTTAAACATCAGTCCCAGTGAAGGAAACCAAGCCTTCTTTGAGAAATGTCTGGTCCCCAAGCTGGTCCAAAAACGTATGAGATGGGTGCATAACATCAAATTGTATCTTAAAAGTAAGTGAGTGCTAAAAAGAAAAAAATGAGAACATGTAAAAAGGACACAGAAACCAACTTGAACTAACCTGAAGGGGAGGGGCTCCTAATGACCAAATCTGAGACAAGGTGAACATCAAAATAATGTAGTTGCTTTGGATTAAGTTGTGTCTCCCCAAATCCATATGTTGCAGCCCTAAACCCCAATGTAATGGTATTTGGAGGTGGCTCCTTTGGAAAGTAATTAGGGTTAGATGAGGTCATAAGGGTGAGGCCTTCATGATGGGATTAGTATCCTTATAAGAAGAGACACCAGAAAGAGCTTGCTCTCTTTTCCACTGTAATAAGGCAGCCATCTATGAGCCAGAAAGCAGGCCTTCACTGGCCACAGAATATGTTGCCACCTTACTCTTGGACTTTCCAGCCTCTAGAACTGTGAGAAAAAAATTTCTGTTATTTATAAGTCACCCATTCCATGGCATTTTGTTATAGCAGCTCAAAAGAACTGAGACACTAACTAACAAATATTCTACACTATAAAAAAAAAAGCCGGGCTTCCCTGGTGGCGCAGTGGTTGAGAGTCTGCCTGCCGATGCAGGGGACACGGGTTCGTGCCCCGGTCCGGGAAGATCCCACATGCCGCAGAGCGGCTGGGCCCGTGGGCCATGGCCACTGAGCCTGCACGTCTGGAGCCTGTGCTCCGTGATGGGAGAGGCCACAGCAGTGAGAGGCCCGTGTACCGCAAAAACAACAAAACAAAACAAAACAAAACAAAAAAACAAAAAAAAGTCAATGTCAAGAAAAACAAAGATAACTGACCTTCCCCCATATCTCTCTGGAGCAGTTTCTCAGAGCTATCTGAAATGCTGTCTCCTGGGCTATAGTCCTCATTTTACCCCAAATAAACCTTAACTCCCCCCCAAAAAAAAGAAAGAAAAGAAAAACAAAAATAAACGAATGAACCATTCCATACTAAAGGAGACTAAAAAGCAACAAAAATTAAATGCAATGCTTAATCCCAAAACTGAATCCTGGATGAGAATACAAATGATCATAACGGGCATTATTATGGGACAATTGGTGAAATTTGAATAAGTCCTAGAGATTAAATAATAGTATTATATTAATGTTAAATTATCTGATTTTGATCATTGTACTGTAAGATGAATATTCTTGTTCTTAAAAGCACACAATAACTATTTATGAGTAAAGATGCATGGTATCTGCAACCTTAGTCTCAAATGGCTCAGAAAAAAATAAAATTTGTATATTTATATACAGAAAGAGAATGATAAAGCAAATGCAACAAAATATTAGTAATTGGTGAATCTGGGTGAAGCATATATAGGGAGTTTTTGGTATATTGCAAATTTTTGGTGTTTGAAAATACATATCAGAATAGAGAGCTACCAATAAAGTCCAAAGTTAACTATATTCACCTATACACCTCCAACATGTAAGGGAAAAAAAGCTAAATTCAGTCAAACTAAAGATTTCCACACCTCAGAAGCTAAATAGGTCCACATTTCTGTTGGGTTCACACAGCTGTGGAAATACTACAGTTGGCGATGGGGAGTTTCCCAAGTCATTTACATGCAGTTGGAGGCAAATGCTGAAAACCAAAGTCTTACAAAAATTCCCAGTGCTCTTCTATGCCAACCACTCCCACTCCAAGAATCAAGTTGAGTTCTTCTTTGTCAAGACTCTTTCAACTGCAAATAGCAGAAACTCAGTTCAAACTTGCTTAGCAGGAGAGATTTACTGGCTCACTTAACAGCAAGTTCTAGGGCTCCAGAGTGCCAGGAGTCCAGATGGTGTTGTCATAAGTCTGTCTCACTCGGTCTTCCAATTCTGTGACTTCTGTTTCCAGGCAGGATTTCCCTTCATAGGACTGAGATGCTACCAGCAATTCCAGACTTGCCTTCTACCACCTTCATAGCCTCAGAGGAGAGGGAATCTCTTCTTTCCTGGTATTTCCAGAAAATATATTTGCTTGACTCTTATTGGAATAACATGTCTATCCCTAATAGATTGTGGGATCTATTAGGATAACTGATCGTCCAGGTTTGGGTCATAGAGTAATCCTTAAGGCAGAGAAATTGGAAAGTGGAGGAGTTGTAGACCTGGTCTAATCATTCTGTGTGACAGTTGGGAAAGTCTGTTCCCCAAGGTGAAAACAGGGTTTTGAGAGTAAAAAAGGCAAGGGTGGATGTTGGGCAAATAAAATAATAGATGTCAATTATATCCTGTGTTTTGACTACCCACTTCCACATACCACCCCTTCAAAAATGCCTCCACCTACCAAAATGCAACAAAATCATGTACAATCAAACACTGTCCTCTGTCTCACCCCAAAATAGAGACAACTTAAAGGTCTGTCTTTATCTAGACCTGAATCCATTGTTTCTGGGTAAATTTCATTAATCTCAATTAGATCTGAGTATAGTTTCTAGAGGTGCAGCAACATATGGTTGAATGATAAATTAACTCCCTGTCTTAACACATCTCTTATACAACAGTGGAGAAAGGAAAAGAAAAATAACAACAAAACTCCCTTTGGGAAAGAAGATAAGGAGAAACAATATAAGACTCACTGTCCATGGTGTTTAGCTTATGGATAATAGCAAGGACTCTCTCCTGCTGATGCACGAGTTCCTTGGTCAGCCACTTTGGGCTGCCCTGCTTCTACTATCTGAGAAGACCTCCCCCCCCATCTGCTTATCTTCCCTACTGGATTGTGAAGAAAGCGCCTTTGGAAACTATATGTCTTTGGCAATCCAGTTTCTGCTGGTGTAGGTACAAGGCTTCATGATTCCCTTGAGGGTTGAGCAACTCAGGCTTTTAGTTTCCCGGATTGGTGTTTCTCTAGAAATTCAATGACATTACAATCTCATTAAGATTCTAGTCAACTCAATAGCAAAAAACCCCAAACAATTTGATTAAAAAATGGACAGGAGATCTGAATATACATTTTTCCAAAGAAGACAAATGGCCAACAGGTACATGAAAACATGTTCACTAATCATCAGGGAAATGCAAATCAACACCACAATGAGATATTAAAAATAGAACTACCATATGATCCTGCAATTCCACTTTGGGTATTTATCTGAAGAAAATGAAAACACTGACTTGAAAAAAAATATATGCACCCCTATGTTCATTGCAGCATTATTTATAATAGCCAAGACATGGAAGCAACCTAAGTGTCCATTGGTGGATAAATGGATAAGGAAAATGTGGTGTATATACATACGAATAGTCTCCAGCCATAGAAAAGAAGGAAACGTTGCCATTTGCAATAACACGAATGGACCTTGAGGTCATTAAGGCTAAGTGAAATAAGTCAGACAGAGAAAGACAAACACCATAGGATCTCACTTATATGTGAGATCTAAAAAAACCCCGAACTCATAGATACAAAGAACAAAGTAGTGGTTGCCAGAGGCAGGGGGTGGGGTAGGACAATATGAGTGAAGGGGCTCAAGAGGTACGAACTTCCAGTTACAAAATAAATGTCATGAGAATATAATGTACAGCATGTGACTATGGTTAAAGATACTGTGTTTTGTATTTGAAAGTTAAGAGACTAGATCTTAAATGTTCTCATCACAAGAAAAACAATTCTGTAACTATGTAGAGTCATGGATGTTAGCTAGATGTATTGTGTTGCTCATTTGGCAACATATATAAATATCAAATCGTTATATTGTATGCTTGAAACTGATACAGTGTTATATATCAATTATATCTCAATTTTTTTAAAAAAAGATCCTGCTTGTTTCAGGACAACTTTTTGGACCAGCATCCAAAGCCGGAACTCTGCTTGAAGCGGGGTCCTTGCAGCCAGGCTGTGGCTTGGGAAGTTCTACAGATCAGAAGCAAGTCTCCCTCCATTCTCTGTGTACCCCATTTGGCCAGGTAACCTTGCCAGCAAAGCTTAGGCAGACAGGTGTGCTCATCTGCTCTGTACTCAGGCTGCATCCCAGGGATATCTCTTTATCCCAGGGCAAGGCTCACCCTTGTCAGTGGCATACAGAGGACATGAAGGTGGTCCTTGGGAGGGACCCCAAGGAAGGTGAGTGTCACCCATTTTTAGGATCCCTACATGGCTCGCTCTGTTTCTTTCCCCCAAATGAACTTGCTTTGGAGGCAGATCTGGCTTTTCTAATCCTATGAGGGGGAAGCTTATCTGACTCAGTCAACTTGGATTATTGACCACAGGCAGTATAAACCTCTTTTAGGAAAGTCAGATTTTATTCTCACTTATCATTTGAACAGGCCAGTTTCCATCAAAGTTTGTCTCTTTCTTGTAAGAACTTACTGAAATCCACAAGAAGCAGCCAACATACTCTAATATCCTTTTTCCTGCCATGTGTCCTAAAGTCCAGTACCCATGGGAACATGGACCCAGTCTCAAGACAAGCAAGTGACTCTCAGCCAGCTGGTGTTTTCCTGTGTCACAGGGCTGCCAGCTTCCCTCATTGCTCCATGCCATTCACCATTCAACTGATCCCTCATTTTAGGTTCTGTCGCAACACCCCATTTCTGCTGCTAATTTCAATATTGAGTCCGATATTTTGCCTTCAGGAGATAGAACTCCAATTTATTTCCTCCAGTGACTGAAAAGTCCAGAGGTAGATGTGCCTTCAGGCACCATTGGATCCAGGTGCTCACGTGATGGTATTGGGTACTTTCTTTCTTTGTTCTCTCGTCTCTGCTTCCCTGTGGGTTAACTTTGGTAGGAAGATGGCTACTAGCAACTCCAGATTTACGTTCTACCAGTTTAGCAACTTCACAGATAGACAGCTGCCCTTTCCAGTTAAAATTCCAGGGCTAACTCTCACTGAACCAGCCTGGGATTACATGTCCTCCCCCGAATCAAATTCCTTGGTAGTGGGAGGTAGGAACAGCCCCAGCTGAGCCACATGGACTGGGAGTTGTCCAACCCCCAACTGAGACTGGGGGTTGTCCAAGGAAAATTGGGGCACAGTCACTGGAAGAAAGAGAAGGAATGCTGGCAAGGCACAAAGAACACGCATGCACTGTAAGTTTCCAGAATTAAATGGCAGCTTCCTGGAGAGTACAAAGAAAAAGGGAATGAACAATTCTGGAATACCTACTGTGTGTCTTTTTTTTTTTTTTTTGCGGTACGCAGGCCTCTCACTGCTGTGGCCTCTCCCGTTGCCGAGCACAGGCTCTGGACGCACAGGCTCAGCGGCCACGGCTCATGGGCCCAGACGCTTCATGGCATGTGGGATCCTCCCAGACCGGGGCACGAACCCGTGTCTCCTGCATCAGCAGGCGGACTCCCAACCACTGCGCCACCAGGGAAGCCCCCTACTGTGTGTCTTTTAACTGCTTAGTTTTTCAACATAAATTTTTGAACACCTATTATGATAAATAATAACAGCTAATTCTTATATAGCATCTATTGTTTACTAGGGTTCACACTTAATTCATTTAAACCTCACAGCTCTGCAAGGTAAGTACTGTAATTATAGCCCCATTTTACAAGAAACTGAAGCAGAGAGCAAATTATTTAGTTAGTTGTAGAGCTGGGCATCTGTATTAGTTTCCTAGGGCTACTGTCACGATGAACCCCAAACTGGGTGGCTTAACACAACAGAAATTTATTGTTAGTTCTAGATGCTAGAAGTCTGAAATCAAGGTGTCAGGAGGGCCCTGCTCCCTTGAGACTCAGGAGAGAATCTTCCTTGTTTCTTCCTGGCTTCTGGTGTGGTCGGTAATCCTTGGCTTTCCTTGGCTTCCAGCTGCATCCCTCCAATCTTTGCCGCCATTATCACATGACCATTCTCTTCCCACGTGTTTTTCTTTTGTCTCTTCGCTTCTTCTTATAAGGACACCAATCATATTGGACTAGGGCCCATTGACTTTATTTTAATTTAATTACATCTGCAAGACTCTACTTTCAAGTAAGGTTGCATCACTGGTATTGGGGGTTAGGACCTCAGCATATCTTTGGAAGGGACACAATTCAACCCACAACAACATCCAAGCCAGGCCTGGCTCCAGAGTCCCTGCTTGCCTCTAGCCTCAAGTCTAGGACACAGCTCCTGGGGTCACAGCAGCGGGAAAGCCGAGTGTGTACCTCTCAGGGGCTTTTGCACTCTAAGGAGACACTGTCTATGTAGCGAGCAATGAAGGTGCTGATGAGCGTGGTCACGGAAACTGACACTACTCTGTCCCAGGCAGGTTCCCAGCTGGGGGGATGACTGCATGGGGCCGTGAGGGATGAGCAGAATGCAAGCAGGGGGGCTGGGATGGGTGTGTTCCAGGCAGAAGGAAATCATGGGCAGAGGCTGGGGGAGAGAGGGAATGGGGCTTGCTTGGATCTGTCCAAAGAGTTCGGCATGGCCAGGGCAGAGAAGTCAGGAGGGAAGTTGGAAGAGGAAGCTGAAGAGACCGGTGGGGGCAGAACTGGGAGGGCGGGTGGGTCATGCTGCGGAGCCCACACCCTGTCCCGGGCATCCCCAGGGAGCCGTGCGAGGACAAGCGCGGGGTTCCAATGGACGGGCCAATTTTAACTGAATCCTCACTGTCTTGTGAAGTCGGTCACGTGAACCCCATTTTATACAACATAGAAATTGAGACTCCCAGAGATCAAGTGGGCTATGTAGAGGCGGAGGCAGAATGTGGCCAAGCTCTGAGGATCCTCTTACCCCTGGGACTTGGGATATGAGGTGGTGACAGTGGACAGATCACCGGAGCGTTGAGCTCAAGTCCTGCCCTTCTGCTCATTAGCTCAAGACTTTAGGGAAGTTGCTTCTCTCTGCACAGTGACTCTAACACGCAGACACTTCATCCTGGCAGGGCTGCTATCGGCCGTGACCGAAAGGACCTGGGAAATCCACCTGCAGGAAAACGGGAGCAGCCTGGCAACCACAAGACTACACTCATCATCATCATTCTGGTTGTGGTTGTTCCTGGCAGACTCGTGGATGTGGCTGCCTTGGGCAGGCAGAGCTGCAGGAAGAAGCCTCTTCCTGCACACAGCCCTGCTGCCCTCCCCAGCAAACCCGCACATTCCCACCTCTTTCCTCCCAACGCAATCAGAGCTTTAATTAAAATGAGTTCATCAGACTCTGGAGGCGCACCCAACAAAGGAGGCAAAAACGACAATTACCTCCTGGGGATGGTGCCTGGAGCTTTGGAAGTTTCCTACAAAGAGAAGCAAGTGTTGAGTGGCGTGGAAGAATTCACCTGGGTGTTGGGGGAGAGGCAGACACTTTTCTCTCTGTATGGGAGACACAGGCAGATGTGTGTGGATTTCTGGGGGCAGGGCACAGGGGATTTCTGAGGCTGTGTCATCCACACCCCAGCTCCCTGTCAAAGTCCCTGGTCTGGCCCTGTGATGCCAGGGTGGAGCAGGCTGTTATCTTCTCCAATCATGAAATGCCTCTCTGTTTTTCTACTTGGGAAACAGGAGAATTATTTAAAATTGTCCCCTGGCTGGAGCACCTTGTCTGTCCCCCTTTCTGCTCGCCTGCCCTAAACCAGCCCATCCCTGAAGGCCACAAAGCTGGTCTAGACCCCTCCGGCGCTCCTGTATCCCACCCCCTGCACCACAGATGAGCTTTTTGCTCTGACTTGTCTCTGCCAGTGCTCTTCAATAGAAATAGAATGCAAGCCACATACAACTTAAAATTTAAAAAGCCGCAATGCAAGCAACTTACATTTTTCTAGTAGCACATGAAAAAAATCCAAAAGAAACAGATGTAATTGATTTAAATAATATAGCCAATATAGCCACTATATTGTCATTTCAACATGTAATCAATGTCAAAAATCATTAGTCTTTTTATACTAAGTTCCCCCCAGGTCCTGTATTTTATTCTTAAATCTCAATTCGGACTGGCCATATTTCAAATGCTCAGTAGCCACATGTGGTCACTGGTTACTGTATTAGATAGTGCGGGTCTGTATTGTGTTGACATTGGGTGATGGCCTTGTCTCCATTTAACAACTCGGTACATTTCCCTCCCGTGGAACTATGGTCCAGCGAGGCTGTATTCACCCCTCCAGGGAGCCCTGCACAGGCCTGGCTCTTGCGAGGAACTTAGTAATTGTTTTGGAGTGAATGCATGATTGTAGGAGGGGTCTCTTTCCCTTTGTATTAAGAAGGGATGCTAGAGGAATTCCTTGGCAGTCCAGTGGTTAGGACTCGACGAGGCCGAGACTCGACGCCCCGGGTTCAATCCCCGGTCTGAGAACGAAATCCCGCAAGGTGCGAAACATGGCCAAAAAAAAAAAAATTCTACAAGTGATGTTAGGAGATGTGGGTCTCTAGCTCCCTCTGGGTGTGGCAATGGCCCAGGAATCCTGCTGCAGGTTTGCCTTCCCATGCTGTAGGAGCTCCACACCAACGAGGAAACAGAGGAGGGCTGGGCAGCTGAGCTTCTAGTATCTGGCGATCACTCACTTTGAACATCAGACCTGATGTGTGTGCACAGGCAAAAGAAAGCAGGTGAGGGGACGGAGGGAGACGTTTAACTTCCTGCATCCTCCTACTTAATTTCATCCATTCATTTATTGAACCATAAAATGCTTATTAACTCATTAGTTTGTTCATTCGGGAAACATTCCCAAAGCACTTTATTTAAGACAGGCATTTGCTAGGTGCTGGTGTGTTTCATGGATAAGTAAGAAACCATCCTAACTCTCGCTCTGTAATCCCCTGGAGTACTTGTTCTAGCAGAACATGTGTTTAACTAGAATAAACATAAGCAAACGAGTAATCTCTGTATCGAACTAACACCCTCCCCTCTCCCCATAGACTTTAATTTTCCTTCTCTCCTTCCATGGACAGCACACCTACTATGTGCAGGTTCAGTGCTAGGTACTCTTTCCATCATCTCACTCAATCCTCCACTTTTAGAGAAGAAAAAACTCTGGCTCAGAGAGGTTAAGTAGCTTGCCTAATGTCACCCAGCTAGCAAGTGGCATAGACAAGATGCAAACCCGACTCTTCAGCCTCCCCTCACAGGGAGCTTTGGACCCCTTGTCATGCTGTTGAAGCTCTACACAGCTCTCGCCACCCTTTCCAGACATGCAGTGCCCAGCACGCAGGAGATGCTCAGGAAACACGTACTGAATGGATGGATGGGTGGAATACTTGTTGAATTAAAGAACTAATGAATGGATGAATTCTTCCTCACTTTATAGTGATTTGGTTTTGCATTGGTCTAACATATAGGTTCCTTACGGGCTGGAACCATAGTGAAGACATGTGGATTCTGGAATCAGATGGATCTGGGTTCAAATCCTGGATCAGCCCCTATTTGCTGACGGGTCAAAAGAAACATATCTCGCTGTGAGAATTGACAGGGGAGGGAGTGTTGGGGCCTGACTTCAAAGGAGTTTCCTGGGCATTTTGCTGTCCCCACTGCTGCTTTCCATTTTTTCTGCCTCCTAAAAAGAGGGGTGGGTCTTGGCCCACCTCCACCCTGTGATGTGCTGTAAATAATATACCAAGTGGCTTAGTGAGAAGCTCATGAATTCTTTTTTTTTAGCTGTACGCGGGCCTCTCACTGCTGTGGCCTTTTCCGTCGCGGAGCACAGGCTCCGGACGCGCAGGCTCAGTGGCCATGACTCACGGGCCCAGCCGCTCCGCAGCATGTGGGATCCTTGTGGACCGGGGCACGAACCCGCGGCCCCTGCATCGGCAGGCGGACTCTCAACCACTGTGCCACCAGGGAAGCCCGCTCATGAATTCTTAAACCCTTTTTAAAGCGATCCCAGGAAGAGAGGGCATCTGCTCCAGGGTCTCAGTGGTCCCCTGCCCTCTCCATCTGGGTCCCAGATGAGGTGAAATGAGAGGGTCAGGTCCCCCCTGCTGTAGCCTACAGGCTGAGAGCCTTTTAGGGAACGGAATGTTCCTCTTCACAGGATCCCAAGTTCTCTGCGCACGTGAATTATGCATCCAATACTTAGCAGGACAGCAGTCTGGAGACTGTCCCTGGAACCCGAATCCTCTAAGTTTGCAGTGCAAAGACGCATTCCCTTGCCCTGTCCCCACACCAAGCTGCCAGGAGCGAGAGCATGCAGGTGGCCTGAGGCCAAGGACACTCAGAGCGCATGGCAGATTGCCTCTCCTAACAAGTAAATGCATTCAAAAAGGGAAAGATGCTACTGAAAAATAAAATAAGCTGTTTATATTTTAAGGATGGGTTACTTAAGGTCGGAACAGCTTCCTAGAGGAGGTGGTTTTTGAAGTGAAACCTGAACCATCAAAAGAAAGATCTGGAGTAAAAGAGTTCCAAGCCGAAGGAATAGCAAAGTCTACGTCCCTGCAGGGAAAAGTACTGGGTGTGGTGCTGAGACAGAAAAAAAAGCCTGTGTGGCCAGAGCATAGTGAACGAGCGGGTTGGTGAGCTGAGAGTGGGGTGTAAGGGAGAGAGGACTGAAGGACGACTCCTGGGTCTACTGGGAGGCCTTTGGGAGAATTGGCAAAGGCACACCTTCCTCTGGACATACACGACCTTTAACTCACGTACAGGATTCCACAAGAGGAGCATGGCTGGATTTTAACCCCACCTGACTCCCCGCCAGGCACCCCTGTGCAGTGTGCAACATGCAGAACTGTACATGGAGGACCTGGGCAGAGCCACTATCTGCTTGTGATGCAGCAGGGTGGAAATCATAGCTCAGCGCTGGCTAGGTTCAATTCGAGATGCCATTAGCCACCCAGGAGAAGTTGCTGAATAGACAGTTGGACAGGCCTGTCTGGAGCTCAGGACAGAAGTCTGGGTGTCCTCACTGGATCATTACATGCCGGGATGCGGTCGCCCAGGGAGAGCTATAGAGTGATATTTCTAACATGCAGATCTGCCTGTGAAGTACTTAGTCAGTGGGTGAGGCCAGCAAGGTGCCTAGGAATTAAAATTTAAGGAGGCACTCTCAAGGTGACACAAGTGCAAAGCTGGCACCTGAGAGAACATGCCATCTTAAATTTTGTGTCTTCTTAAATCTAGTCCTGGTCTGGGGTAATTCAATGGAGAAGGGAGAGTCAGTGGTGCTGGCACAATTGAAAATTCATTTGGGAAAGAAAAAAAAAGAAGCTCAACCTTTATTTCACATCATATATAAAAATAAAAATAGATCACAGACCTAAACACAGAAGCTATAACTATAAAACTTTGGGGGAAAGAAAAACAGAGAAAATCTTCATGACCTTGAGATGTCCTTAAATAGGACACAAAAAGCAAGAACCATAAAAGAAAAGAAAGATCAAGTAGATTTTATCAAAACTAGGAACTTTGCTTTGAAAAACATCATTAAGAAAATTTAACAAATCACAGATTGAGAGAAAATAGGTGCAGTACATATATCTGACATAGAACTTGTACCCCAAACACACAAGGAACTCTTACAACTCAGTAATAAAAAGACAATTGATCCAATTCTTTTTAAATGGAGAAAGATTGGAATAGGCCCTTCACAAAAGAAAATACACCAATGGCCAGTAATGAGCAAGTAAAAGAGAGGTTCAGCATCAACATTCATCGGGGAAGTGCAAGTTTAAACCGTAAAAAAGTACCACTTTATAACCGCTCGAACGGCTTAAATTAAAACCGATGAAACTACCAAGGACTGGTGAGAATATGAAGCAACTGGAATTCTCAAACACTGCTGTTGGAAATGTAAAATGTGCAAACACTTTATAAAACAGTCTGCAGTTTATTATAAACAGACAACTAAGCAGTTCCACTCTTAGGTTTTTACCCAAGAAAATGAAAACAAAACGTCTATACAGAGACTTGTACACAAATGTTCACAGGCGCTTTATCCATAACAGCCCAAAACTTAGAAACAGCCGAGTGCCCATCAACTGGAGAATGGATACACACACTGGGGTACGTCCAGACATCAATGCTTTTCAGCAATAAAAATGGAACTACAGACACATGCAACAATATGGATGATTCTCCAAACTATCATGCTGAAGGAAGCTGGACAAAGAAAAAAGTACAATCTGTATGATTCCATCTATAGAAAAATCTAGAAAACACGAATGTAATCTGTAGTCACGGAAACGTGATCATTGTTTGCCTGAGGCTGGGGGCTGGGGGTTGACTGCAAAGTGATAAAAGAGAACTTTTATGAGTGAGTGGAATGTTCTATACCTTGATTATAGTTTTGGTTACACAGGTGTCCATGTGTATCAAGACTCATCAACCTGTATATGTAAAATGGGTACATTTATGTAAATTATGCATCCACAGAGTGACTTAAAAATACCTCAGTTCAGGCTTTAGCTGACAACTAGTCCTCTGGTCTCCTTGTCACGCTGAGTGCGGTAATGTAAGAATGTTTTCTTTCTTCAGGACGTGATGACTAAATAGTTCTGTCCACCTGCAGGACATGGTGGGTGTTAAAAAGTGGACTCAGGGGACTTCCCTGGTAGTCCAGCAGTTAAGACTCCGCTCCCAATGAAGGGGCCCGGGTTCGATCCCTGGTCAGGGAACTAGATCCTGAATGCCAAAACTAAGAGCTCACGTGCCGCAGCTAAAGGTTCCACACACTGCAATGATCTCGCACGCGGCAATGCAGCAATGAAGATCCCGTGTGCCGCAACTAAGACCCAGCACAGTCAAAATAAATAAAGTCACATACTTATAAAAAAAAAATGGACTCAAGATTGGCGGGTCGGGATTTCCCTGGTGGTGAAGTGGTTAAGAATCCGCCTGCCAATGCAGGGGACGTGGGTGCGATCTCTGGTCCGGGAAGATCCCATATGCTGCGGAGCAACTAAGCCCGTGCGCCACAACTACTGAGCCTGTGAGCCACAACTACTGAGCTTGTGTGCTACAACTACTGAAGCCCTCGCACCTACAGCCGGTGCTCCACAACAAGAGAAGCCACTGTAATGTGAAGCCTGCACACCACAACAAAAAGTGGCCCCCACTCACCACAACTAGAGAAAGCCTGCATGCAGCAACGAAGACTCAACACAGCCAAAGGAAAAAAAAAAGATTGGCTGGGTCCCCTTTATTTAGAGATGAGGGAACTGGGGCTCAGAGAGCAGAAGAGACTCATCCAAGGACACATAGCGTTATATAGGTTTTGACTACAAGGTGTCGCTTGGGGACGTTTGGGTTTAAAACATAAAAACAAAACAAGCCATCAGACAGTTTGCATTGGTCCCGTCTCTCTTTCTCTTCAGAGCCGAGTTCTGGGAGAGGTCCGGATTCCCCTGCGGAACGCCAGGTCTACAGGCTGGTAACTGCACAAACCTTGTCTGCAGACCATCTTCTTCTTCTCTGCTCTTCTGCAGAGAAGAGCCACCCGATCCGAGAACACCGTCATCAGGAAGCAGTGAGGGTACAGGACTGTGAGCCCTGCTGTTCAGCTGATACCACCACGTGCTGCTCTCCCCACCTTCATCATTGCCCTCCCTGCCTCCCAGGGTCCATGTGGGAACATGAAAACATGCATGGCTGCTCTCAGCGCTCTTACTGAACCTAGACGTCTGGTCACTGCAAAGCGAGGATGTAAGGCAAAGCAAGGATGTAATGAAAAACCAGATCAGAAAGGAATAAATAAAATGGTCCCTCTTTGAAGATGACATGATTTCCCACATAGAAAATCCCGAGGAATCTACCAAAAAATTCCAAGAACTAATAAGTTCTAGGTCATAGAATGCAAGACAAACATACAAAATCAATGATATTTTTATATACTAGTAATGAACACATGGACATCAAAATTAAAGTGTAATACCTAAAAATTTATAGTCACTAAAAAAAAAGGAAAAGAAAAGAAAGAAATGTTTAGGTGAGCATTTAACAAACATGTCCAGGCCTTGTATGCTGTAAACTACACAACACTGATTAAAAAAAAAAAAATCGAAAAAGATCTAAATAAATGGAGGAACGTATTGTCTTCAGTATGTCTCTGAACATACTGGATTGGAAGACTCAACATAGTAAAGATGTAATTTCTCCCCAGTTTGATACAGAATAATGTTTAACCAGCTATCTGGGCATCCTGTGGCCCAGTCAACTTGACAGATAAAGTTAACCACCATGGTAACTAAGTCAGAATAGCATTACTGCAGAAACAGAGGAACAATCAATGGACTAGAATAGACAACCCATCAACAGGCCCACACCTAGATTGAAACTTGACAAATTTGGTGCTGCTAATCAACACCAAACAAAAAGGGCTGGACTGGTCAATAAAAGGGATGGGATAATGGATTATTAATATGGAAAAGATGAAATTTCTTCCTTAACCCGTACCAAAAAAATAATCAGTAAGAAAAGGGCTGAAATATGAAAAAATAAAACAAAAATTAAAAACTACAGGAGACTATCTCCATGGTCTCAAGTTGAGAAAGGATTTCTTCAACAAGGGCTAAGTGTATAGTTAAATATTAATAAACTTTGACTCAATTAAAATGAACTTCTGCTCTGGTGTCTCTTCTTAAAAGGGCATTAATCCCCTTACCAGAGCTCCACCCTCATGACCTAGTGACCTAATTACTTCTCCAAGGTCCCACCTCCAAATACTATCAGACTGGTTTCAACATATGAATTTTGAGGGGACACAAACATTGTCAGTAAGGCACTGGTCCCATTTGCTGAGGTCAGTGCTGCCACCACAGTGGGGTTCGGGGACGCCTGCTCGCTGCATGGCCTTCTCCCCGTCAGCTGTGCAGGCTGCTGGGCGAGCAGCGGCAGCGAGGTTTCGAGCACAGGCAGCAGTAGGGACATATATGGATCTGTCCTTTAAGGCTGCACAGGTAACGCACAACCCAGTCCCTACCAGTGAGCCCTTCAAGATGGACAAAGCTCCCACCTGCTCTCCTGTGGGCCAGTCACCAGGTCTGGGGCGTCACACACATACATGCACACATGGGAATAGGCTCCTTCCGGCATCTCTGCCATTGTCCGCATTTTAGCTATTGCAGCCGCACGTTTGGGATACCTGCTGGAGGTAGGGAGAGATTAAAACAGGGCCATAAGGTACCAGTTGTGCAAGTTGTGCACTGTGCAATTCTAGAAGGCACCATTCACAGTTTAGTCTGTTATGTTATTAGCCATGTTAGAGCTCTCACTTATTGAAGACACTGTGTACCAGATTCATGATCTCATTAAATTCTCTGGTTCTGTTTTCTTCATTTTACAGATGACAAAACCCAGGCTCAGAGAGCCACTACCTTGCCCAAGCCGCAAGAGCAGAGCTAGGATTTAAACCTTCTTCTGCCCAGTTCGAGAGCCCCGAGGACACCGGACTCTGGGCGCAGTGTCGGTACAAAAAGCCTGTTAACCCTGACCCTGGCAAGCCAGCCCCACGAAAGCACCGCTGGCCCCCTAGGGAACTGGGCTCAACAGCACGGGGCAGGACGCCAACAGCACTGGACTTGGGTTCTGGGCTGCTGCTTGCACCGACCAGATAAGCGACCTCGTGCTTCTGCTCCTCCCTCCAGCACGAGGAGGTAAGCGACGGTGAGCCGTCCGGGGTTCTACCGAGCCCCGCCCTCGGGGGTGGGGCAGGGAGTGGTCACGTGAAGGGGCGTCTTGCCCCCTCCCTACCCCCGAGCCCCGCCCCGCCCCGCCCCGCCCCGCCCCCAGGCTCCAAGCCCTCCACCCAGTGAGCGCAGAGGGAGCTGAAGGCTCCGCGCGGGCTCGGGACCTGCCGCCCCCACCCGGTTGCCGAGGTCGGCGTCGCCGCCGTGGGGTTTCGGGGAGGCCTGCGCGCTGCGTGGCCTTCTCCCGGCCAGCTGTGCGGGCGGCTGGACCAGCAGCAGCAGCAGGGAGAACTCGAGCGCCGGCGGCAGCAGCGACACCATGGATCTGTCTTTTATGGCCGCACAGGTAATGGGGCTCCTTCCACGCGCGCCCCGGCCCGCCAAGTTTGGGCAGGTTCGGGGCCACGGTCTCGCCCTCCCCGCCGGGGCTGAGCGCACCGGGAGGGTTCAGGCCGGGCGGTGGCGCCCGCCGGCGATCCGAGCGCGGGTCCTTTGTCCGGAGCTGGCATCCCCACTGGGTGCGCGCGTCTGGGGCCGCGAGCATGACTCCCGGGGGCGGGGCAGGCTGTGCGCCCAGTGTTCCCCGGATCGACCTGTGCGAGGGGCCTCGGCAGGGGTCCCGTCCCTGCCCATCCCCCACCTGCTGTCCTCCCTCCGTTGCCTCGCAGCTCTCCAAGGCGGGGCAGCCCAGATCCGTGCGTACCCGGGTGGGCAGGCAGCCTCGCTCTTCCCCATTCTGTATCTTCCCGAGGCGCCGGGTAATCTGTCACTTGCTGCTGACCTCGGACGCCTCCCACCTCAATTTTCTCCCGTTTGGTGGAGACCAGACTCTGTAGCCCGAGGAAGGCGGCGAGACCCGCTCTGTGACCAGCCAAGCGCCAGAGCACAGCATTCGTTTTCTCCTTTTTCTGCTTTGTGCTGACTCTGTAGCCATCAGTGCCCGGCGCGACCATAACTCTTCTCTCGACACAAAACAGTTTCCCAGTGGCAGACAAAACAGATGACCTCTCATCGCAGGGATTTTTTTCTCCAGGGGAATCCCCGGAAGCTCTGAGCGTGGAGCGATCTTTATGTTTGGTGCCTTAACTCTGGAGCCAGAACAAAGGCAAACGCCTGCTTTCCGGAGCTGGAGCTGTCTGTGGCCTTTTGGAGTTACAGTCTGGCTCCAGGGAAGGGCCACCGCATTTGGGCTAGGAGAGTAAATCCCCAAGTACCAAATTCAGACCTTGCACCTTCTATCGAGTTGGTTATGTTGGGAGCCCAGGGGTAGGAAGGCCCCCCAGGTTCCCTCTGTCCCCTGGGCATGTGGCAGGGGCTCCACTGGTTGCTGTTTACTTTTCCAGGGAATGGAGTTTCAGGGCACACTTTCCTTTTCCCCCAAACTTCACCATGGTGGAAATCTGTTTAAAAAGTAACAGCAAAATCTAGGCAGTAGGGACAGCGAGCTCCCAACGCAAGCACGAATGGGTGCAGAATCCCCAGGTTGGCTCAAGGGAACCCAGATTCCAGCTCTTGGCAGTCTCTTAACAGGTTTTCCGTCATGCTAATTGCTCCCATGAGCCATGCTGGTCTTCTTTTTTGCCTAATTTTCTGTCTCCTGTTCCTAAACCCATGTTTATAAATATTGTCATATGGACATCATTTTAGATAGTGCTGACTGTTAACTGCGTGGACGGAGGAGGCTTCACCGGATTTATTTCTAGAGGGGAGAAGAGCTCACACGATATCTACCTCTGCCTCCCAGCTCTGGATCCCACCAAACAGCTGACATTTCCATGGTTACAAGATAAATTGATAACTGCTAATCCTGGGGCTGGCTGGAGCATCAGGAGTTGCTATGGTAACTTGACAAAATAAACATAGGGCTTTTCAGCATATCTATATAGGCAGAGCCTGCGCAGAGGTGGAGTTCTGGTTTTTTTTTTTTCTTTTTTTTTTACAATTCAAGTTTAATGTGGTCAGTTTATTACTGTGGACAGATGTTTGGGCATTGATTACACACTCAGTCCTGGGTTAGCTGCAGGGACAGAAACGTGAAGCATCACCAAACGGGGAGAGATGCTGACGTTTTGCTGAGCATCTGCTATGTGCCAGACGCGGGCTCTTACACACCTGATTACAGTAAATCCTTACACGTCTGTGACATTGGCACTGTTATCCCCATATTACAGATCAGGATACCAAACTTCAGCGAAATGAAACGATTTGCCCAGGACACACCATTAGCAAGGAGGAAAATGGGTTTCAAATCTGGGTCTGAGGATCTGCAAAGCTGCTGGGTTTCCACCGTATCGCTTCCCCCTGAGAAAGACACAAAATAAGGGACAGGAAGGACATATTTAAAGATGACTCATCTCTCCTCCTCCCCCCGGGAAGTGCTCTCCTCGTGGCGCGTTGTGATCGAATGGATTTCATTCTGGTGTTTCTCTGTCCCTCTTATCCCCACGAGGGTGGGAACGCTTACTTCGTCTGTAGCACTTAGCAGTGCTTGGTACGGTGAGCGCGCAGGATATGCTGTGGGTGTACAGTGACTGCTGCACGCGACCAAGTCGATATCCCCACACGTCAGCAGAGGGCAGTTTGATAGAGACATGTGAAGGCCTCCGTCCACTTGTTCAGCTAACGTTGAGTGCCTGCCTTGTGCCAAGCTCTGTGTCAGGCACTGGGACAGGGATGCTGGGGGACAAAGTTGAATGGGATGTAGATTTTCTTTCTGGATGCTTGGAGAGTAGTGGAGAAATGATGGACCAGGCCATTCCTTGAAAGGGCGACCAAAATGCCTGGTATAAAATAGGCCCTCCGCAAGCATCTGTTAGATGATTGGATGAGGGTAAGACAAGATGTATGTGCAGGAAAAGCCGTTAACCGGAAAAGATAGTGAGTTTGAGGTGTCACATGCCCCTGCGCCAAACACCTGTTCATCGGTACTCGAGGCTGGGAGTTCTGATGGATGGGAACTAGAGGCAGATTTCCCCTGGCGGGCCTGGGAATAAGGGCATTCTAAGCAGAGAGGTATGGAACTTCCCTGGCGGTCCAGTGGTTGGGACTTGGCGCTTTCACTGCCATGGCCCCGGGGTCAATTCCCGGTTGGCGAGCTAAGATCCCGAAAGCCACGCAGAGCGGCCAAAAAAATAAAAAATAATCAGAGAGGCATGGAGGTAGGAAAGCCCAGAATATACTTACAGAATCCTTCAGGAAACTGGAGGGTAGGGAGCACAGTAGAACTGGGAGACAGAGGCCAGGGCCAGGTTGTAGAAGGTGCTAACTGCCCAGGATGAGAAGTTCACATTTAATCAGTAGACAGTGGGAGCCACTGTAGGTGACTGAGCAGGAATAGCTTATCATTGAAGCAGTGCCCTGGGAAAACCCCAGCCGCCCGTAGAGGCCACAGCTGGAGGGATGGATGGAGTCGGAAGTGCACACCTGTTTGATTCACTGATGGAGTAAAAGAAACCATATTCTTGTGGCTCCAAAATCCAAGCTGTGAAATATGACCTCTTCATGGCTTAAAAAGACCTGGAGGATATATGCCATTTTAGAGAGATTTCCCGCTCAAAAACTAAGCCTCAGAAAGACACTCTTGGGCTTCCCTGGTGGCGCAGTGGTTGAGAGTCCGCCTGCCGATGCAGGGGACACGGGTTCGTGCCCCGGTCCGGGAAGATCCCACATGCCGCGGAGCGGCTGCTCCCGTGAGCCATGGCCCCTGAGCCTGCGCGTCCGGAGCCTGTGCTCTGCAATGGGAGAGGCCACAACAGTGAGAGGCCACAACAGTGAGAGGCCACAACAGTGAGAGGCCTGCGTACCGCAAAAAAAAAAAAAAAAAAAAAGACACTTCTTGGATGTACAGAGTGGACATCAGTTATCCAACAAATCCTCTTGTGCAGATGTGCCCTCCCTGGTGCGGGTACACCGGGCTGTGGGTTTGGGCTTAGAAGAGGCTGTGGTCGCTGAGGATGTAAAGACTCAGCTCGACCCTGAGCCCTGGAGGCACTCAGCCTCTCTTTCCCCCACCCTGGAAACACCCCAGCCCCACTCTACACAGTCCCTGAGTCCCTGGAGATTCTGGAGGGTTGAATAGTAAACAGGGGCATGCATTTCCCTACGGCCAGCCAGGAGGGCAAGGCTACCCAGACCCCCTAGGAGCTGGAGGGGAGGGGAGAATCGCAGATGTTGAAGACTGATCCTCAAATCCCTTTGTTGTCGGTGGGGTAGCCTGTCTCCAAAGACGGCCCCGTCTGTTCCTTCCCTACCTCCTGGAGGTACATGTTGGCCCCCCGTGAGGGAGTTTAAGATCTGATTCCCCTCCCCTTAATGTGAGCTGGCCTTAGTGATTTTTCTGACCAAGACAATGCAGTGTGAGTGACATTGTGAGATTAGCTTAACAACGTGAGATTGGTTTGTAAGAAGCCTGCAGCTTCCACCTGGGACCCTTGGAGCTCTTGCTCTGGGGCAAGCCCAGCATCATGCGTGAAATTCAGAGACCCTGAGACCTCGGGAAGGGAATGAACATTTAAGAGACCTACTGTGTGCTGGGCCAGCGCATGGAATGAACTAGAGGGACAAGGAGCCCCGTTTCCATGTTTCTAGGTTGTACCTCCCTGTAGAACAAGCATGCCTATGACATAAGAGCTCGCTCTTATTTTTGTCTTGCATTGTCCTTACAGTGACTAGTTTAAACCCAGTAGTTCCCAAATGTTGCTGCCACTACAATCACCTGGGAGCTTTTAAGGGTCTTGCTGCCCAGGTCCGGCCCCAGACACTCCCATCTGAGTCTGGAGCTGGGAGCCAGCATCAGTGTTTTCTTTTCATCCCGTAATTGATTCCAGTGTGCGATCAAGGTTGAGGCCCGGACCCCAAACCCGCACTGTGGGGCTGTTCCCCTCCCCCATCTTTAGATGGAGCAAGTCCTTGGTCCCTTTTAGGTCATAAAAAGTCATGTCGTCCCTGGAAGTCACTCCATTATCAATTCAGCAAATTGAAATATTCAGGCCCAAAATAATGTAACCTGGGAGCTTGCTCCAAAATTGAGGTTCTTGTCTGGGATTAGCAGATGCAAACTATAATATATAATATGGAATGGCTAAACAATGAGGTCCTACTACATAACGCCGGGAACTATATTCAATATATTGTGATAAACCATAATGGAAAAGAATGTGACAAAATATGTGTGTGTGTGTGTGTGTGTGTGTGTGTGTGTGTGTGTATAACTGAATCACTTTGCTGTACACCAGAAACTACGCAACATCGTAAATCAACTATACACATCGATAAAATAAATTTAAAAAAAAAGAAAGAAGATTGAGGTTCTCCCTTCCTCCAGACCACACCTGGCACAGGTGGGAAACCTAGAGTTGGAATGGGTGCCTATATTACTGTCATGGTACAGACAGGGAGAGAATGGAGAGCCCAGGTGGTTCGGCTCACAGGCTGGGAGCCATGAGTGGGGCTGACACAGGAGCATCCTTCCCATAATCGTACCACCTCCCAGAGCAGTCCAGGTGCTGGGGGACGGTGGGAGGCCCCGGGATCCTTCCATGGACCAGCTTCAGGGAATCGTTGAGCCCCCGAGGTACGCAAAGTAGCATGTTTATGTGCATTTTGAAACAAGTTTTTAAAGAAATCTCTCTTCATTTCCTACGGCTGCTGTAACAAATTACCAAAAACTGGGTGACTTAAAACAGCAGAAATGTAATCTCTCCCAGTTCTGGAGGCTCCAAGTCCAAAGTCGACAGGGCTGTGGTCTCTCTGAAGGGTCTGGGGAGGATAAGCCTGCGACTCCCTCGGCCTCATGGGTGTGGGCTGCAATCACTGGTGTTCCGTAGCTTGTCTGTTCTTCCCTTCCTATCAGGACACCAGTCATATCGGATTAGGGCCCACCCTACTGACCTCATCTTGTTTTGATGACATCTGCAGAGATCTTATTTTCAAATAAGGACACATTCACAGGTACTGGGGATTAGGACTTCAGTATATCTTTTGGGGAGACAACAGCTCAACCTTTATTAGGTCTGAAGATCCCTGAAGAATAAGGATCTTGATTCTTGTGTTGGTGGCCACTGGTCTTTGAGAGGCAGTGGAGAGATCACTTCTCTAAGCCTCAGTTTCATCATCTGTGAAATGGGGACAAATGGCCTACCTCGTGGAACTGTTCATCTAGTCATTCAACAATCATTTCCTGTGTGCTAGGCCCTCCCTACGTGGAGTGCTGGGGGGCAGAGGGTCACAGGCCCTGCCGTGTGATATGTGACAGGGTGGAGGTAAACAAAGGCGCCCTGGTACGGCAGAAGAGGCACCTCACCCAGCTCTGGAGACCGGGGGAAGGCTTCCGGAGGAGGTTTGAATTGAGCTGAGTTTGAAGGATGCATAGCTGTTATGTAGATGAAGGAGGACACTCCAGGTGGGGGGAATGACATGAAATGGCTTGAAATGGAAGGGGCTTGAATAGTGTCTCTTACTGGGAATGACGGTTGCAAGTGACCATCTGGTTGGGCCGAGGGGCATGTGGGAGGGAGCAGAGATGAAGCCGGAGGGACCAGGGCCAGGCAGGTGGCCTCATGGAGTGGAGCAGGGTGGGGTGGGGGGCTGCGGTGACCCGGAGAGCAGGGCTGTGGCCTGGAGGGGGCACAGACAGCGGCACTGAGCTCCAGCGACTTGCCCATGCTGTACAAACTCACAGGCCCAGGGCTGCGGGTGCTTGTGGGTTTTTAAGAAAACTGAAATCTCCGATGCTTATAAGCAGTCTGGATTTTCAAATGTTGACAACTAATTAAAAATTTTTAACTAACTGACCAACCACGATGTGGGCTGTTTTAATAATTACTTATTGCTTACCATTTCAGTTACACCGTGGTAGCAATCATTTCTTTTGTGGGATGAGAATTTAGGAAGAAGTGGGCTAGGCAGTTTGTTTCTGCCCTGATGGCATCAGCTGGGGCCTCGGGGCTGGAGTCTCACAGCTTCACACACGTGTCTGACACCTCTGTGCAGCCTGACCCTTCTCTCCACTTGGTCTTTCATCCTGCAAGTGTTTCTTTAGGCAAGTGGGGCCTCCTTCCAGCATGGTGGTATCAGGGTCATCGAACTTCTTGTGTAGCACTGCCTCCCCTCTCGAATCAGCGTTCCTAGGTGGACACTGCGAAGCTTCTTATGAACCAGACTGGGAAGTCCCAGAATGTCACTAACTCCACATTTGTTTGGTCAAGGAAATCTGAAGGCCAGCCCAGATCTAAGGACAAGGGAACCAGATTCTACCTCTTGATGCAGGAAACAGCATGCATGTCCAAGGGGGAGGGAAGGGTGAATGGCAAACATCTTTGGAGACAGGCTGCGCCTGGTCCAAACAGAATAGGTATGTGGACTGGATTCATCCTGGAACTGCCATTGCGATAAGTATCTCTAGACTAGACAGATGTGTGTGGAGCTTGACAAAACCTTGTAAAAAATTTCCAGGCCCAGGAGAGAAGTAAATTATTACTAAGGAGCTACACCGTAACTACTAGACTGAACCATATGAAGTTGCTGATGCTTGACCATTTTGACCTACAAAATGACAATTTCATATAGTTCAGCCTAGTAGGTACTAACTAGAAAGACAGTAGGTTCCTTGAGTTATGGAGGGAAGAAGAGCTGTGGGACACGGGATGGAGTGAGGAGACGTGGGAAGGGGGATCACTACCTGCTGGGGGGAGAGCTGAGGAGGCTTCGTGGTTTGAGGAGCAGGGCCCTCCCCTGACTTTCCCCCCTCAGCCCAGCTCTTAGAACCTTGGCCTTGCTGGTGGGAGGACACAGTCACACCTGGAACATTATGTCCCACTGAGTGGGTCTTTCTGGAAGATAAGATGCATGGTCTAATCATAGCTGAGATGCTGATAACATCCACTGCTAGGCCTCCTTCTCCCACCCTCCCTCCCCCTGGGCCTTGGCAGTCTCACGGTTAATTTGCATTTTATCATTTTTCATGGAGGGGGAAAAACCACAAACGACTTCTGGTTAAGTTGAAGAGGCGATTCTGTTATCTCTTGAAATGGTCGTAGCTATTCTCAGGGGCCAGTGGGAGCATTCCCAAAGATTTGCAAGAAACCAGCAGCAGTTTTCCCTCCCCAGAGGAACACAGCGTTTCCCAGAGAAAGAGAATTCTAGGGACTCTGGCAATCTGCTACTTAGAGAATGTGTTCCCCAGCCAGCTACTGCTCCTTTTTCTTTAAGCAAGAATTATTAAAATACAAACTGTCTATTATCTCGTATGTTTTCAACCAAAGGGCTTGTCTTGAACTTTGAATTCCGATTTTAAAGATGTAAATATTTTATCATTCTAATTAGACCTGCCTCGGGAGAGCATATAGTGCTACATTTTTGCAAGGGTGTAATGAGACGTTAAAGAAGAAGTGAAAATCTGTGGTCCATTTTGTAGACCAAATTTCTAGATAGTGTTTTAAGGGTCAAGGCATTCCATCTGACTTGAGACAATTATATCTCACAGAGCTAAGAGAACCAGGTCGTCTGGAAGTGGATTACAAATCTGCAATTGAACACTTGAGTGTTTGTGGAGCACCTGCTGTGAACTCAGCCCAACTTTGGGGATCCAAACCCCAGCTTCTCTACTCTGAGATGATGGAAGCCCATCTCTGTTTACTCCCTCCCGGTTCTGTCCCCTCAAGATGTCCTTGTACCTTCCCATCATAGCTGCCTTTTATCAAACGTTTAGGAGGTAACAGGCAGGCCCTGGATTGAGTAATACATAGAATCTCACTTCTAAATCTTATGACACCCCCATGGAATAGGCAATTTTAAGATCCAATTTTTTTTTTTTTTTTTTTTTTTTGTGGCACGTGGGCCTCTCACTGCTGTGGCCTCTCCCATTGCAGAGCACAGGCTCAGCGGCCATGGCTCACGGGCACAGCCGCTCCGCGGCATGTGGGATCCTCCTGAACCGGGGCACGAACCCGTGTCCCCTGCATCAGCAGGTGGACTCTCAACCACTGCACCACCAGGGAAGCCCAAGATCCATTTTATAGATGAAAAAACTGAGGCTTAGAGAGGCAAAGTCACTTGCCCCAGGGCACACAGGCTTCGATTCAAACCCAGGTCTCTGTGCCTCTTCAGCTTATTTTTTAAATCCAATTTTACAATCTCTGCCTTCTGACAGGAGTGTTTAAACCATTTACGTTTAATGTGTTTTTCTATAGTTGGGTTTAAATTTACTATCTCACTGTTTGTTTCCTATTGGTCCCACCTGTTCTTTGTTCCCCTTTTCTTCTTTTTCTGCCTTCTTTTGGATTCATTGAGAATTTTTTATTATCTCATGTTGTCTCCTCTCTTGGTTTATTGGCTATAATCGTTTTGTTATTTTAGTGGTTGCTTTAAGATTTAGAGTGTATATCTTTAGCTTAGCACAGCCTATCTACAAGTGATATTATGCCGCTTCACATTCAGTGTAAGAACCTTATAACAATACACTTCTATTTCTCCCCTCTAAACTTTTTTGCCATTATTGTTGCACATTTCACTTCTATGTGTGTTTTAAACCTCACATTGTATCGTTGTCATTTTTGTTAGAAGTTAACTAACTTTTAAAGAGATTTAAATAGTAAGGGAAGAACTTAAATATTTTCCCATATGGGCACTATTTCCAGTGCTCTTTATTCCTTTGTGTAGGTCCATATTTCTGTGTGTTATCATTTTCTTTCTGTCCAAAGGACTTTAACATTTCTAGTAGTTCAAAAGTGCTGGTGATGAATTCTTTCAGTTTTTGTATGTCTGAGGAAAAAGGTCTTTATTTTTTTTGGCTTTCATTTTTGAATGTTTATTTTTTACTTGGCATAGAATTCTAGATTGACTTTTTCAATACTTTAAAGATATTATTCAGCCATCTTCCTGCTTCCCTTGTTTCTACTGAGAAATCTGCTGCCATCCTTATCTTGTTTGTTCGAACATAATGTGTCTTTTTTTTCCTTTGGCTGTGTTTACAGTTTTTTCCTTATTGATTTTTGAGCACTTAGATTATAATGTACCTTAGTGTAGTTTTCTTCCTGCTTCTTGTCCTTAGGGTTTGGGAGCATCCTGTATCTGTGGGTTTATACTTTTCATCACATTTGGAAAATTCTCTGCCATTCTTTTTCCTCCCTCCAGTTTTATTGAGATATAGTTGACATATAACATTGTATAAGTGTAAGGTGTACAACACAGTAATTTCATACATGTATATACTGCAAAAAAATTACCACAATAAGTTTAGTTGACATCTGTCACCTCACATAGTTACAATACTTTTTTTATTGGGATGAGAACTTTTAAGATGTACTGTCTGAGCAACTTTCATATATACAATACGGTATTTAGCTATAATCACCATGCTGTACATTATATCCCCAGAACTCATTTATCTTATAACTGGAGGTTATAAGATTGACTACTGGGCTTCCCTGGTGGCGCAGTGGTTGAGAGTCTACCTGCCGATGCAGGGGACACGGGTTCGTGCCCCGGTCCGGGAAGATCCCACTTGCTACAGAGCGGCTGGGCCCGTGAGCCATGGCCGCTGAGCCTGTGCGTCTGGAGCCTGTGCTCCGCAGCGGGAGAGGCCACAACAGTGAGAGGGCCATGTACAGCAAAAAAAAAGAAAAAAAAAAAATTGACTACTTTCACCCAGTTCCCCACCTCCTGCCTCTGGAAAACACCAATCTGGTCTGTCCCTATGAGTTTATTTTTTTTAGATTCCACGTTTAAGTGAGAGTATCTTTCTCTGACTTATTTCACCTAGCATTATGCCCTCCAGATCCATCCAGTATGTCTCATATGACAAGATTTCCTTCTTTTTCATGACTGAATTTTATATATACACATATATACACACATATACATGTATGTAGATATTAATATACCACATTTTCCTTAAGTATTCATCTGTTAATAGACACTTAGTTTGTTTCAGTGTCCTGGTTATTGTACTGTGTGTGTGGATGTCTCTTCAGGACAGTAATTTCATTTCCTTCAGATACATACCCAGAAGTGGAATTGCTGGATCATACGGTAGTTCTGTTTTTAATTATTTAATTTAATTTTTGAACCCCCCTACGGTTTTCCATATTGGCTACACCAATTTACATTCCCATCAACAATGCACAAGGGATCCTTTTTCTCCACATCTTCTCCAACACTTGTTATCTCTGTCTTTTTGATAGTAGCCATTCTAACAGGCATGAGGTGATATCTCCCTGTGGTTCTGATTTGTATTTTTCCCTGATGACTTGTGATGTTGAGCACCTTTTCATGTACCTGTTGGCCATTTGAATATCTTCTTTGGAAAAATGCCTATTCGGGTCCTCTGCCCATTTTTAATTAGATTATTTTTTATTGTTGAGTTCTATGAGTTTTCCATTATTTCTTACAGATTCTCTCTTCCCCTGTCTCTCTCCGCTCCTTTGGAGATTCTAGCACGTATATCAGGCTGCCTGACATTGTCTCACTGCTTCCTGATGCTTGTTCATTTTTTTGAGGCTTTTTTTTTCTGTTTGTGTTTCATTTTGGATAATTATTATTTACATATCTTCAAGCTCAGCAATATTTTTTTGAATGTCTAATCTCTGCTAATCCTATCCAGTATATTTTCGACCTCAGACATTGTAGTTTTCATATCAGAAGTTTAATTTGGGTCTTTCTTATACTTTCAGTCTTCTCCTTAACATGTTCAGTGTTTCCTCTAGCTTTTTTTTTTTTTTGCGGTACGCGGGCCTCTCATTGTTGTGGCCTCTCCCGTTGCGGAGCACAGGCTCCGGACGCACAGGCCCAGCGGCCATGGCTCATGGGCCCAGCCGCTCCACGGCATGTGGGATCCTCCCGGACTGGGGCATGAACCTGCGTCCCCTGCATCGGCAGGCGGACTCTCAACCACTGCGCCACCAGGGAAACCCTTCCTCTAGCTTTTTAATATATGGAATACAGTTAACTGTTCAAAAGTCCTCATATACTAATTCTAAATGTGCATCAGCTCTGGGCTGGTTTTGATTGATTGCTTTTTCTCCTCATTATGAATCATATTTTCCTGCTGCTTTGCATGCCTGATAATTTTTATTTTTATTTAAGTTTATTTTTTTAACATCTTTATTGGAGTATAAACGCTTTACAATGGTGTGTTAGTTTCTGCTTTATAACAAAGTGAATCAGTTATACATATACATATGTTCCCATATCTCTTCCCTCTTGCGTCTCCCTCCCTCCCACCCTCCCTATCCCACCCCTCCAGGCGGTCACAAAGCACCGAGCTGATCTCCCTGTGCTGTGCGGCTGCTTCCCACTAGCTATCTACCTTACGTTTGGTAGTGTATATATGCCCATGTCTCTCTCTCGCTTTGTCACAGCTCACCCTTCCCCCTCCCCATAGCCTCAAGTCTGTTCTCTAGTAGGTCTGTGTCTTTATTCCTGTCTTACCCTCCTAGGTTCTTCATGACATTTTTTTTTCTTAAATTCCATATATATATGTGTTAGCATACGGTATTTGTCTTTCTCTTTCTGACTTACTTCACTCTGTATGACAGACTCTAGGTCTATCCACCTCATTACAAATAGCTCAATTTCGTTTCTTTTTATGGCTGAGTAATATTCCATTGTATATATGTGCCACATCTTCTTTATCTACTCTTCTGAAGATGGGCACTTTGGTTGTTTCCATCTTCGGACTATTGTAAATAGAGCTGCAATGAACATTTTGGTACATGACTGTTTTTGAATTATGGTTTTCTCAGAGTATATGCCCAGTAGTGGGATTGCTGGGTCATATGGTAGTTCTATTTTTAGTTTTTTAAGGAACCTCCCTACTGTTCTCCATAGTGGCTGTACCAATTCACATTCCCACCAGCAGTGCAGGAGTGTTCCCTTTTCTCCACACCCTCTCCAGCATTTATTGTTTCTAGATTTTTTGATGATGGCCATTCTGACTGGTGTGAGGTGATCCCTCATTGTAGTTTTGATTTGCATTTCTCTAATGATTAATGATTTTGAGCATTCTTTCGTGTGAGTGTTGGCAGTCTGTATATCTTATTTGGAGAAATGTCTATTTAGGTCTTCTGCCCATTTTTGGATTGGGTTTGTTTTTTTGTTATTGAGCTGCATGAGCTGTTTGTAAATTTTGGAAATTAATCCTTTGTCAGTTGCTTCATTTGCAAATATTTTCTCCCATTCTGAGGGCTCTCTTTTGGTCTTCTTTATGGTTTCCTTTGCTGTGCAAAAGCTTTGAAGTTTCATTAGGTCCCATTTGTTTATTTTTGTTTTTATTTCCATTTCTCTAGGAGGTGGGTCAAAAAGGATCTTGCTGTGATTTATGTCATAGAATGTTCTGCCTATGTTTTCCTCTAAGAGTTTGATAGTTTCTGGCCTTACATTTAGATCTTTAATCCATTTTGAGCTTATTTTTGTATATGGTGTTAGGGAGTGATCTAATCTCATACTTTTTACATATACCTGTCCAGCTTTCCCAGCACCACTTATTGAAGAGGCTGTCCTTTCTCCACTGTACATTCCTGCCTCCTTTATCAAAGATAAGGTGACCATATGTGCATGGGTTTATCTCTGGGCTTTCTTTCCTGTTCCAGTGATCTATCTTTCTGTTTCTGTGCCAGTACCATACTGGCTTGATTACTGTAGCTTTGTAGTATAGTCTGAAGTCAGGGAGCCTGATTCCTCCAGCTCTGTTTTTCATTCTCAAGATTGCTTTGGCTCTCGGGGTCTTTTGTGTTTCCATACAAATTGTGAAATTTTTTGTTCTAGTTCTGTGAAAAATGCCAGTGGTAGTTTGATAGGGATTGCATTGAATCTGTAGATTGCTTTGGGTAGTAGAGTCATTTTCACAATGTTGATTCTTCCAATCCAAGAACATGGTATATCTCTCCATCTATTTGTATCATCTTTAATTCCTTTCATCAGTTTCTTATAATTTCCTGCGTACAGGTGTTTTGTCTCCTTAGGTAGGTTTATTCCTAGATATTTTATTCTTTTTGTTGCAATGGTAAATGCGAGTGTTTTCTTGATTTCACTTTCAGATTTTTCATCATTAGTGTATAGGAATGCCAAAGATTTCTGTGCATTAATTTTGTATCCTGCAACTTTACCAAATTCATTGATTAGCTCTAGTAGTTTTCTGGTAACATCTTTAGGATTCTCTATGTATAGTATCATGTCATCTGCAAACAGTGACAGCTTTACTTCCTCTTTTCCAATTTGGATTCCTTTTATTTCCTTTTCTTCTCTGATTGCTGTGGCTAAAACTTCCAAAACTATGTTGAATAAGAGTGGTGAGAGTGGGCAACCTTGTCTTGTTCCTGATCTTAGTGGAAATCCTTTCAGCTTTTCACCATTGAGGATGATGTTGGCTGTGGGTTTGTCATATATGGCCTTTATTATGTTGAGGAAAGTTCCCTCTGTGCCTACTTTCTGCAGGGTTTTTATCATAAATGGGTGTTGAATTTTGTCAAAAGCTTTCTCTGCATCTATTGAAATGATCATATGGTTTTTCTCCTTCAATTTGTCAATATGGTTTATCACATTGATTGATTTGCCTATACTGAAGAATCCTTGCATTTCTGGAATAAACCCCACTTGATCATGGTATATGATCCTTTTAATGTGCTGTTGGAATCTGTTTGCTAGTATTTTGTTGAGGATTTTTGCATCTATGTTCATCAGTGATATTGGCCTGTGTTTTCTTTCTTTGTGACAGCCTTGTCTGGTTTTGGTATCAAGGTGATGGTGGCCTCGTAGAATGAATTTGGGAGTATTCCTCCCTCTGCTATATTTTGGAAGAGTTTGAGAAGGATAGGTGTTAGCTCTTCTCTAAATGTTTGATAGAATTTGCCTGTGAAGCCATCTGGTCCTGGGATTTTGTTTGTTGGAAGATTTTTAATCACAGTTTCAATTTCAGTGCTTGTGATTGGTCTGTTTATATTTTCTGTTTCTTCCTGGTTCCGTCTAGGAAGGTTGTGCTTCTGTAAGAATTTGTCCATTTCTTCCAGGTTGTCCATTTTATTGGCATAGAGTTGCTTGTAGTAATCTCTCATGATCTTTTGTATTTCTGCAGTGTCAGTTCTTACTTCTCCTTTTTCATTTCTAATTCTATTGATTTGAGTCTTCTCCCTTGTTTTTTGATGAGTCTGGCTAATGGTTTATCAATTTTGTTTATCTTCTCAAAGAACCAGCTTTTAGTTTTATTGATCTTTGCTATCGTATCCTTCATTTCTTTTTCATTTATTTCTGATCTGATTTTTATGATTTCTTTCCTTCTGCTAACTTTGGGGTTTTTTGTTCTTCTTTCTCTAATTGCTTTAGGTGCAAGGTTAGGTTGTTTATTCGAGATGTTTCCTGTTTCTTAAGGTAGGATTGTATTGCTATAAACTTCCCTCTTAGAACTGCTTTTGCTGCATCCCATAGCTTTTGGGTCATCGTGTCTCCGTTGTCATTTGTTTCTAGGTATTTTTTAATTTCTTCTTTGGTTTCTTCAGTGATCACTTCGTTATTAAGTAGTGTATTGTTTAGCCGACATGTGTTTGTATTTTTTACAGATCTTTTCCTGTAATTGATATCTAGTCTCATAGCGTTGTGGTCGGAAAAGATACTTGATACAATTTCAATTTTCTTAAATTTACCAAGACTTGATTTGTGACCCAAGATATGATCTATCCTGGAAAATGTTCCATGAGCACTTGTGAAAAATGTGTATTCTGTTGTTTTTGGATGGTGTGTCCTATAAATATCAATTAAGTCCATCTTGTTTAATGTATCATTTAAAGTTTGTGTTTCCTTATTTATTTTCATTTTGGATGATCTGTCCATTGGTGAAAGTGGGGTGTTAAAGTTCCCTACTATGAGTGTGTTACTGTCGATTTCCCCTTTTATGGCTGTTAGTATTTGCCTTATGTATTGAGGTGCTCCTATGTTGGGTGCATAAATATTTACAGTTGTTATATCTTCTTCTTGGATCGATCCCTTGATCATTATGTAGTGTCCTTCTTTGTCTCTTCTAATAGTCTTTATTTTAAAGTCTATTTTGTCTGATATGAGAATTGCTACTCCAGCTTTCTTTTGGTTTCCATTTGCATGGAATATCTTTTTCCATCCCCTTACTTTCAGTCTGTATGTGTCTCTAGGTCTGAAGTGGGTTTCTTGTAGACAGCATATATATGGGTCTTGTTTTTGTATCCATTCAGCCAATCTGTGTCTTTTGGTGGGAGCGTTTAGTCCATTTACATTTAAGGTAATTATCGATATTTATGTTCCTATTCCCATTTTCTAAATTGTTTGGGGTTTGTTATTGTAGGTCTTTTCCTTCTCTTGTGTTTTGTGCCTAGAGAATTCCTTTAGCATTTGTTGTAAAGCTAGTTTGGTGGTGCTGAACTCTCTCAACTTTTGCTTGTCTGTAAAGGTTTTAATTTCTCTATCCAATCTGAATGAGATCCTTGCTGGGTAGAGTAATCTTGGTTGCAGGTTTTTCTCCTTCATCACTTTAAATATGTCCTTCCAGTCCCTTCTGGCTTGCAGAGTTTCTGCTGAAAGATCAGCTGTTAACCTTATGGGGATTCCCTTGTGTGTTATTTGTTGTTTTTCCCTTGCTGCTTTTAATATGTTTTCTTTGTATTTAATTTTTGACAGTTTGATTAATATGTGTCTTGGCGTATTTCTCCTTGTATTTATCCTGTATGGGACTCTCTGTGCTTCCTGGACTTGATTAACTATTTCCTTTCCCATATTAGGGAAGTTTTCAACTATAATCTCTTCCAATATTTTCTCAGTCCCTTCTTTTTCTCTTCTTCTGGAACCCCTATAATTCGAATGTTGGTGCATTTAATGTTGTCCCAGAGGTCTCTGAGACTGTCCTCAGTTCTTTTCATTCTTTTTTCTTTATTCTGCTCTGCAGTAGTTATTTCCACTATTTTATCTTTCAGGTTACTTATCTGTTCTTCTGCCTCAGTTATTCTGCTATTGATCCCATCTAGAGTATTTTTCATTTCATTTATTGTGTTGTTCATCATTGCTTGTTTCATCTTTAGTTCTTCTAGGTCCTTGTTAAATGTTTCTTGCATTTTCTCTATTCTGTTTCCAGGATTTTGGATCATCCTTACTATCATTATTCTGAATTCTTTTTCAGGTAGACTGCCTATTTCCTCTTCATTTGTTAGGTCTGGTGCATTTTTATCTTGCTTCTTCATCTGCGGTGTGTTTTTCTGTCTTCTCATTTTGCTTATCTTACTGTGTTTGGGGTCTCCTTTTTGCAGGCTGCAGGTTCGTAGTTCCCGTTGTTTTTGGTGTCTGTCCCCAGTGGCTAAAGTTGGTTCAGTGGGTTGTGTAGGCTTCCTGGTGGAGGGGACTAGTGCCTGTGTTCTGGTGGAAGAGGCTGGATCTTGTCTTTCTGGTGGGCAGGTCTACGTCTGGTGGTGTGGTTTGGGGTGTCTGTGGACTTATTATGATTTTAGGCAGTCTGTCTGCTAATGGGTGGGGTTGTGTTCCTGTCTTGCTAGTTCTTTGGCATAGGGTGTCCAGCACTGTAGCTTGCTGGTCGTTGAGTGAAGCTGGGTGTTGGTGTTGAGATGGAGATATCTGGGAGATTTTCGCCATTTGATATTATGTGGAGCTGGGAGGTCTCTTGTGGACCAGTGTCCTGAAGTTGGCTCTCCCACCTCAGAGGCACAGCACTGACTCCTGGCTGCAGCACCAAGAGCCTTCCCTCCACACGGCTCAGAATAAAAGGGAGAAAAAGTAGAGTGAAAGAATTAATAGACGTAGGAAGAAAGGAAGGAAGAAAGGAAGGAAGGAAGGAAGGAGAAAGGAAAGAAGGAAAGAAGGAAAGGAAGGAGGGAGGGAGGGAGGAATGGTGGGAGGAAGGAAGGAAGGAAGAAAGGAAAGGAAGGAAAAAAGAAAGAAAGCAGGAAGATAAAGTAAAATAAAATAGAGTAAAATATAATAAAGTTATTAAATTAAGAAATAATTATTAAGAAGAAAAATTAAAAATAAAACAAAAAACGGACGGATAGAACCTTAGGACAAATGGTGGAAGCAAAGCTATACAGACAAAGTCTCACACAGAAGCATACACATATACACTCACAAAAAGAGGAAAAGGGGAAAACATAAATCTTGCTCTCAAAGTCCACCTCCTCAGTTTGGGATGATTCGGTGTCTATTCATGTCTTGCACAGATGCAGGGACATCAAGTTGATTGTGGAGCTTTAATGCCCTGCTCCTGAGGCTGCTGGGAGAGATTTCCCTTTCTCTTCTTTGTTTTCACAGCTCCCAGGGGCTCAGCTTTCATGCCTGATAATTTTTGATTGGATGCCAGACATTGTGAATTTTACCTTGTTGGATGTTAGATATTTCTCTGTTCTTATAAATAGTCTCAAGCTTTGTTCTGAGATGCAATTATGTTACTTGGAAACAGTTTGATCCTTTTGGGTCTTGCTTTTAAGATCTGTTAGGCAGGACCAGAGCCATCTTTAGTCTAAGAGTAATATTTTCCCACTGCCGAGGCAAGGCTGCTCTGAGGATTCTACCCAATGCCCTGTGAATTATGAGATTTTTCAAAATGGCCAGTGGAAACAGGTACTGTTTCTGGCCTGTATGGATGCCAGGTACTATCCCCTGTCATCCTTTAGGGTGATTCTTTGCTGCCTCAGGTGTTTTCCTCACGCACATGTGCTCACCCGTCCTCTGCTAAATATTTGAGCGGTCCTTCTGCAGATCTCTCCTCTGCATCCTCTCCCTCATGGTCTCCAGCTGCCTTGGTCTCCCCAGACTCTCTGTCCCATCTCCTCAACCCCAGAGTCCACTGGGCTCTATCTGGGTTCCCCTTTCCTGCTCCACAGCCTGGAAACTCTTCCCAGGCAGTAAACAGAGTCAATTACTTGTTTCCCATCTCTCAAAGGTCACTGTCCCTCACTGCCTGATGTCCAGCGTCTTGAAAACCATTTCCCTATGTTTTGTCCATTTTTTTATTGGTTCCTTTGGGAGGGTAGATCCAGTCCTTGTTACTCCATCTTGGCCGGAAGCAGAATTTTCTTAACCCTGTGTTTTTAAGAAGTATGCTTCCACCCCTACTCCTCTCCTCCCGTTGTGGGAAAAGGAATGTAACGTTGAGTCTGAACCTGGCCCACTGCCTCTCCCTCCCCTCTGGAACCTTGATCTGGCATTTCTCTGCCTCTTCTGAATGTCATAAAATGTGGGTAATGTATGGAAGCTCACAGGTGAGTCTCTGATACCAGACTTAGAAAGCCAGACGGTGCAAGGACTGCCCAAATTCCTTTCTGCGCTGCCATTGTCACTTGCGTTCCTTCAGAGAGTCTTGTGACAGGATTGCTCCGCGGGACATCGTGAGAGCCAGGGAGTGATCCGGGTGTCAGGTTTGGCAGCCAGAAGTTGGGCAGCCTGTTGAGCAGGGCTGGTTTCCTTGGGCCTCCATCCCAGGCACTGGGGCTCGGGGGAGCCTCATTCCCCAGGAGGATGAAAGTGAGGGGGCGGGGAGCAGGTTGCTCCAGCCTCAGGCCCACCCAGGGTGGCAGCCAACAGCTGGGACCCTGTTTGTCCTCTCCAGACCCCATTACAGCCCCTCACCCATCTCCTCAGCACGGAGCTCTGGGAGCTGATTAGAAATGTATTAAGACTTAGCTTGGGCTTCCCTGGTGGCGCAGTGGTTGAGAGTCCGCCTGCCGATGCGGGGGACGCGGGTTCGTGCCCCGGTCCGGGAAGATCCCACGTGCCGCGGAGCGGCTGGGCCCGTGAGCCATGGCCGCTGGGCCTGCGCGTCCGGAGCCTGTGCTCCGCAAGGGGAGAGGCCACAGCAGTGAGAGGCCCGCGTACCGCAAAAAAAAAAAAAAAAAAAAGACGTGGCTTCCAGCAGCTTTGAGGGAGACCTGAGGGGGGTGACTAATGCGCTCCCCGGGCCCCCTGCACCCCCGCCTCTCGTGGCTGTGCTGTCTGCGTCTCCTGCCCCCTCGCTGACATCCTGCCAACCCTCCTTCACTCCCACTGGAGATCCCACCTAGGCCCCGCTGTGTATCCCAGGAACCAAATCAGTCAGGCAGGGAGGGCCATGGGGCAGCATGCCATGGGACGGCCCCTGTGCTGTGTTGGGGGATGTCAAGGAACCAGAAAGACGCTATCACCAGCCTTCGTCATCTTTGTCGCCCCCACCGACGTCATGTGAGCACAAATTACATACAGGATATCAACCTCAAGCACACAGGTGAGGCAGGAGACATCCTCGGGTGGAAGGAGAAGGGGGCGGATGGTGTGGATGAACTTGAGCACCTGCCGAGGGGCAGGCTCTGTGCTGCACGAGCCCCCTGCCAGGGCAGTGCTCTCGCACGCCCATTTTAGAGAAGAGGATAGCAAGGCTCGGAGACCCTGAGGGTCTGGCCCGAAGTCGCCCAGGCAGGAAGGGCTAAGACAGGCTGGGTGTGAGCCCAGGGCCCGGACACCAATGCTGAATAACAGCTGACAGATTGCAGAGCGCTGAAGTGGGAGTGGAGGGGGACCTGAGCCCAAGCAGGTGTGATTCCGTGTCACGAACGTCCGCGGCCCAGCCCTCTGGTAGCCGGCATGGGCAGAGTGAATTGTGGCTGAAGCAGGTTGTTCCAGAGCTCAGACAGGCTGTCGCCAGCGGCAGAGGCAGAGCCCGCAGGAGGGTGAAAGAACCGGGGAGGGGTCTGGGGGAGTGGAAGCTTGCTCCCTCTGGAAGTGATTGGCCCTCCCTCCTCCTCTGAGCCCCCGACGCTCTGCCCTGCTCTGTCTCAGAGCATCACTGTGTCTGAGGTTCCCCGAAGGCAAAGGTTCATGTCTCATTTATGCCAGCGTTGCTGCTGCCCAGTCCAGGGCCAGACATGGTAAATAATTAATAAAGGAATCACAAGAGAGCAGGGAATCGATAAAAGCGTGGGAAAAGCTGGGTAGAAAACCACGGGCTACGTCAGCTGGCCGGCCCTTCCTCCTTGGCCGGCATCGTACCTTCCCCGAAGGCACCAGTTACACCGAGTCCTGCCAGCGACCCCACATCCGGTCCCTCAAACTCCCAGGCCCCAGGGCCCTCCCTAGCCCTCTGCAGGGTATCTGCCACATGTGGGCCCAGGACTAGGCCTTTCCATTCAGCACAAGACAGCCTATCTTAGCCCTTCCTGCCTGGGTAACTTTGGGCCAGACCCTCAGGCTCTCTGAGCCTCACTTTTCTCCTCTGAAAAATGGGTGTGTAACAGCACTGCCCTCACAGGGGGGTCGTGCAGCACAGAGCCTGCCCCTCAGCAGGTGCTCACACCACCTCGCAAGGCAGCGGCTTCCACTAGAGGCAGGTAGCCTTGGGCTCAGACGTGGCCCTGCCACTGTGCATCCGGGGAAATCACTCCGTCTCTCCAAGCCTCGGCATTCGTACCTGTGCAGTGGGATGATGGTCGTTGTGGTAACTTACGATAAGTCAGGATTTTGAGGCTTAAATATGGTAACGTGGCACCTTGTAAGGGGTCAGTAAATGGGAATTACTCATTAGGAGCTTCCTCTCTTGAGTCAAAAATCATCTTCCCTTTAACTCTGCCCGTTGGTCCTCGGAAGCGAGTCTAATCCTGCTTGCATGTGGTGGCCTGTTCTGTGATTGCCTGGGGCTGCAGAGAGCACCTGAGATGGGGAAGCCGGATGCCCAAGTCCCAGGCCTGGCTCTGCCCCTCATGACTTGGAGCAAGATACTTAACTTTTTAGAGCCTCAGTTTCTCTGTCTGTTAAATGGGAATAGTGACACCTGGCTCACAGCATGGGCAGGAGAATAAAATGAAATGATGGCTGTAAAAGTACACACTGTACAGGACTGCACAAACGCCAGTAAGAGTTATTATGTTTGAACCACCATTCTGCATCTTCCCGCATCATCCCTTTTTGTTTTGGATTAAACGTGGCCATTTCCTTCAAGTATTTTTCCAAATGACTCTTCTCTCTGGAACCAGGTCAGGCTCTGGTCTGTCAGTCTTCTTATAAATGGGTTTTCTCAGAGCAAGACATGACGCTCCAGAAGAACCTGTCACCTCCTTGGATGTAGCCCTGATATACCCATTAATATGGCCACTGGGAGCTGAATCTTGCCCTGTGTAATGCCGTACCTTTGCCTCGTGCTAATGCGAGGTCCCTCTTTCCTGAGTGCAGCTGTTCAACCAGTTCTCCCTTCCAGGACTGGTGCAGCTGATTTTTGTGAACCTTAGCACAGATACGTCAAGAACGGTGAAGGGTGTGACATTTTACCTGCTTGCAAGCTAGCCTGCCGTGACGTAAAAGTTTCTGGCCAAAGACCTTAGACTCATAGACAGAGGGCTTTATTGCTCACAGCACAGTCAGCAGCATGAACTTCATGTTCACATCAGTGCCTCTGACCCTGCAGGTCCCCGGGGGCCAGGAAGAGCAGCCCAGGTGGATTCTGTGAGTGCAGTGGGTTTGTGTAACAGCGAGGAACCCCACAGTTAGGAAACTCCCCTCTTTCAAAGGGAGCTGCTAGCAAACCTGCCCAACCTTTGTCTCAGAGGGAGATATTATCTCAGAGGGAGATAATCATCCTGGTTGGGAAATAAATGTGCCCAGAGGGGACGCTGTCTCTTTCTTAGGAGACACAGTTTGCTGTACAAACATCATTGTTGTACAAACATTGAAAAGATAGTCCTGAACAAGAGCTGTTATGCCTTTACTCAGAAGGCGTGCAGAACACAAAGACCCATGAAGAATTGTCTCCCAACAATGTGTTTATACTTATCCTTCGAAACTGCACAGATCTGGGCTTGCATCTCCCTTGGCCATTCCAGAGCTGTGCCACCTTGGGCAAACTCCTGGCCTCTCTGATCCTCAGTTTCTACAGTCTGCAAAAGGCATAATTCCTACTTGCCCAAAGTGCTATAAGGAGTTCTTTGTAGTAGTCTCCTTGAAGCATCCTCACTATGCCTGGTACAGAGCAGACCACAGAGACCTTGATTCCAGGAGTCTTCCATTGCTCCAAGCAGTAAGGCAGCAGAACCGCAGTCACCGTGATCTGGAGGTCATCCTTCCGATACGTGATTCTCTCCCGTCTATCTACATCCCTCCCAGACCTAGTCCTCGTGGCTCCCGTCAAATGGAGTAGAGTTGCCATCCTGGCCCCGAGCCCACCAGCCAGTGGCGAGGACCTGGGAAGCTGGTGTCGGGAAGCCCAGAGCAGAGAGAGCAGAGGCTGGTTCATCGGGGCTCCCGGATGAGTTAGTTTCTGAGCCTCAGCTTCCTCATCTGTAACACAGAGCCCACCTCCTAGGGTTTAAGGAAGAATGAAAGGAGATGATAAACAGGGGCTGTTTGGAGCGCATGTGACAGGCGCTCAGCAAAGCCGTTATGATGCCTTTTATGCCTTTTCCTTTCGGTAGCCTAAGACTCCTGAACGCAGTGTGGGGTTAAAGACGGGAGCTTTTGCTGCCTGGTGAGGAAAGTGGCCATTCTAGCTGCTCCCCGGAGGGAGCTGATCAGGAAAAGCAAAACAAAGAAGGCTGTGGGGTGTGAGCTTGTTTTGCAAGCTTCTTGCAGATCGCTCCGCATGCTGGGGGCACTCAGTAGCAGTTTATGGGCGTTCGGATGGCAGGACCCTGTGTTCTGCCTTCTGCAGGAATACAGATCTTCTCTCTGGCCTTGGCAATGACTGTTTACTTATTGTTTGACCTTGTGGGGGGGTGACTAATATACCCTCTCCGGGCTCCATTTAGGAACTCAGTGTAGCTTGATGGTTAAATGTTTGAGATGCAGAGTCAGACAGAACTGGCTTTGAATCCTGAGTTGGAAACCAGCTGGAAGGCTCCAGCATGTCATACAGCTTCCTAAGCCTCAGTTTCCTTATCTCTAAAGTGGGATAATGACCTTTGCCGCCTCGCAGAGCTGTTGGGAGGATCGGACAAGGCCATGCGTGTGCAGAGCTTGCCCAGGAGATGGTGCCTACTGTGATGCTGCATTCTTTTCTGTTTCTTGGTCTACAAAATGGAGTGGGAGGGTGGGCGCACAGAATCTCTTACTGCTTGGAGCAATGGAAGACTCCTGGAATCAAGGTCAAAGAATCCTGGTCCAAAGTCTCTTTAGCCTCTTCCTGGTTGTCTGTGACCTGAACAAGTCGCTTTACGTCTCTGCACCGCACCACCCATGGGTCCAGCTCATCACGTCTCCTTCCACCATGTATGGTGAAAACACTAGTCACCATGCCTGGCCTGGGACCCTGGTCAGTGCTCAGGGCCCCTCTCAGCTCTGAGCTTGTCAATCTGCAAGGCTGCCAGCTTCAGAGAGCACCCTGTGTATTCAGGATGTACCGAGCAGGAAGGAAACACACACGGGACAATGTGTGTGGGGGGGGGGCAGAGGAGCACACAGGGCTGTTAAAGTGGGCTACAGGCAGGTGCCAGTGGCTGGAGCTGCCCGTTGCTCTGTCCCTACCCAGGGATTAGTCCTTGGGGTGTTTTTTGGGGCCACTGGAGTGGCTTAGGCTGATGGCCCCTGCAGCTCGTGGCACCCCAGCGGCAAGCAGGGCGGACCATCCCACGGGCAGACGGATAGGAGCAGCGTCTTTTGCAAAAGGAAAATCTGCTCCGCCTTCTCCTGATGAATGACGTTACTGGGCTCTCAGGGAGTGAAGTCTATTTTTTATACTTCTGGTCAGGAAGATTAAGCGGCACTCGTGGGTGCTCTGGGGGGAGGAGCATGAGGCTCCAGTTCCCGGATCCATTGCAGAGAGGAGGCTCCTTCTGTCTCTCAGTTCACGTCACGTGGACTGGAGGAATGGCCCTTCCAGGATCTGGCAGTCCCTCGGGTCACTGTGACAGTGCCGACCACGGTAACTCCCACCATTTGCCGGGTGCCAGGCTCTCTTCTGAGGGCTTTACCTGGATCAACACAGCCAAGCCTCACCACCACACTCTGAAGGAGAAATTCCAATTCTGCCCATTTTTCAGATGAAGCAACTGAGGCTCGAAGAGGTAGTAGCACGGTTGGGTTTTGAACCGGCCACCAGGCACCCACGGGCTCTTTCTCATGGCTTCCTCTCTGGACTCGGTGGCTCTGCAGTTGGGCTGCTTGGTTTTTCGACCTGAACTCAGCCTGAGTGGGGAATCGGAGAGTGGCAATAATTGGCCACCCTTACATCCCCACCGTGATTTGCAACACAGAGCTTTGAGTCCAGCGAGTCTGAGAGGGGAGCAGGGGTTACCACCTTCGTTTTCAAAGCAGAGACCAAGGTGCAGAGGGGAGAAATGGGCACCGTCTAGCCACACGGGATGCCACCTCCATGCCAGGCTGGATCCCGGCCATTCCGAAGGGGGCAGACAGGGATAGAAACGGAAGCAAGTGGGATGTGCAGGGAGCTGCTCCACGGGAGCTGAGGAAACGGCTGGTGAGTGGCTCAGGGAGGTTCCTGAGCCGCTTCTGAAGGGTGCTCTCTGCCTGCAGAGAAGAGCCCTGCGGTGAAGGGGCAGCGGGGGCTGGTGGGAGAGAGCTGCGCTGATGGACAGAACACAGGACACGTGCTGGATCCTTTGGCTTCAGGGCTCACTGGGGACGAGCCCCCTAGACCACAGCATGAGCCGACCATGCCACTCAGGGCTTCCTGCCAAGCCTTGTTTTCATTCCTTAAGCCACTTAATTTATTCAACAGTGGTCCCCTGGGCCTGGCTCTGTGCTGGGTATTGGAAGAAGAAATGACAAAGACAGTCCCTGCCGCCCAGGGGCCAGCCATCCGGAGGGATAGCAGAGGGACCAAGAGAACCGACAATACTCGGAGAGAAGGGTGGGGCTGGGCCACAGAGGGGGCACCTCAAGCAGCTTGCAGGGGCAGGCTCTGTAGGAGACCTTCCTGGAGGAGGTGTCCCCTCAGGCCTGCCATTACAAGGCTTCCTCTCCTGCTGCTCTGCTTCTGCACACTTGAGCCCTCCTCATGTGTCGCGGCAGCTCTGGTGTGGCCAGGGCTCTGGAGGGAACAGGCTGGCAGGTCCCTGAGTTCTGTATTCTGGGTTCCAGCCAGTCCAGGTTCTGTCTGGCTTGAGGCACCCAAATTTTGACATTGGGGCCCTGAGAGCCCCTCAGGAAGGAAGGCAGGGCAGGGCAGAAGTGAAGTCTGGGTTGTCTCTCCCATCTTTTCCCACCCAGTGAGGCTCAGAACCCCTGCCTGTACCCCACTCCTCGTTCCCCCCACCGCCTGTAATATACAAGGCCCACTGTCAGAGGCCAGCCTCGAGCCCAGGGGGCCCCATGCCTGCCAGCTTCACTCTGGAATTGGCCTGGCTCCTCCCTGAGGCCCTGTGTCGATGCTTGGTCTCCGGGCGTCTGCCCTGGGGCTTTTGCCGCCTGGGAACGTTGGTTCTCCATTCAGGCAGGAGACGCTACAAGGGAAAGCGAGTCGGGCTCATACCGCCAGTCACACACTTGCATCCTGCCGCCCTTAGGAGGGCCTTGGCCTGAGGTGCTGGGGTCTGCGTCCGCACAGAGCCAGTGCAAGTCCTGCGTGCGACAGCGTTGGGGGTGCAGGAATGAACCGGGGGCAGGGTCTGCACCCTGGGTTGGAGCTGGCCTCTAGAAGAGGTGCCCTCCTAGGCCACCTGCTCTTTGCTACCTTCCTTTCACCAGCTTCAGCAACTGTCCCATCCTCACAATCCCCTAGAAAGCCTCCTACTTCGGGGAAACAAGCCGCTCACCTGTGACCCCTGCCCCAGCTGTGATTGTGCCTTTGGAGGAAGACATACCTGCCTTCAAATTCCGTCATCCAGGCTGGTGCGTGACTTGAGCCAGCCACCTGACGCTCTACAACGGCTTCCTTGGCTGCAAAACCGAACGAATGACCTTGGTCTGGAAGATTGGGCGAAGATGGGAAAGACCAGGCGTACAGTGCCTGGCGCAGGCCTGGCCCTGAGCCGTATCTAGATGCAAGGAAGGGAGGCCCAGTGGGGGGAAAGGCTGAGTGCCATCACTGGTTCAAGGCCACAAGCCCATGGCATTGGGGTTGCCTGTCGCCCATACTTGGATGTGCTGACTGCCCTGTGCTCCCTCTGACCAGCCCGGCGCCCGCTGGTGAAGGCTCCTCACTCAGGCCAGCCCCTTCTCCCAGGACTTCTCAAATATGATGATCGGTTCCCATTTTTTGAGCTCCTTCTGCAGGTCAAAGGTGGTGCTGGGTGAGAGGGGAAGAATCGCATTGCATTTAAAAGCTCATCCGTCAGCCACATTGTTTTACTTGCAAAACGATTGTGTGCAAGGAAGCAAAAAGCCTTTAGCTGTGATCCTGGTTTTGAAGAAAATGAGCGCCAGCACTATTGAGCTGATTCACATCAGTTTAGAGAATTGGCCATCATCAGGCTGCTTCCAGCCAGGGTGATGGAGAAAATCCTTCTGAAGCAAACAGTTCATAACCTTGGGTGGCCAAAAAGTTTTCTACAGCAGATATTCTAACAGATGATAACAAACACTCATAGACTCAAGGTTATAAGTCAGCAGCCCTTAGAATTGTTAAAACAAAGTAGTCGTTATTATAACAGCAAAGCTGGCGGCTTCTCTTGGCAAATAGAAGGGAGCTTGACCTTTTGAGGACAAGATGCAGAATTGGTACAGCTTTAACTTAAATGTTATGGTAACTTATGTAAAGGTTCAATCATCTTCTATCTGTTTAAACGAAGATAAAAAGCCCAAGTGGGGCTCAGATTTCACGCAGACATGCTGTGGATTTTATTTTATTGTTTGTTTCTGGGTTTATTATTTTAATCAAAGGATAACGTAACAGGCTATACAGAGCACAAGTCTTACGCGCCCAGCCCAGCGAATCTGCATATTGTGCAGATAATTTACATAACAAGCCTGACTGCTCTCCTGGAAGAGCCCTGCTGACCAGGTCGGCCCTTGGCTGGGGTCCCCTCTATCCCGACTGATAAGGACGGTTCTCTGTGCCTACACTGTTCATGCACACAGTACAGTTTATGTCGAGCACCTGCTTTCCTTCTGGAAGTCGGGATTGGGTATGTGCTGGGCAGAGGGGACCTACTGACCAGCCCCCAGGACAAACCCTGGGTGCTGCGTAACCTGAGTTGGCGCCATCTTAGACGCTGCATCACAACCTGTTGCTGGGGAATTAAGTGCATCCTGTGGGACTCCACAGGGAGGGATCTTGCAAGCTTGTCCTCGGTGTCCTGTGGCCTCTTCACCCCACATGCCTTTTCCCTTCGTTGGTTCGGCTTTGTGTCCTGTGCTGTGGGAAGCATGAGTCCTCCCAGAGAATCTCCGAACC